>NW_016807402.1:0-20991 GCF_001698545.2 Rhinopithecus bieti | reverse complement strand
GGAATTTGGTTGGTGGTTTTCTTTTCTTCTTTTTCTTTTCTCTTTCTTTTTTTTTTGAGATGGAGTCTTGCTCTATCACCCAGGCTGGAGAGCAGTGGTGTGATGTCGGCTCACCTCAAGCTCCACCTCCCGGGTTCACGCCATTCTCCTGCCTCAGCCTCCTGAGTAGCTGGGACTACAGGCGCCCACCACCTAGCCCGGCTAATTTTTTGTAATTTTAGTAGAGACAGGGTTTCACCATGTTAGCCAGGATGATCTCAATCTCCTGACCTTATGATCTACCTGCCTCGGCCTCCCAAAGTTCTGGGAGGTGGTTTTCTTTTAATACTTGTTGAAGGAGGCTTATCACACCCTTCACAGATACAGTAGTGCCAGCCAGCAGGTGCCCCCTCTTGAGAAGTCTGGCCCCTAGGCCCATGGGGCCCCTCTGAGCTCACAGACACCCTCGTGTGAGGTCTAAGGCTCAGTACCACATGTCCCTTCCTCTAAGCCTTCAAGGTTTTTTTTTAATATTTTGAGTTCTGGGGTACATGTGCAGGTTTGTTACATAGGTATACATGTGCCATGTGGTTTGCTGCACACATCAACCTGTCACCTACGTTAGGTATTTCTCCTAATGCTGTCCCTCCCCTAGCCCCCCAACCCCTTTTGGAACTTTTAAAGAGTTTTGAACTGTTGGACATCAGAATTTTGCACACTGTGTGCACTTGAAAAAATGTTTATGGGGAAAAGCAGAAGAGAGACAGATGTTATAAAAAAATCCGTGAGTGCACAAGACCAGTGCAACAGACTAGAGAGCCCAGAAATAATGCCACCCTCCTACCATCATCAGATTTTGGCAAAGCTGACAAGAAAATGTGGGACGGTTTCTCCATTTAATAAATGGTGCTGAATAACTCGCTAGCACTATGTAGAAGACTGAAACTGGACCCCTTCATTACACCATATACAAAATCAACTCAAGATCAATTAAAGACTTAAATGAAAACTTGAAATTGTAAGAAACCTTGCAAGACAACCTAGGAAATACCATTCTAGACATAGAAACTGGCAAAACTTCATAAGCTACCAAAAGCAATTGCAACAAAAGCAAAATTGACAAATGGGACCTATTTAAACTAAAGAGCTTCTTCACAGCAAAGGAAACTATCAACAGAGTAAACAGACAACCTACAGAATAAAAAAAATATATTTGCAAACTTTGCCTCTGACAAAGATCTAATATCCAGAATTTATTAAGAACTTAGACAAGTTTACAAGAAAAAAAAATCTCATTAAAAGTAGGCCAAAAAAACATGAACAGATGCTTTTCAAAAGAACATATACATGTGGCTAGCAAGCATATGGGAAAAAAATGCTCATCACTAATGATTAGAGAAATTAAAAGAGAAACCACAATGAGATACCACCTCACACCAGTCAGAATGGCTATTTTAAAAGTCAAAAAATAACAGATGCTGGCAAGGTTGCAGAGAAAAGGGAATGCTTATACTCTACCTATATAATTGGGTATATACCCAAAGAAATATAAATTATTGTATTATAAAGATACATTCATATGTATGTTCATTGCAGCACTATTCACAATAGCAAAGACATGGACAGGCCCTATCAATGGGAGACTGGAAAAGAAAATATGCTATGGTCAGATGTGGTGGCTCATGCCTGTAATCCGAGCACTTTGGGAGGATGAGGCAGGTGGCTTGCCTGATCTTAGAAGTTTAAGACCAACCTGGGCAACATGGCCAAATCCTGTCTCCACAGAAAATACAAAGAGAAAATCGGCCAGGCATGGTAACACAGGTGTGTAGATCCAGCTACTTGAAAGGATGAGGTAGGAAAGAATTGCTTGAACCTGGGAAGTTGAGGCTAAATAAGGCCATATCACACCACAGCACTCTAGCCTGGGCAATAAGTGACACCCTGTCTCCAAAATTAAAATAAAATAAAACAAAATAAAAGATGTAGTAAAACAAAATATGGTACATAAACATCATGGAATAGTCTGTGGCCATTTAAAACAAATGATCATGTCCTTTGTAATAACATCAATAAAGCTGCAGACCATTATTTCAGAAAACTAATGCAGAAACAGAAAACCAAATGCATATTATTTACAAGTAAGAGCTAAATAATACGAATACACAAACACAAAAGGGGAACAACAGACACTGAGGCCTAGTTGAGGGTGGACAGTGGAAGGACTAAGAGGATCAGAAAACATACCTCTTTGATGCTATGCTTAGTATCTCAGTGACAAAATAATCTGCACACCAAACCCCATGACATAATTTTGCTGTATAACAAACCCACATGTGTAGCCTGAACCAAAATAAAAGCTAAAAGAAAAGAAAACCTCTGGGTGGGAGAGAGTGCAATGTAGGTGAAAGGACTGATCTTTGCTACAGATAGTGACCCAGGTGGGGCTGTACTCTGATTTATTTCTGTGTGCATGCAGGCAGATGAGATTATGAACAAGTGGTCCAAATCCTAGGTTGGTGGAGAAAAAAAGTTTGCTGCTGCAGATTCAGTGTCTGGGGTGGGGAAATGCCAGAATTGTAGACACTGTGGGCTCTTGGCAAGAAACACTAGGATCAAAATGCCGTGGTGAAGTTCCTGAGGGTTGTGCCTATGCCTGGGAAGAGTGTGGACATGCCAATGTCTAGTGTGTGTGTTTGTGAGTGGGTGGGAATCCTGTGGTGGCAGCTGCGGGAGAAGGGAGTCTGTCATCAGAGCTCCTTTCCTCTAAGTTTGCAGTCTTCTGTCACCCTGGGAGAAGAACTAGAATCACAGGACAATGGGCAGTGTGACAACCTGTGTACAGAGGCTCCCACTCCCAGACACCCAGAGTTTTATTCCAGGCCAGGCCTTGGCGATATGTTTTCCTGGCAGCAAATCCGTAGTGTGCTGCACATCAAACAATTCTCCAACAACAACTCTTGCCTAACATTTGAATTCTGACACCACCCAGAGTCAGCACAGACCCTGATTCAGGGCTGGGTCCCACAACATTGTCCTCACTGCAGATGCCAGTCACAAACCCCATGGGCCCATCTATGCTTCTGAGCTACTGTTTAAAACCTGGGGACTCCCATAACCTCCCTGAAGTTCAATAATTTGGTAGAGCTACTCACAGAACTCAGCAAAACACTGCAGTTATGTTTACTGGTTTCATATATAAGATGCAGACCAGGAAAAGCCAAATGGAAGAAATGCATAGAACAAAGAAAAGACATAGGGAAAGATGAAACACATAGATAATCCTGAAAATATTTATGATTAATAAAATTCTCCAAGTTTTGTGTACTCCAGGAACAGTTTATGGAAAGAAACACCCTTCCCATTATGACTTAGATGGTACTCTCTTTTCTTACCTATCACACAGCCAGACACACACTCTGCACATTTTCTCCTTTTCCCATTAAAAAAAAAAAAATCAGCTGAATTTGTCTTCAGTGGTTAAAATAAAATCTTTTCTTTTCTTTTCTTTTAGCCAGGGTCTCACTCTGTTGCCAGGCTGGAGTGCAGTGGTACTATCTCGGCTTACTGCAACCTCCGCCTCCCGGGTTCAAGCAATTCTCCTGCCTCAGTCTCCCAAGTAGCTGGGATTACAGGTGCCCACCACCACGCCAGGCTAATTTTGTTATTTTGGGGTTTTTTTGAGACGGAGTTTTGCTCTTGTTGCCGAGGCTGAAGTGCAATGGCACGAACTTGGCTCACTGCAACCTCTGCCTCCCATGTTCAAACGATTCTCCTGCCTCACCCTCCCATAGCTGGGATTACAGGCATGCACTACCATGCCTCGCTAATTTTTTGGATTTTAAGTAGAGACGGGGTTTCTCCATGTTGGTGAGGCTGGTCTTGAACTCCCAACCTCAGGTGACTCGCCTACCTCATCCTCCCAATACTTTTGTATTTTCAGTACAGACTTTCACCATGTTGGCCAAGCTGGTCTCGAACTCCTGACCTCGGGTGATCTGCCTGCTTCGGCCTCTCAAAATGTTGGGATTACAGGCGTGAGCCACCGCGCCCAGCTTAAAATGAAATTTTTTTTTCTTTTTTGTTTTTTTGAGACGGAGTCTTGTTCTGTCGCCCAGGATGGAGTGCAGTGGCCGGATCTCAGCTCACTGCAAGCTCCGCCTCCCGGGTTTACGCCATTCTCCTGCCTCAGCCTCCCGAGTAGCTGGGACTACAGGCGCCCGCCACCTCGCCCAGCTAGTTTTTTTGTATTTTTTAGTAGAGACGGGGTTTCACCATGTTAACCAGGATGGTGTTGATCTCCTGACCTCGTGATCCGCCCATCTCGGCCTCCCAAAGTGCTGGGATTACAGGCTTGAGCCACCGCGCCCCGGCGCCAAAATGAAATATTCTCTTTCTTTTTCTTTTTGTTTTTGAGACGGAGTCTTGGCTCTGTGGCCCCGGGCTGGAGTGGCAGTGGCCGGATCTCAGCTCACTGGCACAGCCCAGCTCCCAGGTTTACGCCATTCCTCCTGCCTCAGGCTCCCGTGTAAGCTGGGACTACCAGACGCGGCCCGGCACGACGGCCCCAGCTAGTTTTGATTGTATTCTTTTAGTAAGCACGACGGCCCGTTCAGCCATGTTATGCCCAGCCATGGCCTCGATCACCTGACCTGTCCGTGATCCGCCCTCGGCTCCAAAGTGCTGGGATTCGCCACCAGGCTTGAGAGCACCGGCAGCCCCAGGCGAAAATATTTCTAATCAAACTTTACGTTACAAGTTTATGCTCCCTCCGCCAGGCTCCTGACCCTCAGGTCTGAGTCAACCATAGAAAAAAAAAAAAAACCAAAAAAACAAAAAAAAAAAAAAAAAAAAAAAACAAGACAAAAACAAAGCATTTTATGTCCCGCTCCTAAGAAACGCAGAACGATGCTGATTGGTCAGGGTAACCGGCCCCTTCTCTTTTCTTCTATAACACTTGACTTTTTCACGCCTCTCAATTCCCCTCCACCTCCTTTCCTATCTCGTTTGCTCCTCCCTAGGAAGCAAAGCCCTTTTCCTGGCCCAAAGTTTTGTCAGCCATAAAGATCTTATAATTAGGCCAGTCCCCGGCAGTCTAATTATAACCTAGGAGTCACTAGGTCCAAGCTATAATTTCCATGTCAGAGTTACTTCCACTTGGAAAAATGGGCTTGGCAAAAAATTGAGTGTTTGAAAACGCCCAGTGAAATTACTCATTTACAGTGTTTACATAAAGGAAGGAAAATTTTAAGGTGCTAAACTTTTTTTTTTTTTTTTTGAGATGGAGTCTTGCTCGTCTCCCCAGCTACAGTCGCTGATGCACTGATCTCAGCTCACTGCGCGCAACCTCCACCTCCCGCGGTTCAAGCGATTCTGCCTGCCTCAGCCTTCCCCATGTAGGCTAGGACTACTGGCATGTGGCCACCAAACTGGGCAATTTTTTGTATGTTTTAGTAGAGATGGGGTTTCACCTTGTTGGGCAGCGCTGGTCTCAAACTCCTGACCTCAAGGTCAGCCCGCTTTCAGCTCCACAAAAGGCTGGGATTATAGCGTGAGCCCCATTGCACCGTAAGGCTTGTATTTTATACCTTTCATAAGAAAAGCAAATATATCTACCTGTCGTTTTTTCTATTAAAAATAACTGGTAACTTAAAACGCATTAAATCATATGGGAAAACTTGTAGAAGCGTACCACATTTGCAGCCCGGGTGTCGGTGGCTTTGCCTGTAATCGGCCAGCACTTTGGGAGGCCTGACCTCGGGCGGATCGATCTGAGGTCAGCGAGCTCGAGACCAAGTCTGGCCACCATGGTGAACACCCGTCTCTACTAAAAATACAAAAAGTAGCCCAGGGTGGGGTCATGCACCTGTAATAGCCAGGCTATTGGGAGGCCAGAGGCACGGACCAATGGGCTTGAACCGCAGGAGGCAGTAGGTTGCAGTGAGCCGAGATTGCACACTTGCCTCCATCGTGGGTGACAGAGCAAGACTCCAACCAAGAAAAAAAAGGAGGACCCCACATTTCATCACAATATAATTTAGCATTAAACCTCAGAAATCAAGCAACAGGATATAGACCGACCGAGATATTCACTGTCAGCACAATTACCGACTGCAAAAGGAGAAACTGATATTTTGATTAATCTATGTAAGCTCATCCAGATTATCTAACACCATTTCCTGTGGAAATCTATTTCTTATCTATAGTCAAATGGAAGAGAGATTTTCCCTATTGTCTTTCCTTGGAGCTAGCATGCTCTTGCTTTTTTTTTTTTTTTTTTTTTTTTTTTTTTTTTGAGACGGAGTCTCGCTCGTGTCGCCTGGGCTGGAGTGCAGTGGCCGGATCTCAGGCTCACTGCAAGCTCCGCCCCAGGTTTTTAATGCGCATTCTCCTGCTCAGCCTCCGCGAGTAGCGGACCAGCAGGCGCCCCGCCACCGTCGCCCCGTATTTCTTGTATCTTTTCTAGTAGAGAGGGTTTCCACCCAGGGATTGCCAGGGATGGTCTCGTCTTCCTGACCTCGTGATCCGCCCGTCTCGCCTCCCAACATGCTGGGATTACAGGCTTGAGCCACCGGCGCCGCGGCCTGTAGCTGAGGCTAGCATTCTTAAAGCTAAGGCTTGGAATTCTGTTTGAAGCCACTTAGCCATAAAAAACACACCTGAGAAAATTCCTAAACTCACTCTGAGAAATAAAAAGGTAAATGAGAATTATTAACAAATGGAATATGTGATTAGATACTTATTTTTTGAAACTCATCTGTTTTATGTTCTTTATAAATATTTTCTTACTTTTCAAGCCCTAATAATAAAATGCAAATTATACTTAAAAACTGATGTCAGCTGGGTGCAGTGGCTCACACCTATAATCCCAGCATTTTGGGAGGCCAAGGCCAGCAGATCACTTAAGACCAGAAGTTGGAGACCAGCCTAGTCCATCTCTACTAACATACAAAAACTAGCTAGGTGCAGTGGTGCGCATCTGTAGTCCTAGCTACTAGGGAGGCTGAGGCATGAGATAAACCCAGGAGGTGGAGGCTGCAGTGAGCTGAGATCAAGCCACTGCATTCCAGCCTGTGCAACACAGTGAGACTGTCTCAAAAAAAAAATAAATAAAAATAAAAGTAGTGAGGTCAAAATAAGTTTTAGCTGTGGCTCTCCCAATACTTGCAGGTCACACGGCCACAGAGGCTGGGTCTTTATAAGCACAGGACACAAAACACAGAAGATAAACCTGGAGCTCCCGCTGCAGCGAGAAACAAAGGCCTCCAGACAGCATTCTCTTCGCTCCAGCTGCGTACCTGATTGGACGGATTGAAATCTTTTCAAGGTACAGATCCAATCACCCACCCCATCCTGCTCCCTTACATGCTGAATAACCACCCTCCCAGGAGACACTACGCTATGCCCCAGTGAGTGCACCAGGTGCATTTTACTTTGTAAGTTTTTACTCCATCTCACTGGGGTCAATTTTTTTGTCTTTTGGAGTGTTTTTTCACGAACTTTTCACTATTATTTTTTTCCACTATTTTTCTGTCCCCGCCAAGAGAATCCAGGAAGCAGAAATTATTTGTTTTTCCCTCAATACCAGATCTGATTGGCTGACCAGCAATGTATCTGCAAGAAATGGAGCTAAGTTAGGTGAAGACAATCTTCATGTCTCAAGGTGTTAGCTTTAAAAAAAAAAAAAAAAAAAAAAAGGCACCAGGAGATGCCTTTCAGCCCCAAGGCTGCCACCTGTTCCTATTGAGAGGCTACACTCCATGCTTAAGGTGGTTCTATGGGAGAAAATGACCAAAGAGCTAATAGCCACTAGACACTCTAGCAGACATAGCCATGGTAGGTATCTTGGTTTATCCCCGGAAAGTACTAAAACAGCCTAATTGGAGTGGCACGATCTCGGCTCACTGCAACCTCCACCTCACGGGTTCAAGCGATTCTCCTACCGTAGCCTCTTAAGTAGCTAGGACTACAGGCGAGTGCCACCACGCCCAGTTAAGTTTTTGTATTTTTACTAGAGACGAGATTACACTGTGTTATCCAAGGTGGTCTCCATCTTCTGACCTCGTGATCCGCCCACCTCAGCCTCCCAAAGTGCTGGGATTACAGGCGTGAGCCACTGCGCCCCGCTTCAAAAGGGAAATGTTGACCCAAAAACATTCTGGTAAGTTCTCTGGAAAAATAAAAGAAAAAGAGGCACAGATATTTTTTACAATACAGTGTCAGGGGATTAGTCCCGCTTCACATTGGAAATATTTACAAAACAGAAAATCTTTTCAATATTGTTAGGCAATGCTTTTTAAAAAAAATGATTAATTGAGGAACATGGGGTACAGTTGAGGCCCTGCTTGGGACACATGTGAAAAATGCCAGGGATAATCAGTCCCCTGTGGGGTGTGAAAATAACTAAGTGGCAAGCAATTAGACTGAGGAGGGTCTAGTCCCCAGATTCCTACTTCTAAAACAAAAATCTAAACTCAAGTGCATTTTTTGGTAAATTACTACATTAGGGGAAACAATTTTAGGCTTAAACAACTATAAACTGCCAATTAAGCTCTGATTACATAACCAGGAAATTTCTACCTTGATTGTACAAATTAAGGAACTATGTAAATATACCTAACCAATTATTGAATTTGTTTTCTTCATCATGCATTTTGTTTTATTTTATTTTTTGTCTGAGACAGTCTCTGTCGCCCAGGCTGGAGTACAGTGGCGGGATCTCGGCTCACTGCAACCTCCGCCTCCCAGGTTCAAGCGATTCTCCTGCTTCAGCCTTGCCAGTAGCTGGGATTACAGGCGTGTTGTCACCACGACCGCCTGATTTTTGTGTATTTAATAGAGACAGGGTTTCACCATGTTGGTCAGGCTGGTCTTGACCTCGTGATCCTCTGGCCTCAGCCTCCCAAATTCCTGGGATGGCCAGTCACTGCACCCGGCCATCAGGCATTTTATAAATGTCTTTTCTTCAAGCCCCTCCATGGACCACAAACTACAAACTATAGCTGGGTGCTCTACAATTCTTGAATCACTCTTTGATTAAATTATTTCATATTTTTGCAGTGACTCTCACAATCTTTTTTTTCTTTTTTTCAGACAGAATTGCTCTGTCTCCTAGGCTGGAGTGCAGTGGCGCGATCTGAGCTCACTGAAACCTCCGCCTCCCGGGTTCAAGCAACTCTATCACCTCTGCCTTTCCAGTAGGTGGGACTACAGACATTCGCCATCACACAAGGCTAATTTTTGTACTTTTAGTAGAGATGGGGTTTCCCCATTTTGGCCACGCTGGTCTTCAATTCCTGACCTCACGTGATCCACCCGCCTCGACCTCCTGAAGTGCTGTAATCACAGGCGTGACCTACCGCGCCCGGCCCCATAAATTTTTAATAGGAGAAAAGAGAAACTGTGAATCCTGACAGATATAATAGACTCCTCTTCAAAGGCCTTTCTTGTTCCTTGTTTTTGGGACCAACTTTTTTGGACCTCCTTGTACCTAGACACCCGCTCTTCTACATTTTTTGGTGTGTCTCTTGTGCCTGGTGGCATTATAGGCACAAAGTACATGCTAAGAAAATGTTTTAAATTATTATTATTATTTTTTTTTTCTCTAGTTATTTTTTTTTTTTTTTTTTTTATTATACTTAAGTTCTAGGTACATGTGCATAACGTGCAGGTTTTGTTACATAATTATACTATGCCATGTTGGTGTGCTGCACCCATCAACCCTGCGTACCAGCACCGCATCAATTCATCAATTTATATCTTGTATAACCCCCAATCAAGGCCCTCCCTCCTCCCTCCCCCCATGATAGGCCCCTAGGACGTGATGTTCCCCTTCCCCGAGTCCAAGGATCTCATTGTTCAGTTCCCACCTATATGAAGAACATGCGGGTTGGTTTCGCTGTTCTGTGATAGTTGCTAAGAATGAATGGGTTCCACGCATCCATGCCCCTACAAAGGACGCAAACCATCCTTTTTTTTATGGCTGCATAGTATTGCCATGGTGTAACTGTGCCAGCATTTCTTATCCAGTCGTACACAGATGAGACATTTGGGTTGATTCCAAGCTTTGCTATTTGAATAGTGCTTGCAATAAACATACGGTACATGTGTCTTTGTAGTAGAAAATTGTAATCCGTTGGGATATACCTCAGTAGGGGATGGCTGGGTCATATGTACATCTAGTCTAGATCCTTGAGGAATGCCATACTGTGTTTCCATAATAGGTTGAAGCAGTTACAATCCCACAACAGTGTAAAAGTGTTCCTATTTCTCCACATCCTCGTCCAACACCTGTTGTTCCTGACTTCTTAATGATTGGCCATTCTAACGGTGTAGATGGTATCCATTGTGGTTTGATTTGCATTTCCCTGATGGCGAATGATGATAGCATTTTCATGCTGGTTGGCTGTATGAATATCTTCTTTGAGAAAATGTCTGTTCATATCCTTTCCCCACTTTTGATGGGGTTGTTGTTTTTTTCTCCGTATATTTGTTTGAGTTCTGTTGTAATTCTGGATATTAGCCCTGTTGTCAGATGAGTAGGATTGCAAAATTTTCTCCCATTCGTAGTGCCTGTTCACCTGATGTAGTTTCTTTTGCTTGTGCAAAACTCTTATTTAATAGATCCATTTTGCCAATTTGCTTGCTGCCGTTGCTTTTGTGTTTAGACATGAAGTCCTTGCCCAGCCTAGTCCTGAAGGTACTACCTAGATTTTCTTCTAGGTTTTAGGTATTAGGGTCTACCATTTAAGTCCGAAATCCATCTTGGAAATTAGATCTTCGTATAGGGTTAGGAAAGGATCCAGTTTCAGCTTTCACTATGGGTAGCCAATTTTCCCAGCCCATTTATTAAATAGGGAATCCTTTCCCCCATTTCTTGGTTTTCCAGGTTGTCAAGATCAGAAGGCGTTGTAGATGTGTGTGGTAAGTCTGAGGACCTGTTCTGTTCATTTGAATCTATACCTGTTTGGTACACAGTACCATGCTGTTTTGGTACTGTAGCCTTGGAGTAATAGTTGAAGTCTCCAGGTAGCGTACGCCTCCAGCTTGTCCTTTGACATTAGGATTGTCTTGGCAGCGGGCCCTGTTTCTTGGTTCCATATGAACTTTAAAGCAGTTTTTCCAATCTGTGAAGAAACCTCATTGGTAGCTTGACTGGGGATGGCATGAATCATAAATAAACCTGGGAGTATGGCCATTCACGATATTGATTCTTCCTATCCATGAGCATGGTATGCTTCCATTTGTTTATGTCCTCTTTATTTCCTGAGCAGTGGTTTGTATTCTCCTTGAAGAGGTCCTTTACATCCCCTTGTAAGGCTGGATTCCTAGGTATTTGATTCCCTTTGAAGCAAATGGTGAATGGAAGTCATTCCTGATTTGGCTCTCTGCTGTCTGTTACTGGTGTATAAAATGCTTGTGATTGGCACCATTAATTTTGAACTTTTGTGGTAAATAGTAATGAATATGACTCAATTTTAATTAAAATATGATCAGGAATTTAAGTGGTCACCTTGTTGTTTAACAAATCAAATCCAAATATAGACCCTCTTTAATATCATTTGAGGGCTCTTTCAGGGCCTCTCTAGTCCTATCATTTTTCATGTTTAATAATAAAAATAAGTAACCTTATTAAAATAGCACGATGCTAAGTACTATATATCCATTTTAATTGCATTAAATCTCCTCCACAACAAACTCTTAGGACTGAGGTGGGGGTTTAGTATCCCACATTAACATAAAACCTGTCACAGTAACTGTACATGATCACTGCCTGGCCCAATAAGAGAGGAGCAGGGATCTAATCAACCAGTTTGATCAGGACTCCTAATCACTATCAATCATATGTTTCCAGCCATCATTACAGTATTCTAAAGATAGTCTTTTTAACTTTACTCTTTTGATAAAGAGAATTCCCCAAGGTCAATAATTGGCATTATTTCCTCTCTACCAAACCATGTTAGTCACATTTAAAACCCTTCTCAAGATCCATTATTTGTAGTAGGCTGTTCTACACTGACCATTCCTCTTAGGTTTGACTTTCTCCATACTCCAGTTTGTATGTAAATACTAATGTTAGCTAATTTTTTGTCCTCTAGGTACTTGGCATGTAGTTATCTTTCTGGTCAACCTATAAGTTCTAGAGATTGTGTCTTCTACATTTTTTGGTGTGTCTCTTGTGCCTGGTGGCATTACAGGCACAAAGTATGTGCTAGGAAAATGTTTTAAATTGTTTTAACTTTTGTGGGTAAATAGTAAGTATATATATTTATAGAGTTCATAAGATATTTTGGTACAGGAATGCAATGCATATAATCATATCATGGAAAATCCATCCCCTCAAGCATTTATCCTTTGTGTTACAAGCAGTCCAATTATACTCTTTATTTTAAAATGTATACTCAAATTATTATTTACTATAGTCACGCTGTTATGCTATCAAATACTAGGTCTTATTCATTGTTTCTGTCTTTGCTTTTTTTTTTTTCCTTCTTTGTACCCATTAATCATCCCCACCAATCTCCCTTCCACCCTCTCACTACCCTTCCCAGCCTCTGGTAACCATCTTTCTACTGTATGTCCATGAGTTCAATTATTTTGATTTTCAGATTCCAAAAATAAGTAAGAACATGCAATGTTGGTCTTTCTGTGCCTGTCTTATTTCACTTAGCATAATGACCTGTGGTTCCATCCATGTTGTTGCGAATGATAGAATCTCATTCTTTCTGTGTCTCACTAATACTCCGTTGTGCATATGTACCACATTTTCTTTATCCATTCATCTGTTGATGGACACTAAGTTGCTTCCAACTTGGCTATTGTGAATAGTGCTGCAGTAAACACTGAGAGTGTAGATACTTCTTTGATATAATGATTTCCTTTCTTTGGGGTATATACCCAACAGTGGGATTGCTGGATCATATAGTAGCTCTTTAGTTTTCTGAAGAACCTCCAAACTATTCTCCATAGTGGTTGTACTGATTTACATTCCCACCAACAGTGTACAAGGGTTCCCTTTTCTTCATATCTTCACCAGCATTTATTATTGCCTGTTATTTGGATAAAAGCCATTGTGACTGGGGTGAGATGATATCACATTGTACTTTTGATTTGCATTTCTCTGATGATCAGTGATGTTGAGCATCTTTTCAAATGCTTGTTTGCTGTTTGTATGTCTTCTTTTGAGAAATGTCGATTCAAATCTTTTGCCCGTTTTTCAACTGGATTATTAGATTTTTTCCTATAGGGTTGTTTGAGCTCCTTATATATTCTGGTTATTAATCTTTTGTCAGATGGGTAGTTTGCAAATACTTTCTTCCATTCTGTGGGTTTTCTCTTCACTTTGTTGATTGTTGCCTTTGGTGTGTAGAAGGTTTTTTAACTTGATATGTTCCCATTTGTCCATTTTTGGTTGCCTGTGCTTGTGGGGTATTACTCAAGAAATTTTTGCCCAGACCAATGTCCTGGGGAGTTTCCCTAATATTTTCTTGTAGTAGTTTCGTAGTTTGAGTTGTTAGATTTAAGTATTTACTCCATTTACTGCAAAGATTTTCAGACATGGCTCCCGAATTACAAGATGTATGTTACAGGATTAGTGAATTTTAAATATTTTTTCCAATAAATTGGTATATTAGATTTAATATTGGAAACTTTTTTTTTTAGGGTTATCAGATTTTGTAGCTGCTCAAGAAAAGAAGTTCACCGTACTATTGAATTGTTTGATTTTAGCTAAATGTTTTAGGTGTAAACTTTGGGAAAACTCTCCGCATATATCCAAACAACTGGAAAAAATTGGTAGGTACTGAATACAGGCAGGCAGTTTGGCCATGTCTGCAATTTATTTTGTATTCACTGTTAGTAAAATTATTCTGTGATGATTACAGACCTTCAAGGAAGATATGTGTTTGTAGGCTTAAATAAGTGCTATAGTTTACTTTCAAAAATCTGATTTTCATTTGCTCCTGCTTAAAGGATTCCATTTGAAATCAACTGAATGGTACATGAGTACATGAGAAACCTAATAAAAATTAATGCTCTCATTTGAAAATTTTTTCTCATAACGAGGGGGAAATTTGGTTATAGTAATTAGGTAACTATGTGATGCCCTCTCTTCCACTTTTATGACTAATATTTTGTTTTAATCTCAGTTACAAGGTACAGAGTCAGCAGTCCCAGCCATTCCTAATTCATTACAGAAAATTATGTCACTTCTTTATGTCTTAATTTTTTTTTTTTTTTGGTTTTCAATAACAGTAGGGTATTAATACTGATTTTCATAGAGATTCTATAGACAAAAGATTGTACCTGATTATTTTGTCTATAAGAACCTTGTGTAGTATGTGCTCTGAGACTGTAGGGAGTACCATTTACAAATGATTTTCCTGTTTGGTTCCTGTGACCTTGTGACCCTATTCCTTCCTAGATAGCTAGAATTCTAAAAGAGAGTTACTATCTTATGACTGACAGCCTTGTTATTTTACAATTTGGTATGCGTCTTGGGGTATCAACAAATTATATAATGGATTTTAGGGATATTTTGTTATTTATTTGGACAAAGATCACCAACTGTTTATGAAGAAGTCCTACCTTTTGTATCTGTGAAATTTGAAATCAGTGGGATGGCGGAGGACTGACTAGGAAGACATGGGAGCTGGGGTGAAGGGGAGATTGGCTGGTGAAAGTAAGGGGAGAGATTCCTGATAGAAAGGCTAACCTTCTTACAGAAGTCCTAGTAACCAAATACCACATCCATCCCACAAAGGCAAGAGTTCTCAATTGGAAAGGTGGTTCCATACAACATTTAGAAAATTTTGAAATTCGGCTAAGTGATTACTAGTAAATTTCATTATACTTGAAAAGACAATCTTTCTGGCTTTCTAGAGTATTGTCAATACGGGCATCCATTGCATTCTGTCCCTTCCAGATTGGTGAAACTAACCTGTTTTCACACATACTCATTACAGCTGAACAGAAAAAAGCAAATATTGCCCAGAAAAAAATAATAAATCATATACTAGAAAAGTGAGAGAATCCAAACAAAAGTCACATCCAATATGTTATTGAGCATCTTGAAAAAAATAATTCATGGAAATTGATTTTAATGGTGGCTATAAACTAAAAGTTAAAAGTCAATAAACATTTTCAGAGGAAAAGGAAATGAACATTAAAGAATTATGAGTACTTAGAAGCTGTGTCTTAAGAAGAACTAAGAGAAATTCCCAAGAACAAGTAAATATATGAGTAAGTAAATAGGGTCATGTCTTCACCAGTAATACATGTAATATATGTGCCTTAGACAAGGTAGTAATATTTTGGAATTTTATACTGCTCAGTGTCTTCTATTTGGGGATTTGGATAAATTCATTCATAAGCATGTAAGAATTTTAAATTCTACCTTCTGAAAGTATAAGGAAATAGGAAAGATCCAAAGAAGAAAAAGAACTTGATTTTTTTATTGTTGTTTGTTTGTTTGTTTTTGAGATGGAGTTTCGCTCTGTTGCCCAGGCTGGAGTACAATGGCACGATCTTGGCTCACTGCAACCTCTGCCTCCAGGGTTCAAGCGATTCTCCTGCCTCAGCCTCCCAAGTAGCTGGGATTACAGGCATGTACCACCACGCCCAGCTAATTTTGTATTTTTAGTGGAGACGGGGTTTCTCCATGTTGGTCAGGTTGGTCTCGAACTCCCGACCTCAGGTGATCCGCCCACCTTGGCCTCCCAAAGTGCTGGCATTACAGGCATGAGCCACTGGGCCTGACCGAATTTGATGTATTTGGTGAATAAAATGAAAGCAAGAGTGAGTAGAGAGCAGTCAGCAAGAGGAGAGTTAGATGAAATTAGATTTGAGACGTAGGCTGTAGTCATTTCATATAGGTAAGGAAATTTGGCCCTGGTAAGGAAATTACCACTTCATTCTAAATGCAGTGGAAAAGTATTGGAAGTTTTAGGCAGTAGAGTAAAATAGTCTGGTTTAGGTACAGAAACATAGAACTGTATTTCTAAGACAGAAATGGTTAGAGAGCCATAGCTTCATGAAGCAGTATTCCCTTGCTTCATTCAAGCATGATCCTTGAATCATGTTGCCTTTCTTTCAGGCATGAGTACAAAAGTACATGTCTCTTGGTGATTGGCCTATGGATGACATATAGTAAAACTAAATGTCCATCATGTGGACCAGAGTTTCTCTTCCTTTTATAAATCAAATGCATATTTTATTTGTCTGAATAAATATGAATAATTGAATAATGTCACAAACCAAATAATCCAACTGAAAACTTTTTACAAAAACTTAAAGTTAGTTATTTGACTGGATCTTTAAATTTCTTTTTTACTAATTTAGTTGTTATGTATTTACATATATGTTTTATTTAAAGTGGATTATTTTTAAGTTGTTGTTTGATGAATTTTCCACAGGTATAATATTGTCAAATGCAATCGTAAATGCTGGTTTGACTTCCTTTAAAAAAATAGAAGAGACAGATGCAAGGGAACTTGAATTGGTATTTACATTCACTTATTCCTAATTCCTGAATTCTAGCTAAATTCTGAGACCTGCCTTTATTTCTATTAAAAGTTATTTTCCTTCTCATAGTCATAAGTATTTTAACTTACCAAGGTTTTGGGTGATAAGCATTATTAAAGCTATTTATTCTAAAAAATATTTTACTAAAAGAATTTCAAGTGTTGTGGTAAGAATATAATGGTGTAAATATTTTTAGATTTTAAATAGACATCCCCGCTTTGGAACCCAGATAAAAGAAACTGTGATGTATCTACCAAAATATAGACTTAAAGTGGATCAGGTAAATATTTTCTGTTTCTTAGATATTTTATTGTCTTTTCAGAAATAAAGCTACCCATAAATAGGCTTCAGGTGAGTATGAGAAGTAAGATTATTTTTAACACTTTTTATACTTGTTCTTTTTTAAAGATTACAAGATATAGTGATACAATGGCAGAAATGTTAGTAACTGTTATTTTAAGAAACTTTGAACAGCTACAAACTAAAAGAATAGCATCAGATTCTCACTATGTTATCTTAATTATAGGTGATGCAGATAATCAAGTAGTTTATCTGCACAAGATTATGTAAGTGTGAAATTTCTGATGTTTGATTTATTTCTAATCATATACTGTAAAAGAAAAATTCTACTGGAAAAAAAAAATAACAAGCTCATTGTGGGATCAACTAAATTACATTTTCCTGACACTATAATGGGATAGTTTCTCTATTTTTCTATTAAAGAAAATATTAACATTGGGTCTGTTCTTTTAAATTGTTATATTTAGTACTCAAATGAACAAAGTATAAAATCTATCACCATGGTCTGAAACAAGTGAGTAGATTACCTCTAGGAGGTCTTTCTTATTTCACTGCTTTTCTCCAGTCATTCATGGCCCTACTACTGTTTGGATGCAGTCTTTCTTCTACTGTCCTCAAAATATACCTTCTACTTCCAAATTAAAATCCAGCAAATTACTATAGCTCCATTGTAGGATCCAAGCAAACAAAGCAAATGTATAGAGGAGGTACCCTCCCTTATATCTAGTTCTGTAGCATGCCATTCTATAATTTTTACTTCAGCAGTTTTCCAGATACTATTATTTTCTCCCAGGATGTCATAAGTAATCTCTAAGGATATCAGTTGCAGCTATAACTAATAATTTTTGCACTTAGTGGGTTCCAAATATTGAATTATTTAATATTTAAATGAGACAGGTGCTATCCATATTTTGTAGAGGAGGAAACTGAGACAAAAAGAGTTTAATGAGTTTGATTTATTATTAATCAAACCTTAATCATGGTTATATGACTAATTAATAGCAAAGTCTAGATTTGAACCCAAGCAGTTTGACTCCAGAGCCTAGACTCCCAACCATATTACTCTAGTTGTAAGTTCAAGAATGGCTGTAATTCTGAAATGGGAATCTCCTAATTGTGCCAGTATACTAGAAGATACCTTCCCAAAAAGTTGCATGCAAGGTTTCTGAAGGGACTGCAGTGACCAGGATATCCCTTTCACTAGTAACTGCTCTCCTGCAGCTAACCATGACCCACTTACAGAGAATATGCTATTGTACAAATCTTTGGTCTCTGTGACTAATAAATCTATGACTATATGAGACTAAAATAAGTTCAGTCATAAAATTGGTTGCTGGTTTGTTTGTGATGTTATTAGATACAAACCATTTTATATCAATTTAAAAATACTATGGAAGTTGTTCTCATACTACATGTAACTTACGTATAGCCAATTTAAAATGGTAGTGATTTAGGAGCAAGCACATGTGTTATTGATACAAAGTATATATTCTTATTGGGACTAAAATGAGTAAATGCAACTTGTAAACAGCTGTAATTAAGGAAATTAGGGATCAGATGGGGCGGCTCACACCTGTAATCTCAGCATTTCGAGAGGCTGAGGCAGGAGGATCACTTAAAGCCCAGAGTTTCAGACCAGCCTAGGCAACAAGTGAGACCCTATTTCTACAAAAATAAATAAATAAATAATCTGGGCATAGTGCCAATGTGCCTGTGGTCCCAGCTCCTCAGGAGACCGAGGCAGGAGGACTGCCTGAGCCTAGGAGTTTGTGGCTGCAGTGACGTATGATTGCACCACTGCACTCCAGCCCAGGCAAGAGTTAGACTATCTCAGAAAAAAGAAAATTAATTAATTTTTAAAAAATCATGGGCAAGAGAGTTCCATTGATACTTTATTCTCCCTTCTTAAAAGTTGGGGAAAGCAGTTTTCAGTAATTGATTTCAGTTTATTACTAGAGAGTATCTTTCTTAAGAACAATCAGCCCTTGATGATTAATATGTATTTCATTCAGTGTTTGGATCACTATTTAAACTCTACTATTTTTCAGGGATTCTGTTTTGCTAAAAGCTGGAAATTGGGCTAAAAAGATTGCTGTGAAGAGAGCTCTTAAATCTGGAGATCTTAGCATAAATTTAATATGTTCTGAATTTGGTAAGTTAATTGAAGTAATGAAGACATGAATATAAATAACATAATTGCATTTAAAAATTACATCCTTTATGCTGGTACAGAAAACAGTATAAATGGTATAATGCAAAATAATATATTTAGATAATGTGAATAAACTTTAAAGGAAGTTTCATGTATTTAGGTATGTAAAAGATATCATGGACCAGGATGCCGTAATTGAAAGTTTATCTTTTCATTTATAGGTATTTTATTTTCCTAGATAGTTAAATTGCAGTTATTTTGGAAGATTTTATTTTATAATGATCAATATATAATTTTTTAGTTGTCGTATTTTTTAACCTTTCAACATATTTTAACTTTCTGGACTTCTTAGCTCTAGAAGTTATAAAAATATAAGAGAGATAAAAAGAAATGTGTTCTCATATGTGGATTTATATGACTTAAATAAGCATTTGCATACGTTTTTTCATTTTCCAGTTGGGCTTGATGTTCAGCAGAAATTTGCAGTCTTTTACTTAGAACTCAAGAGGTTTGGAAATCAAATGACTATGCAAAGAAAATCTGAAACACAGATTTCCCATCCTAAACTTTCAGATAGATCTACAATAGCAGGACCTAATAAAGGTAAATAGCTCTATTAATTCTTATTTTATATTAAAGCAAAGGTATGGCTAGAGAGGAATATCAGTGTTATAGTACTGCAACACTCCGATTGAGGATACTCTGGAATAAGATACTTAAGATTCATAGTTATTGCATTAATAGTATATAGTAGAGATTCTTATAGTTAGTATTTATCAAATTGGGGTGATAATTGGGGGACAAATTTTTTGATTCACCTTTTGCTATATGTATTAGTCCGTTTTCGTGCTGCTATTAAAGACATACTTGAGACTGGGAAGAAAAAGAGATTTAATTGGACTTACAGTTTCACATGGCTGGGGAGGCCTCAGAATCATGGTGGGAGTTAAAAGGCACTTCTTACATGGCGGCAGCAAGAGAAAACTGAGGAAGAAGCAAAAGCAGAAAACCTTGATAAACCCATCAGATCTCATGAGACTTATTCACTATCAGAATAGCAAGGAGAAAACTAGCCTCCATGATTCAGTTACCGCCCCCTCAGTCCTTTCCACAACATGTGGGAATTCTGGGAGATACAATTCAAGTTGAGATTTTGGTAAGGACACAGCCAAACCATGTCAGTATACGTTTTTCCTTTTCCATACTTATGCCATCATTACAGCCATTGTCAGGGGAGAGCAAGTGATGTACAAGAATCAACAGATCTGTTAAGACAAATCAGAGTGAAAATGAATTATTGTTTTTTATTATGGGAATTGTTCAAACATATACAAAAGTAGATAGAAGTATATGATGAACTTTCATTTACTCATTATCCACTTTAAACAGTAATTAACTCATGGCTACTACTTTCATCTATACCTCTCTTTAGTTTCTTTCCATCCATATTTTGAAGCAAATTTTAGATATCGTATTATTTCCTCTGTAAATGTTTCATTATATATCTATCTAAATGGTAAAGATATTTTTTAAACTACCTTACTTTTATACATAAAAACTAATATCATCCAATATTAAGCCAGGGTTCAAATTGTCTCATAAATATTGTAGATATATTATCATCTTCGTACCATCTAGATCTACTAGATTAACTCCTGAGTTCTTTTGACTGTTTCCAGTAGTTTTCCTTTTTTTTTTTTTTTTTTTTTTTTGAGACGGACTCTGGCTCTGTCGTCCAGGCTGGAGTGCAATGGCCGGATCTCAGCTCACTGCAAGCTCTGCCTCCCGGGTTTATGCCATTCTCCTGCCTCAGCCTCCCGAGTAGCTGGGACTACAGGGGCCCGCCACCTCGCCCGGCTAGTTTTTTGTATTTTTTAGTAGAGACGGGGTTTCACCGTGTTAGCCAGGATGGTCTCGATCTCCTGACCTCCTGATCCGCCCATCTCGGCCTCCCAAAGTGCTGGGATTACAGGCTTGAGCCACCGCGCCCGGCCTCCAGTAGTTTTCATAGTTTCTTTGCTATGCAGAGTAACATGCTG
>NW_016807401.1:0-1675 GCF_001698545.2 Rhinopithecus bieti | reverse complement strand
TACTAAAAAATAAAAAATTTAGCCGGGCGTGGTTGCAGGCGCCTGTAGTCCCAGGAGGTAGAGCTTGCAGTGAGCTGAGATCCGGCCACTGCACTCCAGCCTGGGTGACAGAGCGAGACTCCGTCTCAAAAAAAAAAAAAAGAAAAGAAACAAAGAAAACGAAGCTAAGAGGCCAGGCTTGGTGGCTCATGCCCGTAATTCCAGCACTTTGGGAGGCCAAGGCGGGCAAATCACTTGATGTCAGGAGTTTGAGACCAGGCTGGCCAACATGGTGAAACCCTGTCTCTACTAAATAAACAAAAAATTAGCTGGGTATAGTGGCAGGCGCCTGTAGTCCCAGCTGCTCAAGAGGGTTAGGCATGAGAATGGCTTGAACCCGGGAGGCAGGGGTTGCAGTGATCTGAGATCGAGGTACTGCACTCCAGCCTGGGCGAAACAAAGACTCTGTCTCAAAAAAAAAAAAAAAAAAAAAGCTAGTATAAATATCGTTGTTTATTCAATGCTTATTTTTCTAAACTCTAGCTATATTGGCATTATCATCCTTTGAGATTTTTATAAATCATCAAGCAAAAGATGACATCTTGGTTTATTTTTGTTTCTTGGACTACTGGCAAGGTTGAACATTCTTTTATGTGTCTATTGACTGTTTTACTTTTTTCATTTGTAAACTGGCTATCTATGCCTATTATACCTATTTCCCATTGTTTTATTGAAGTGTGAATTTTTTTCCTCATTGCTTTGTAAAGATTCCTTCTATATTAAGGATATTCTTATGAGTTTTAATACAGACCATATACCTTCATTCTCAAATTACTCTCATTTTCAGTTAAAGTTCAACTCAACCATTAGCATATCATTTATATGTTTTTATATTACTTTTATTTTTATTTTATTATCTTTTTTTAGATGGAGTCTTGCTCTGTCGCCCAGGCTGGAGTGCAGTGATGCGATCTCGGTTCACCGCGACTTCTGCCTCCTGGGTTCAAGGGAGTCTCCTGCCTCAGTTTACCAAATAGCTAGATTACAGGCATGCGCCACCACGCCCAGCTAATTTTTTTTGTATTTTTAATAGGAACGGGGATTCATCATATTGGCCAGGCTGGTCTCGAATTCCTGACCTCAAGTTATCCACCCGCCTTGGCATCACAAAGTGTTGGGATTACAGGCGTGAGCCACTGCGCCCAACCCTAGCATGTCATCTATAAAATTGATATTTGAGGTATGTTGGAAATAGGAGATTGCTATATGTGGAAGGTCAAATCTTATTTTCTACGGTAAATTAATTTATTTTCAAAGTTCACTTTTTTCTATTTCTTTCATTTCACTCCCACTTTTCATACAATACCTTTTCATACAATACCTTTTCCTCGGCTCCCAGCTCCTACTTCAGTTCCCCAAAAGTGAGGCTATTAAGATGCTCACTGATTAGAGGATTTGAACATTTTAAAAGAGAAGTGGGTGGTGACGGCACATTATTGAAACTTGAAAGAGAGCCAGTGTGATATAATTTCACATCGGGAGCTGATCACTATGGTAACGAGGAACAGATTTTGAAAAATAAGTTTCAATATAATAGAATTAGGAGAGAAAAATTGATTAGAAAAAAAACCTGACTGTCAATCTTTTGTTTTACTTTCAGCTCGTTTATAATATGCATCAAAATCTACATTAGCCC
>NW_016807400.1:0-670 GCF_001698545.2 Rhinopithecus bieti | reverse complement strand
GGGTAGTGGGGGGAGGGTGGTGAGTGGCGGCACAGTGGTGAGTGGGGGGAGAGTGGTGAGTGGGGGCACAGTGGTGAGTGGGGGGAGAGTGGTGAGTGGGGACAGTGGTGAGTGGGGGGACAATAGTGAGTGGGGCACAGTGGTGTGTGCGGGGGGGGACAGTGGTAAGTGGAGACAGTGGTAACTGGGGGTGTAGCAGGACAAGCCGCAGACAAAACCCCTCAGACACCGAGTTAAAGAAGGAAGGGCTTTATTCGGCTGAGAGCTTCGGCTAGACTCACAAATCCAACAACCGAGCTCTCCGAGTGAGCAATTCCTGTCCCATTCAAGGGCTTATAACTCTGAGAGGTTCCGTGTGAGAGGGTCATGATCGATTGAGCAAGCAGGGGGTACACAACTGGGGGCTGCATGCACTGGTAATCAGATCAGAACAGAACAGGACAGGGATTTTCATAGTGCTTTTCCATACAATGTCTGGAATCTATAGATAACATAACCGGTTAGGTCAGGCGTCTATCTTTAACCAGACTCAGGGCACAGCGCTGGGCTGTCTGCCTGTGGATTTCATTTCTGCCTTTTAGTTTTTACTTCTTTCTTTGGAGGCAGAAACTGGGCATAAGACAATATGAGGGGTGGTCTCCTCCCTTAGGGGACAGTGGTGAGTGGGGAA
>NW_016807399.1:0-2039 GCF_001698545.2 Rhinopithecus bieti | reverse complement strand
GGGGGGCCGAGGTCGGTGGGGCTGGGTGGGGGGAGAGGGTGCAGCCTCATCCTGCGTTTCTCCTCCTCCTGTGCTCCTTGTTGTTCTGTTGTGCTTGGCACCAGCTTGTTTTGGACACAGAAGCACTCCTTTTGCAGGGAGACTCACGAGATCGCACCCCCTTTGCATGCCAACTGTCTGGCCCAGCTGGCATGCACCCCTGTTCTGAGGGCTGCGTTCCAACTCCCTCCTCCTCCCGAAGATAGCATCCCCATGGACCCAGCTGGCAGAGAGTATGAGGTGGCCAGGGACGCCCAGGAATTGGGCGTGTGAGCCGGCCAGGGCTTCCCTCTCTAAACAGCAGCAGTGTTTGCATCCTGGCCTGGCCAGGGTGCTCCAGACCGGGCCAGCGGGGCCTCCCTCCTGCTGTGGTTACAGGCTGTTTCTGGGGGTGGAAAACAGAAACCAGCTCTGTGTTTTCCAGGCTGCCAGGGTTCTGAGAAATTCATGCCTCAGCCCAGGAACTGGAACTCCCTGCTCCTGCCCATCCCCTGGCCCGTTTGGAGAAGGGGGCAGCAGCTCTCAGCATGCTAGTTTCCTGTTCTGTTCCGAGTAGGGAGAAGGTTCTGAGGATGGCCTTGTGACTCAGAATGCAGACGGCTTGGCTCCATCTAAGAGGGCCACCCCTTTTGGTCACAGGCCCCTTCCCCAGTCCAATCACCCCCAGCTGTGTGATGCCAGAGTGTGCCAGTCGTGGGGGCTCACCCCAAAATGGGCTCTGGCCAGGCCTATCCTGGAAAGAATGTCCTGAGTTCAAACTAGATCTTACAGCCCTTGGCTTCTTGTTATCAGAGTTCTTGGCTGTTCAGGGTCCCCTCTGTGAGGCTGGAAGGGGAGCTGGAAGGAAATCAGTCAAGTAAATTCCTGCTTCGTGGGTATGACACATGGGGTTAGGGCCCCCTCCTGTGGGGTCCTTGAATTTCAAAGAGGGACTCGCTCACCCTAATGGGGCTCTTAATAGTGATGTTTTCTCACTGAGGTTGGGACCTCTGTTTTGGAAAGTTTGGCATCCTGGCCCAAATTTCTTGCGCTTTGGTCAGTTCCACTCAACACATCTGCAGAATGCCTACTGTGTGCGAGGCAGAAAACAAGTCAAAGAGCATTGCTTCAGGCCAGGTGCAGTGGCTCACACCTGGAATTTCAGCACTTTGGGAGGCCAAGGCAGGTGGATCACTTGAGGTCAGGAGTGCAAGACCAGCCTGGCCAACATGGTGAAACCTTGTCTCTACTAAAATTACAAAAATTAGCTGTGTGTGGTGGCACATGCCTGTAATCCCAGCTACTCGGGAGGCTGGGGCAGAAGAATCGCTTGAACCCGGGAGGCAGAGGTTGCAGTGAACGGAGATCGTGCCACTGCACACCAGCCTGGGAGAAAGAGGCAAGACTCCGTCTCAAAAAAAAAAAAAAAAAAAGACAATTGCATTGCTTCAGGATCTTGCACTGTGGTTTGTAGTGTGGCCAGGTGTAGTTATACTCTGTGTGTGTAGTGGGGGGGCATGGATAAAGAACACTGGGGCTAGTATGGGCAAGAGAAATAATTAGGTTTAATCAGGTCCTCCTTGAATTTCAGTGGTTAACTCAGGTCACTTTAGGCTGAAAAAAAGCTTCTGTCTTTTTTTTCTTTTTTTTTTTTTGAGATGGAGTCTCGCTCTGCCACCCAGGCTGGAGTGCGGTGGCGCGATCTCGGCTCACTGCAAGCTCCACCTCTTGGATTCACGCCATTCTCCTGCCTCAGCCTCCCGGGTAGCTGGGACTACAGGCGCCCGCCACCTGGCTAATTTTTGTGTATTTTTAGTAGAGACAGGGTTTCACCATGTTAACCAGGATGGTCTCAGTCTCCTGACCTTGTGATCCACCTGCCTCAGCCTCCCATAGTGCTGGGATTACAGGCGTGAGCCACCACGCCCGGCCATATTGCTTTTTTTAAAAGTTTGTTTGACTCTGGACTCAAGGAGGGACCAGATATTGTGGTGGTTTGAAATGTCTTTTCAAGGCTGGGC
>NW_016807398.1:0-2029 GCF_001698545.2 Rhinopithecus bieti | reverse complement strand
AGAGAGGTATCACCATATTGGCCAAGCTGGTCTCGAGCTCCTGACCTTGTGATCTGCCCACCTTGGCCTCCCAAAGTGTTGCTATTACAGGCGTGAGCCACTGCGTCCAGCCCTTTTTTTTTTTTTTTTTTTTTTTTTTTGAGATGGAGTCTCACTCTGTTGCCCACGCTGGAGTGCAGTGGCACAATCTTGGCTCGCTGCAACCTTCTGCCTCCCAGGTTCCAACGATTCTCTTTCTCAGCCTGCCGAGTAGCTGGGAGTATAGGTGTGGGCCACCATGCCTGGCTAATTTTTGTATTTTTAGTAGAGACAGGGTTTTACCATGTTGGCCAGGCTGGTCTCAAACTCGTGACTCCAGGTGGTCCACCCACCTTGGCCTCCCAAAGTGCTGGGATTACAGGCGTGAGCCACCACACTCACCAGAGTTTTCTTCGTACATTGGATTTCTTGAACTGCTCATCCTTTTAAAAAATCTTTCCCCTTCATTTTATTTTCTTTGTTCTTTCACTCTACTTTCTGGGAGATATCCTTACCTGTGTCATTTAGCTCTTTTTTTTTTTTTTGAGACGGAGTCTTGCTTTGTCACCCAGGCTGGAGTGCAGTGGCCGAATCTCAGCTCGCTGCAACCTCCACCTCCCGGGTTCAAGCGATTCTTCTGCCTCAGCCTCCCAAGTAGCTGGGACTACAGGCATGAGCCACCACGCCCAGCTAATTTTTGTATTTTTGATAGAGACGGGGTTTCACCGTGTTAGCCAGGATGGTCTTGATCTCCTGACCTCGTGATCCGCCCGTCTCGGCCTCCCAAAGTGCTGGGATTACAGGCTTGAGCCACCGCACCCGGCCAAAAGTCTTCATTTTAATATGATTCCCCATCCTTAACTAGGCCAAAACTCTGTTTTACCTTTCCCTGAAAACAAATCTTCACTGCTCTGCCAAAGAGGGAGTGGGAGGAATGTCTGTGGCTCTAAGTTTTTGTTAAAAAGGCTTTCCAACCATTCCTCCATTTCTCCTGCTTTGGACTTACCTTCAGCCTCACTTTCACAGGTATCCAAGGTTTCTTTCCTCATTGCTGGTTTCAGATTCGTGGTGTTTTTTTGTTTGTTTTTTCTTTTTTTTTTTAGTCTTCTAAATTATTAGCACTTGTTTATGTACCTTCCATCTTCCAATTTTTTTTTTTTTTTTTTTGCTATTTTCTCCTTTCTTGTTTTCTTCAACCTTGTGAATATATGCTTAATTATTTTTTCCCACTGTCATTTTAGTGCAGGTTTTGGAGAGAAACTAAGGTTAATTCATGTGTTCAGTCTGCAATCTCTAACTGAAAATCCATCCATGCACTTGTGAATATGCCCTGACTCATAGAGCAATTAAGCGTCTCTCACTGGTACTGTTTGAGTATCTTGTTCCTCAGTCTCTAGACCACAAGAAGTAACACATTAGAGGAAGAGGATTGCTGGAATTTAGACCTACCCAGAATGGCAAGTGAACTGCATAGGAAGGGACAGAAAATTATATAAAAAATATGTACAAGCAGAGCAGTCTAAAGCCATTTAGGACAGGGGCAAACAAAGCTCCACACCTCACTGGCATTGTAAATAGTGTGATAATGCAATAGCATTAGAAAGTATTATAATAAATGCTCATAATAATGATCCCAAGTCTTCAAAAAAGATCAAATTATGTTTACTGAACCCTAAGAAGCCAGAAAAAATACTAGAAAGATTTATGCAAGGAAAATTACTTATGCTGGGCTGGCTATGGTGGCTTATGCCTGTAATCCCAGCACTTTGGGAGGCTGAGGCGGGCAGATCACCTGAGGTCAGGAGTTCGAGACCAGCCTGACCAATATGGAGAAACCCCATCTCTACTAAAAAAAAAAATTAGCCAGGCATGGTGGTGCATGCCTGTAATCCCAGCTACTCAGGAGGCTGAGGCAGGAAATCCCTTGAACCCAGGAGATGGAGGTTGTGATGAGCCGAGATCATGCCACTGCACTCCAGCCTGGGCAGTAAGAGTGAAACTCCTTCTCAAA
>NW_016807397.1:0-492 GCF_001698545.2 Rhinopithecus bieti | reverse complement strand
TTTGCTAGAGTTTTCCAGTAAGCTATCTGGTCTTGGATTTTCCTTTTTCAGGAGTTTTTTGACTACTGACTCAATATTTTTACTCATTATTCATCTGTTTTGATTTTCTACTTCTTCATGTTTCAGGCTTAGTGGATGTGTGTTTCTAGAAATTTCTTCTAAGTTAAACAATTTGTTGACACATAGTTTAGAGTAGACTATTATTATCCTTTGTATTTCTATGGTACCAATTTTAATATCTCCTTTTTTGTTCTAATTTTATTTATTTGAGATTTCTCTCTTTTTTCTTAGCCTAGTGAAAGATTGGTCAATTTTTATTATCTTTTCAAAAAATCAGCTTTTCATTTCATTGCTTTCTATTGTTTTCTAGTCTATTTCATTTATTTCTGCTATGGTCTTTGTTATTTCCTTCCTTCTTCTAATTTTGGGCTTGATTTTTTCTTTGACGTTTATTGTTTATTTGAGATCCTTTTTCTCATTTAGCACTTATCT
>NW_016807396.1:0-3091 GCF_001698545.2 Rhinopithecus bieti | reverse complement strand
GTTTTGTCTGAGGATATTTCCCTTTTCACAATAAGTTTCAATGCACTCGAAATATCTCATTGCAGATTCTAAGAAAACAGTGTTAACAAACTGTCCAATAGAAAAAACAGTGCAACTATGCAAATTGCATCCACACATCACAAAGCAGTTTCTCACAAAGCTTCTTTTTGGTATTTCTCTGAGGATATTTCTTTGTCATAGGCATCAGTGTGCTCCCAAATATCCTATTGCAGATTCCACAAAAACAGTGTGATCAAACTGCTTAATGAAAAGTATGGTACAACTCTGTGAGATGAATTCACATATCACAAAGCAGTTTCTCAGAAAGCTTCTTTTTCGTTCTCCTATGAGGATATTTCCTTTTACACTATAGGCCTCAATGTGCACCCAAATATCCCCTTGCAGATTCCAAGGAAACTGTGTTAGCAAAGTGCTCCATGAAAAGTAAGTTGTAACTCTGCGAGATGAATTCACATAATACAAGGAACTTTCTCAGAAAGCTCCTTTCTAGTTTTTTTCTGAGCATAATTTCTTTTAACCTTAGGCCTCAATGCATTCCCAAATATCCCTTTGCAGATTCAAGGAAAACAGTGTTAGCAAACTGCTCTATTTAAACAACAGTGTAATTCTGTGAGATGCATTCACACATCACAAAACAGTTTCTCAAAAGGGTTCTTCATCCTTTTACTATGAGGATATTTACTTTTTCACTATAGTCCTCAATGCGCTTGCAAATATCCCTTTGCATGTCCCATGAAAACTGTGCTAGCAAACTACTCCATGAAAAGAAAGCTGTAACTCTGTGAGATGAATTTGCAAATCACAAAGAACTTTCTCAGAAAGACTCTTTCTAGTTTTTATCTGATTATATTTCCTTAGTCACCATGGACTTCAATGCGATACAAAATATGCCTTCTCAGATTCCCCAAAAAAAGTGCTACCAACTGACCAGTGAAAACAAACTTGTAACTCTGTGAGATGAATTAGCATATCATAAAGCCATTTTCAAAAGCTTCTTTCTAGTTTCTATATGAGGATATTTCCTTTGTCACCATAAGCTTCAATGCGCTCTGAAATATTTCATTGCAGATTCCAAGAATACAGTTTTACCAAACTGCTCGATGAATAGAATAGTGTAACTCTCTGTGATGCATTCACACATCACAAGGAAGTTTCTCACAAAGCTTCTTTCTAGTTTTATCTGAGAATATTTTATTTTCACCATAGGTCTCAATGCACTCCCAAATATCCCTTTGCAGATTCCACAAAAACAGGTTTAGCAAACTGCTCAATGAAAAGTAATGTGTAACTCTGTGAGATGAAACCACGAATCCCAAAGAACTTTCAGAGAAAGCTTCTTTCTCTTTTTTATCTGAGGATATTTCCTTTGTCACCCTAGGCTTCAAGGCATTAAAAAATATCCTTTCTCAGATTCCCCAAAAACAGTGCTACCAAGTGGCTCCATGACAAGAATCATGCAACTCTGAGATGAATTCACACATCACAAAGGAGTTTCTCAGGAAGCTTCTTTCTGGTTACTGTCTGCAGGTATTTCCTTTTCCACCATAAACTTTAATCCACTCTGAAATATACCATTGCAGATTCCAAGGAAGTAGTATTAGCAAACTGCTCGTTGAAAATAACAGTGTAACTATGTTTAATGAACTCAGACATCCCAAAGCTTTTAGTTTCTCAGAAAGTTTATTTTTGGTTTTTATCTGAGAATATTTCCATTGTCATCATAGGCTTCAATGCAATCCAAAATAACTCTCCTCTGATTCCCCCAAAACAGTGCTACCAAACTGCTCTAAGAAAAGAATCATGTAATTCTGTCTGATGAATTTACAAATCACAGAGCAGTCTCTCAAAAGTTTCTTTCTACTTTTGTCTGAGGATATTTCCTTTTTCACAATAAGCCTCAATGCACTCCAAATTATCCCATGGAAGATTCCAAGGAAACAGTGTTAGCAAAGTCCTCAGTGAAAAGAACAATGTAACTCTCTGAAATGTATTCACACATCACAAAGCAGTTTCTCAGAAAGCTTCTTTGTACTTTTTGTCTGAGGATATTTCCTTTTCGCAATAAGATTCAATGCGCTCTGAAATATGCCATTGCATATCCCAAGAAAACAGTGTTAGCAAACTGCTCAGTGAAAAGTACAGTGCAAGTCAGTGAGTTGAATTCACACATCGCAAAGCAGTCTCTCACAAAGCTTCTTTCTAGTTTTTCCATGAGTTTAATTCATTTTTCACTATAAGCCTCTATGTGCTCCTAAATATCCCTTTGCAGATTACAAGAACACAGTGTTAGCAAACTGCTCAAAGAAAAGATCAGTGTAACTTCATGAGATGATCTGGCAAAACAAAAAGCAGTTTCTCAGAAAGCTTCTTTTCATATTTACCTGAGGATATTTTCTTTGTCACCCTAGGCTTCAGTGCAATCCATAATATCCCTTCTCAGATTCCCCAAAACAGTGTTACCAAACTGCTCCATGAAAAGAAAGATGTAACTTTATGAGAAGAATTCACACATCACAAATAACTTTCGTAGACACCTTCCCTCTAGTTTTAACTGATGATATTTCCTTTGTCACCATAGGCTTCAATGTGATCCAATATATCCCTTCACAGATTCCCCAAAAACAATGCTACCAAACTGATCCATGAAAAGAGTCACGTAACTCTCTTAGATGAACTAACACATAACAAAGCAGTGTCTCAGAAAGATTTATTCTAGTTTTTCTATGAGGACATTTCCTTTGTCACCATAGACTTCAATGTACTCCAAAATATCCTATTGCAGATTCCACGAAAACAGTGTTATTACACTTCTCAATGAAAAAATGGTGTAACTATGTAGGATGAATTCACACAACACAAAGCTTTTCTGAAAAAGCTTCTTTCTAGTTTTTTTCTGAGGATATTTCCTTTATCACCATAGGCCTCAAGGCGTTCCAAAATATCCCTTTGCAGATTCCACAAAAACACTGTTAGCACACTGCTCCATGAAAATAAATGTGTACCTCGGTGAGATGAATTCACACATTGCAGACAACTTTCACAGAAAGCCTCTATCTAGTTTTATGTGAAG
>NW_016807395.1:0-867 GCF_001698545.2 Rhinopithecus bieti | reverse complement strand
TATATATACACTTTTTTTTTTTTTTTTGAGATGGAGTCTCACTCTGTAGCACAGGCTGGAGTGCAATGGCACTATCTCGGCTCACTGCAACCTCTCCCTCCTGGGTTCAAGTGATTCTCCTACCTCAGCCTCCCACATAGCTGGGATTATAGGCATGAGCCACCATGCCCAGCTAATTTTTATTTTTTTAGTAGAGACAGGATTTTGCCAGGCTGGTCTCGAACTCCTGACCTAAGGTGATCCGCCCGCCTCGGCCTCTCAAAGTGCTAGGATTACAGGCGTGAACCACCATGCCTGGCCAATTTCAATTTTTTTTAAATTTTTAATCTGAATGTTGATTAGATTGTTTTGTGTGTGTGTGTGTGTTGGTGGTGGTGGTGGTGCTGTTTTTGAGACGGAGTCTCGCTGTGTCACCCAGGCTGTAGTGCAGTGGTGCAATCTCGGCTCACTGCATCCTCTGCCTCCCAGGTTCAAGCGATTCTCCTGTCTCAGCCTCCAAAGTAGCTGGGACTACAGGCGAGTGCCACCACACCAATCTAATTTTTGTATTTTTCGTAGAGACAGGGTTTCACCATGTTGGCCAGGATGGTCTTGATCTCTTGACGTCGTGATCCGCCGGCCTCGGCCTCCTAAAGTGCTGGGATTACAGGTGTGAGCCACCGCGCCCAGCCTGATTAGATTGTTTTTAAAATCTATGAAAGAATTGTGTTCCTTTTTTGTAGTCTTAAATTGTAAGAAAACTTTTAAATTTTAAATAAATTTTAATGTAATTATAAATATAATAAAAAAATGAAAACTATAGGAAAAGAACTGAAATTTTGTTTCCCTTTATTTCAACCAGTTCAATTCAGATACTGTCTTTACCTA
>NW_016807394.1:0-2438 GCF_001698545.2 Rhinopithecus bieti | reverse complement strand
AATTATAAAACTCCCATGGCTCCTAAGTACCCTAGAAGAAAGTTCTGCTCCCTTCCATGACCTATGGGGCCCTGTGTGACCTCTGACCTCTACCTGGTTTTCCAGGCCCGTCTCTAAGAGTCTGTGCTTCTCATGGAATTTCACATCCTCTCTCCCATAGGGAGTGAATTATAATTCTTGAAGCCCTCTTTCCCCTCCCATCCTTTGCCCATGCTGGTCTCTATGTCTGGAATTCCCTTTTCTGGTCTCCTTTTCATCCTTTCCTCCTCCTCCTCCTCCTCCTCCTTTGGGTCTCAGCTCAGATGTCCCCTCCTCCAAGAAGCCCTCTCTGATCCCCCAGGCAGGCTCGGTCCCTCCTCTGGCTCCCACATTGCAGCCCTGGCCACTCCAGATCATCAATGTCTGGGGACAGGTCTGTCCTGCTCATCAGACTGTGAGTCCTGGGAGGGCAGAGTCAGGGCTGTTTCGGTCACTGCTGGGTCCTAGCATTGGTTAGCACGGGCCAGGCACAGTAGGAGCTTAGAGAGTGACAATTGGGTGAGAGGCTCTTGGCTTCCTGAGCTACTGTGTTTTCAGGCTTTAATTCCTTTTTTGTTATTTGTTTCTTTTTTTTTAAGACGGAGTCTCGCTCTGTCGCCCAGGTTGGAGTGCAGTGGCGCGATCTCGGCTCACTGCAATCTCCACCTCCCGGGTTCAAGCAATTCTCCACCTCAGCTTTCCTAGTAGCCGGGATTACAGGCGCCTGCCACCACGCCTGGCTAATTTTTGTAATTCCTGGCTTCTAGGTTTCTAATTCTGATTTTCTCCTCCAGAAAGATCCCCAGCAGGCCCTGAAGGAGCTGGCTAAGATGTGTATCCTGGCTGATTGCACACTGATCCTCGCCTGGAGGTGAGATGGAGGCTTCCCTGCCTCATTCAGGCTCTACCTGCTCCCCCATCCCACCCTGCCCAGCCCTTCCCTTCTCCTTCCTGTGTGGGCCTGGTGCAGGCAGCGCCTCTCTCTGGCCTTCAGTTTCCTCATCTATGAAACAAGGTCTTAATATCTTTTTTTTTTTTTTGATACAGAGCCTCACTCTGTCCCCCAGGCTGGAGTGCAGTGGTGCAATCTCAGCTCTGCCTTGGGGGTTCAAGCACTTCTCCTGGCCTCTCCAGTAGCTGGGATTACAGGTGCGCACCACCACACCCAGCTAATTTTTTTGTATTTTTAGTAGAGACAGGGTTTTGCCATGTTGGCCAGGCTGGTCTTGAACTCCTGACCTCAGGTGATCCTCCCGCCTCGCCCTCCCAAAGTGCTGGGATTACAGGCGTGAGCCACTGTGCCTGGCTGGAAGCTGAACATTTCATGAGGTTGGCTTCTTGCTGCAGTGGGAAAATAAGCAGTGTTTCTGGTTTTCCTCCTGTCAAACCCAATACAAACACTTTGTGTGCTGACTTCGCTTCCAAAATAGCTAACATTTCTTCAGCAGTGCCAGGCGCAGCTTTTGGTACTTACAGAGCATTCCAGAGTATTCTCTGATCTTCACAGTCATACCATCCTCCCCACTTTTTTATTAATTTTTGAGACAGGGTCTTGCTCTGTTGCCAAGGCTGGAGTGCAGTGGCGCTATCACAGGTTACCGAAGCCTCAACTTACCAGGCTCAGGCAGTTCTCCTGCCTCAGCCTCCCAAGCAGTTGAACTGAAGGTGCGCACCACCACACCTGGCTAATTTTTAATTTTTTGTAGAGACAACATCTTGCTATGTTATCCTGGCTGGTCTCAAACTCCTGAGCTCAAGTGACCCTCCTGCCTCAGCCTCCCAAAGTGCTGGGATTACAAGCATGAGCCACTATGCCTGACCACCCCACTTTACAGTGAGGAAACTGAGGCCCAGAGAGCAAACCACTGGCCCAGGATTACCCAGGCAGAGGTGGGGTCAGGCTCCCAAGAGCTGGCCCATAGCCAGAAAAGATACCAAGATGCGCCCAGCAGTGGTCACTACCAGGTTGTATTTGGCATGGGGATGGGCTGGAATTTTGATTTTTAGCATCAAAAATTCTTTTTTTTTGAGACAGAGTCTTGCTCTGTCGCCCAGGCTGGAGTGCAGTGGAGCGATCTCGGCTCACTGCAAGCTTCGCCTCCTGGATTCACGCCATTCTCCTGCCTCAGCCTCCTGAGTAGCTGGGACTACAGGCACCCGCCACGACACCCGGCTAATTTTTTTGTATTTTTAGTAGAGACGGGGTTTCACCATGTTAGCCAGGACGGTCTCGATCTCCTGGCCTCGTGATCCACCCGCCTCGGCCGCCCAAAGTGCTGGGATTACAGACATGAGCCACTCGCCCGGCCTTTTTTTTTTTTTTTTTTGAGACGGAGTTTCACTCTTGTTGCCCAAGCAGCAGTGCAATGGCGTGATCTCAGCTTACTGCAAACTCCACTTCCCTGGTTCAGGCGATTCTC
>NW_016807393.1:0-865 GCF_001698545.2 Rhinopithecus bieti | reverse complement strand
GTCAAGGCAGCTCCTTAGGCAGCTTAAGCCTGCCCTGTGGAACATCCCTGCAGGGGACTTTGAACAGCCCAAGTGACACGGATCCTGAGAGCGCTCCCAGGTAGGCATTTGCCCTGGTGGGATGCCTTGCCAGAGCGGTGTGTGGCAGGCCCCCGTGGAGGATCAACACAGTGGCTGAACACTGGGAAGGAACAGGCACTTGGAGTCTGGACATCTAAAACTTGGTAAGACTAGTCTTTGAAATTTGCCCACTCCATTTGAGTGGAAGCATGGCCTGATCACCCATGGTGTGCCTTTATCAGCACTTTGGTTTTGGTTTTGATTTTGATTTGGTTTGAATTGCTTGACAGGACCAGTCTTGGGAACTTGCCCACTCCATTTGAGTGGAAGTGTGGCCTGATTACTCACAGTGTCCCTGTACTGGCACTTTGGTTTTTGCTTTTGACTTGACTTCGATTGCTTGATACTTTGGTTTTGGTTTTGATCTGGCTTGAATTTCTGGATACTCTGATTTTGGTTTTGGTTTTGGTTTGATGTAAATTACAAAATTGTGTGTGTGCCCTTTTACCTGTTCTTTGTTTTGTGGTGCATGTGTGGTGTGAGCGTGGTGTTTTGTCTAGAGGAAACATGGGTGAGGCACAAAGTAAGCCCACCCCACTAGGAATTATGTTGAAAATTTTCAAAAAAAGGATTTAAGGGAGACTATGGAGTACTATGACACCAGGAAGACTTAAAACTTTGTGTAAGATAGACTGGCCAGCATTAGAGGTAGGTTGGCCATTAGAAGAACCCTTGACAGGTCCCTGGTTTCAAAGGCATGGCACAAGGTAACCTGTAAGCCAGGGAATCCAGACCAGCTTGTTTT
>NW_016807392.1:103999-109679 GCF_001698545.2 Rhinopithecus bieti | reverse complement strand
TCCAACATTAGCAAACCAAACTTAGCAATGAATTATAATTTTGAAAACATTATGACCAGGTAGAATTTATTCCAGAAACATAAGATTAGTTTAACATTAGAAAATCCACGTAATTCACAAAATTAAGTGTCCAAGGGAGAAAATACACCAAATTTCACTAGATGCAGACAAAGCGTTTGATAAAATTCAACACTCATTCATATGACTTTTTTAAAAACACATCTTAGCCAACTCAGAATGAAAAGGAACTTCCTTGACTTGATAAAAGGTAGCTAACAAAAATCTGCAGCAAACATCCTATCTAATGGTGAAATATTAGAATCATACCCTTTAGAATCAGAAAACAAATCAAGTATCTTCATCACTATTCCTATTCAATATAGACTGGAGGCACTTGTCAGAACAACAAAACAAAAAATAAAAACAAATGAAAGAGAATATTATAAAAAAAAGAAGGAAAATTGCCATTTTTGCAACAAACTATTCACTAATAAGAGATTTCAGCAATGTTGCTGGACATCAAATCAACATACAAAAGTATATATACCAGCAATAATCAATTAGAAAATATATGTTTTCAAATATCATTCACAACAGCAACAAAACCTGTAAGATTCTTAGGAAAAAAGTTAACCAAGTATGTGTAGAATTATAATAGAGAAAATTATTATTCAATTATATTCCAACCAAAATCCCAACAGTATATTTCCCATTAACCTTGACAAGCTAATTCTAAAAGTGCTATGGAGGAGTTTCAGGCCAAGAACAGCCAAGAAAATTTTGAAGAGAATGAGGGAAGAGTCAACCTACTAGATATCAATTTATTAAAAACATATTGTTAAATAATATAATATTAACATTAAAAAATCAAATAGATCAGAGGTTGGTAAACTTTGTCCGTAAAGGCCAGATAGTAAACACTTTAGGCTTTGCATGCCGGGGGAAAATTTGAGGATATTGTGTAGATACTTATATAACGAGAGAGGAACTCCTACCCAGCTTCACCCCATTTGCCTGGAGTGGATAGTTCCACACAGTGAGCAGGCTTTGTATCCTCTGTTGGAGACATTTTTCAGAAGATCTACCATCCAAAGGCTAAGGTGACTATTGATCAACTATCTCAGTTTGCCTGGGACTGCCCTTATTTTAGCCCTGAAAGTCTCAGATACTGAGTATCCCTCCATCTCCAGAAAATCGGCATGGTTGATTGCTCTACCTAAGCGGGAAAGGAAGACAAGAAGGCAACCACCACAGTCAGTAACATCTTCAGCCCCAGCCACACCCAGACCCCAGTACATCCATCCTGCTCTCCTCTCAGAGAGCTTGGCCATCTTAACTTGGGCAGGTGGCTAGAGGCAAGGCAACTCACTAAGTCACTGACCCCCAGACTGAGATTCCACTAGACTGATTCCACTGCTCCATGGGGGCAGCCGCCAACAGCAGAGCCTCCAACAAGTAGAAGAAGACTATGAGTCCTGGGCAGCAGTGAGAAGTGGCTGCCATAAGGGGAGGCAAGCTCTGGGAACAAAGAGGAGAACACAGACAGAGGAATATGGCCAAGACTTGGCCTCCAACATTTGAGCAGCGCTTGTGGGCCAGATTTGACCTGAGGGATATAGTTCACTGACCCCTGAAATATATCAATGCTTCACATTAGAGTGCCCCAAAGCAGATGTACATACATATGGGAACTTGGTATATAACAGAAGTAGCATTATAAATTAGTTGGGGAAATAATGGAGCATTCAATAAATGGTGCTGGGACAATTTGTTATCTGCAAAAGTAAAGGGAAATAAAAATTGATCCCTACCTTATATCCTACACAAAAATAAATTCCAGATGAATTAAAGACTTAAATGTGAAAAACAAATTTTCAAAAAATCTAGAATTAAAAAAGGGAGAATATCTTAATGACATAAAGGTATAAAATAAGTTATTAAACAGGGCACAATAAGCACAAACAAGAAAGAGTATCAACAACTTGGACTACATTAAATAGAAAACTTCTATATGATAAGACATCTTTAAAAAGTAAAAGATAATCTACAGACAGGAAGAAGATATTTTCAATGTATAAAATCAATAACAGATTAATATACAGTGTATATTTTTAACTTCTACAAATCCATAAGAAAAAACAACAAACAGCCCAAATGAAAAGAATTAGACATGGAATGAATAGGCAGTTCCCAGAAGAGGACATCCCAATGGTTAATATAGGAAATATAAACAAGGATATACAAAGATGTTAATCAGAATAAGCTGGACTTATGCTACAATAACAAATTATCCCCAAATCTCAGTGGCTTAACACATAAACATTTCTTATCCATAAAAAGTCAACTATAAATCAGGCACCTCTCCAAGACAGTAGTTCTCCACGAGGTGACTCAGGAATTAAGGCTGCTTTGATCATGTGGCTCCATTTTCTCCATAGCCAACTTCCATGCTCCTGATCCAAGGGCAGGGTGGTGGAGGAATGAGAGAAGGGAAGGATAGGACAGCATAGCGTAGCGTAGCGTAGCATAGCATAGCATAGACTGCCTCAACCAGGAGGTGACCCACATCACTTCTGCTCACAATTTTATGGGCCAGAACTAGTCATATGGCCCTGCAAGGGGACTGGAAAGTAGAGTTTTCTGTTGTTTAGGAAGGAGAATATGAAACAGAATTTGGTAAATGCATAGCATTGTCTCTAGCGTTGTCTCTGCTATAAATGATCATTACAGTTTCTAAGACAAAAACAATATAGTTTGTAATGTAAAAAATTGAGAACGATATACCTATCCATCAAAGTGTTAAATAAAGTAGCAAGTGTATTCATTAGAATACTACAGGGAAAATGAATTAACTAGATCCGTATGTCTAATATGGGTAAATCTCAAAAATAAAATGTTGAGAAAACATAAAACCATAGATAGGAGGGATAAGCACCAACCTCTAGGTAATGGCTACCTCTGAAGTGGAAAGGAGGGAGGGGAATGGCATAGGGAGAGGAGGGGAGTGATGAATCTTCAGAGGTATGATGTGACATTTTGTTTCTTTTTAAAATGATACGTAGAGTAAAATGGTGGTTATCAGAGGCTGGAAGGTGGGGGGAATGGGGCAACACTGGTCAAAGGGTAGAAAGCTGCCATTAGACAGGAGGGATAAATAGTAGGTATTTAAGTTAATGGATAGCTAATTCATTTGATTCGATCATTCCACACTGTATATCATATATATCATAACATCATATATCATAACATCACTGTATATGCCATAATTATATATGATTATAAGATGTTTACAAATAGGAAATAAATAAGTAATAAAAATGATCTGTAGAGGCAAATTTATAGAGAAAGGAAATTGATTAGTGGTTGCCTGGGGCTGAGTGTGAAAATTGGGGAGTGACTACAAATAGACACGAGAGATTTTAGGAAGGTGATGAACATCTTCAAAAATTGGATCATGGTGATGGTTGCACAGCTCTGTAAACCACTGAACTGTATACACTTAAAAAAGTGAATTTTATGGTATTTAAACTGTACCTAAGTAAAGCTATTTTATATCCATAGTCATACAATAGAACATTTTTCTATATCTGTAATAAATCCATATTTATCTGTAATAAATATACAAAAATGTTCTATTGTATGCCTCCATTAACATAAAAATAGATGTTTACATATACAATAAAAGCTTTATTTTTTAATGAGGGGGCATAGTAGCTGGTTTCTGCCTTAAAGGTCTCATGGCTCAAGTAAATTGCTTTTTGGAAAGAAAAGGACGTGAGACCTAAAGATGACATTGCTAAAGCAATAATAACTACTTAATATTATTCAATTTATTTAGATAAATGCATATTTAAATTTTAAGTCAGCCACGTTGATTATCCACTCTAATTTCATAAAGTCTAATCAGTGTTTTCATCTTACTAGATCACTTTTTGCATCATCTAACATAATTTTCCAGAGCACAAAATTTTCACTTCCAAATAATAGCAGAAGACACAACATTTTTTAAATGCTTCTATGATGCTCTCTCTAGAAAAAAATCTTACCAGGCAACAAATACCTATAGGCATAACATGCATAACACTTAGACCATTTTTTCCATTAATGGTTTAATATAATGATTAAAAGTATAGCTCTGAAGCTTGACCAGTTAACATTTATTGAGGAATTTCTATGCACCAAGCCAATCACCTTTCAAAGTAAGGCTCTGGGATAAATATCGTTATTAAGCCCATTTTTTACATGGAAAAACAAGGCTCAGAGAACTTGAGTAACTAACAGCTAGTGAGATCTGATAGCAAAGCCTGAGTGCCTCTACTTTAGCTGTTCCTATCAAAAGTCTTACCTAGGGATGTGTTATAACATTAACCACAAGGATCTAGTGGAAGGAGAGTGTTGTCCAGAGTCCTTGTCAATGTTGTCAGAACAAAACGTTCTGTTTTGAGTTTATTCAATGACTTCAGGTAATTTTAATACAAGGGGTTGCAGAGAATTCAGATGTTTTTGCAAGAGTTTTTCAGATTTTTTATTGATATACAATGTTTGTACATATTTATGAGATACATTTGATATTTTATTACATGCATAGCATGCATAATGATCAAGTCAGGGTATTTAAGGTATCCATCACCTCGAATATTCATCATTTCCATGAGTTGGAAACATTTCAAGTCCTCTTTTCTAGCTGTTTTGAAATATACAATGCATTGTTGTTAACTACAGTCACTCTAACCTGCTTTGAACATTAGAACTTATTCCTTCCATCTAACTGTATATTTGTACCCATTAACCAACTTCTCTTTGTTGACTCTCCTACACAACCCACACATTCTTCCCAGATTTCTAGTATCCATCATTCTTCTCTCTACCTCCATGAGATCAATTTTTTTTCTCCTATATGAGAACATGCGATATATGTCTTTCTGTGCCTGGCTGTCTTCATGTAACAGAATGACATTCAGTTTCATCCATGTTGCTGAAATGACATTATTTCATTCTTTTATATGGCCAAATAGTATTTAATTGCATACATATATATGATATATATATATATGATATATATATATATAACCTTATTATACTTTAAGTTCTGGGATACATATGCATAATGTGCAGGTTTGTTACATAGGTATACATGTGTCATGGTGGTTTGCTGTACCCATTAACCCATCATCTACTTTAGGTATTTCTCCTAATGCTATCCCTCCCCTACCCCCCAACCCCGACAGGCCCCAGTGTGTGATGTTCCCCTCTCTGTGTCCATGTGTTCTCATTATTCAACTCTCACTTATGAGTGAGAACATGTAGTGTTTGGTTTTCTGTCCTTGGGTTAGTTTGCTGAGAATGATGGTTTCCAGCTTCATCCATGTCCCTGCAAAGGACATGAACTCATCTTTTTTTATGGCTGCATAGTATTCCATGGGGTATATGTGCCACATTTTCTTTATCCAGTCTATCATCGATGGGCATTTGGGTTGGTTCCAAGTCTTTGCTATTGTGAACAGTGCTGCAATAAACATACATGTGCATGTGTCTTTATATTAGAATGATTTCTAATCCTTTGGATATATACCCAGTAATGGGATTGCTGGGTTAAATGGTACTTCTGGTTCTAGATCCTTGAGGAATTGCCACGCTGTCTTCCACAATGGTTGAACTAATTTACACTTCCACCAACAGT
>NW_016807392.1:99343-101061 GCF_001698545.2 Rhinopithecus bieti | reverse complement strand
AATAAGTGCAATGTGGTGCTGAGAAGAATGTATATTCTGTTGATTTGGGGTGGAGAGTTCTGTAGATGTCTATTAGGTCTGCTTGGTCCAGAGCTGAGTTCAAGTCCTGAATATCCTTGTTAATTTTCTGTCTTATAGATCTAATATTGACAGTGAATAAATACCACAGTTTTTAATCATTCGTCCATTGATGGACACTTAGGTTGATTCCATATCTTGACTATCGTGAATAGTGCTGCAATAAACATGGCAGTGCAAGTATCTTTTTGATATACTGATTTATTTTCTTTTGGATAAATACCCTGTAGTGGGATTGCTGGATCATAAGGAGTTCTATTTTTAGTTTTCCGAGAAATCTCCATACTATTTTCCATACTGGCTGTACTAATTTACATTCCCACCAACAGTGTATAAGACTTCCCTTTTTTCTGCATCCTCGCCACCATCTGCTATTTACCATATTTTTAGTAATAGCCATTCTAACTGAGCATGATATCTCACTGTGGTTTTGATTTGCATTTTCCTGATGATTAATGACGTTGAGCATTTTTAATATGCCTATTTACCATTTGAATGTCTTCTTTTGAGAAATGTCTATTCATGTCATATGGTCACTGCTTAATGAGACTATTAGGGTTTTTACTGTTGAGTTCCTTGTATATTCTAAATGTTAGTCCCTTGTCACACGAATATTTGATATTTTCTTCCAGTCAACAGGTGGTCTCTTCACTCTGTTGATTGTTTCCTTTGCTGTTCAAAACCTTTTTTGCTTATTACAGTCTAGTTTGTCTAGTTTTGTTTTTGTTGCTGCCTGTGCTTTTGAGCTCTTGGCCATAAAATCTTTGCCTAGACCAATGTCCTAAGATGTTTTCCCTATGTTTTCTTTTAGTAGTTTTATACTTTGGAGTCTTATGTTTAAATCTTTAATCCATCTTGAGTTGATATTTGTATATGGTGAGAGATAAGGGTCCAGGTTAATTCTTCTGCATATGAATATCTAATTTTCACAGCATCATTTATTGAAAAGTGTTCTTTCCCCAGTGTATGTTCTTGGTACCTTTGTAAAAATCAGTTGGCAACAAATAAGTCAATTTATTTCTGGGTTCTCTCTTCCGTTCCACTGGTCTATGCGTCTATTTTTATACCAATACCATGCTGTCTTGGTAACCATAGTTTTGTAATATATTTTGAAATCAGGTAGTGTGATGATTCCAGTTTTGTTATTTTTGTTCAGGATTGCTAACTATTTGGGTCCTTTTTTGTTCCCATATAAATTTTAAGACTGTTTTCTCTATTTCTGTGAAAAATGAAATTGGTATTTTGATAGGTATTGCATTAAATCTGTATATTTCTTTGGGTACTATGGTCATTTTAATAATGGTAATTCTTCTAATCCATGAGCATGTAATGCCTTTGCATTTGTCTGTGTCCCCTTTAATTTCTTTCATCAGAGTTTTGTAGATTTCCTCGTAGAGGTCTTTCACATCTCCTTATTAAACCTATTCCTAGGTATTTTAATGTTTGTACCTATTGTAAATGGGATTGCCTTCTTGATTTTTTTCCTCAGCTAACTCATTATCAATGTAAAGAAACACTGCTGATTTCTGTATGTTGATTTCGTACCCTGTAACTTTACTGAATTTATTTATCAGATCTCAATTTTTTTTGGTGCAATCTTTAGGTTTATCTAGACATAAGACCATATAAACACCAAAGTG
>NW_016807392.1:93048-96687 GCF_001698545.2 Rhinopithecus bieti | reverse complement strand
GGCTTTAAAGTTCATATGGAACCAAAAAAGAGCCCGCATTGCCAAGACAATCCTAAGTCAAAAGAACAAAGCTGGAGGCATCACGCTACCTGACTTCAAACTATACTACAAGGCTACAGTAACCAAAACAGCATGGTACTGATACCAGAACAGAGATGTAGACCAATGGAATCGAACAGAGCTTTCAGAAATAATACCACACATCTACAACCATCTGATCTTTGACAAACCTGAGAGAAACAAGAAATGGGGAAAGGACTCCCTATTTAATAAATGGTGCTGGGAAAATTGGCTAGCCATAAGTAGAAAGCTGAAACTGGATCTTCTTGCATTTCTAATTCCTCGAGATGCAATGTTATATTGTTCCTTTGAAATTTTTCTACTTTTTTGATATAGGCATTCACTGCTATAAACGTCCCGTTAGCACTGCTTTTGCTGTATCTCATACGTTTTGGTATGTTGTGTTTCAATTCTTGTTTCAAGACTTTTTAAAAATTTCCTCCTTAATTTCTTCCTTGACCCAATGGTCATTCAGGCTCATATTGTTTAATTTCTACATTTTTTTAAAGTTCCTAAAGTTACTCTTATTAATTTCTAGTTTTATTCCATTGTGGTCTCAGAAGATACTTGATATGATTTCAATTTTTAAAAATGTGTTGACACTTGTTTTCTGTCCTAGCATATGATCTATCCTGTAGAATGTTCCATGTGCTGATGAGAAGAATGTGTATTCTATCACTGTTGGATAAAATGTTCTGTAAATGTCTGTTAGGTCCATTTGGTCTAAAGTGCAGTTTAAATCCAATGTTTCTTTGTTAATTTCCTTTCCAGATAATCTGTCTAACGCTGAGAGTGGGGTGTCACTTCTTCCAGTTTTTTTGGAATTTGCTTTCATAGCGGAGGACTTATTCCTGAAGATGCATTTGCGGTATTGGTTGGTAGGGCATTTTGGCTTCGATTCTGAGCATGTGCAGTAGTGTAATCTCTGTATAATTTCTTCAGATGTAAAGAGTGTCAGTAGTGTCTGTGGTTTCCTCAGGAGCTTAGGGTGTGGTTTTTAGTGGTGGCTTTGTTGAAGTTTCACTGGGGATAGGTTTGTCAGGTGGGCCAGTCCTTGGACCACTGTGGTGGCAGTGGTGGACTGCACATACCTGTCCTTGGGCCCCAGTGTGGCATATAATGGCACTAGTATTAGCAGGTCGATGCAGGCCAATCATTTGGCCTCCAGGCAGCTTGCCTGAGTATCATCAGTGGCAGTGATAGACCAGGTGGTAGGGTGGGTCCTTGGGCCCTTGGGCAGTGGGTGTGTTGTGACCGACAGCAGTAGCAATGGTATGACAATCTACTGGCGCCCAAGTGTCTGCACAGGTGTTGGTGGTGGCTACAACAGGCTAAGTGGGCCAGTTCCCAGGCCCACAGGTGATGCATGCTGATGGGTTCCAGCTGTGGTGGTAGCATCATGTTGGGTGGGCCTGTCCTCAGGCCCCTAGGAGGAGTGCTCAGATGCCAATGATGGTGGATGGGGTAGGGCAATCCTCAAGCCTATAGATGGCATGCTTGTGCACCAGGGGAAGTGGAGCCAGGCTGAGTGGACATGTCCTCAGGCCCCCTACTGGTGCATACAGGTGCTGGCTGTGATAGGCAGGAGCAGGGTGATCCTCATGCTCCCAGCAGATGGCTCAGTTAGGGGTGGCAGCTGCTGGGGAGGGTGGTGTTACTTTCAGTGGCAGCAGCCATGAAGAAGTGGCTGAGGAGCACACACTTCAGCCCCAGGTGGTGGCTGCAAGCAGGATAGCCTTTCCTCAGGGCACATGTAAATGTACAGTGGCCCTGCTACTGGGGCCAGCAGGTTTGCTGCCAATGGTTTGCACTTCAGCCCTGGAAGTGGCATCTGGCTGTGGGTGGAGATGTCAATGGGACTCTAGGAATGTGAAGATGCAGGGACTGTTGGGCCTGATGGCAGAATGCACTCTGGTGGGAGCTGGGCTCTTAAAATGACACTATGCTGCAGTTTCTTGGAACTGGAAAGGGGTGAGGCACAGCAAGGTTGAACTCAGTGTGAGCTCCCTCTCTGTAACAATGCTGTTGCACAATCTCCAGGCAGTTAGTTCCCTGGGTTAGTCTCTTGGCCCACATGGATCCAGGGCTCTCCTGGGGCTAGGACTGCGGGAGTCTGCAGTAGGAATGTGAACCACAGGAATCACTCACTTACCCTTTTCCCTCATTGGGGAGCCTCTTCAGGCTCCCTGCCAATCCTGATGAGCTGGGAAGGCTGCCTCTTTCCCTCTTTTTCCTTGCCTTAGGTGTTTCCTGTCACTTATCTGTTGTATTCCAGCATTCTCTCTTAGGTGATCTATTTGAAGTATGATTATCTACACACTATTTTGGTTCTTCTTTGTGGAGGAGGCAAGTACCCAATCACTAGTCAGCCATCTTGAAGCCCCTCTCGATAGTCTTTTTAGGAAGGTTCCAAATTTACTAAATCATGAATAATCCTCTGGGTGCTTCAGCTCCATAGATGACCTGGGAGTGTTGGCTGACTCAATGACCAAGAAGCAGGAAGACTGATGCTCTGGCAGCAATGGAATTTTTTTTAAAAGGTATAAACTCCAAAATGAGGACAACAGTAAAGAGACCATCAGTATACCAGAGAAATCGGTGCATTTCTGAAGATAGAAAGCAGATGCAGGCATGGTAACTAATGAAGAAGCAATAACCTAAAGAATGCATAGAGAAGTACAGCCAAGAAAAGAGTCAGTGTGCCCTTTAGGATCCCAGAAAAGCTCAGAGTTCAGAAGGACCAGGTACAGCAAAAAGTAGAAGTGAAGTGTGGAACTGACAACACTGAGATTAATTAAAAGTCTGTATATGGAACAGTTGTCTCTCCTCAACCTCCAATTCCCCATACAAAAGAATATAATTACCAGGCTTCTATCCTAGGCAAGAGAAAGGAGGATTATTCTCCAGGGGAATTAAATAGTCCTAGAGCAAAGGCCTCTGCCTTATGTTCCTTGAGGGATCCCTACCAGATCAGCCTAAAGTGAAACCCACTAGTTGACAAGCTTTACCCAAGCACAGCGCTCTCAAGCAGTTGTTTATATTTACTGCATTATTGTTATATATGAAGACATGCAGGGATCACCAGATATTTGAAAAAAAAAATCTGTAATGTAAATGAGATCAATAATAAACAGAAAAATGGTCCCAAGAGCAACTGCAACAGTTCAGGGAATAAAGAGAACTTAAACAGCAGTAAAACAAAACAATTTTAAGTAGTGTTCTCAGAGAGATTCGTGATATTGCATCCCCAAAACACGGACGAAATGCAATGATAAAGGACCAATCAGAGAACAAGAAAGAGGTTGTGTAAATTTAAAATGTGATTTTCGAAATAAGACTTAGTGACAAGTTTGAGCATAAGGGTGGGGAAATTTCCCAGAAAATAGAAGGAAAAGACAAAGAGATGGGAAATCTGAGCAAAAAGATAAAAGACATAGAGGGTCAATCCAAAAATTCCAAATCTAATTAACAGTAGTTTCAGAAAAGAGACAGAGAAAGCAGAGAGGGAGAAATTATTGGAACAAATTATACAAGATAATTTTATAGAACTGCATGAAGAATAGAGTTTCTATATCAAAG
>NW_016807392.1:75890-91818 GCF_001698545.2 Rhinopithecus bieti | reverse complement strand
ATATATATATATATATATTCATCTATCACATGCAATGAGATATCTGGAACACTATGAATCTCATGCTAATGGACATTTATCAGGGTGGTGAGATTTGAGATGGTTTTAGCTCCCAACTTTTTACTTTGAATTACTAGAATTTTTGTAATGAACTTGTATCATTTTTAGAAGAATAAAGTCCTTTTGAAATAAGATGATTAGAGTCAAAGATCTCCAAAGATCTTCAAGCTCTAATAGTTTTAATAGATTTAACATTCCATGAAGCAAATGCATATCCATAATTCAAAGGCTCCACATTCTTTTTTTAAAAACAGTAATATCTCACTAAGTCATCTGAGTCTCCTTTGATCACTGATCTTTGTTGAGGCTCAAGGCCTGTTAGAAAAGCACTAGATGACTTCAGATAACTTTAGAGGACAGTGTGTTCTCATTAACCAAAAGCAGTTTTTTTAACACAAATGGAAATTTTTTAAATGGGAAGCATGCTATCTAATTAATCTAAGAAAAATGAAAAAACATTAACTTACACATAAAGTAGTTTTTTGTTTGTTTGGGATTTTTTTTGAAACAGGGTCTCACACTGTCCCCTCCCCCGGGCTGGAGTGCAACGGCGCAATTTCAGCTCACTGCAACCTCTGCCTCCCGGGTTCAAGCAGTTCTCCTGCCTCAGCCTCCTGAGTAGCTGGGATTACAGGCTCCTACTACCACACCTGGCTATTTTTTGTATTTTCAGTAGAGACGATGTTTCGCTAAGTTGGTTAGGCTCATCTGGAACTCCTGACCTCGTGATCCACTGCCTGGCTAATATTTTTTGTATTTTTAGTAGAGACGAGGTTTCACTAAGTTGGCCAGGCTGGTCTCGAACTCTTGACCTCGTGATCCACTGCACCCGGCCCACATAAAATAGTTTTAATATTTAGATGTAATTATGGTAAACTGTATACTTAAAGAGTCTATAAATATAACTTACATTGTCATCACTTTCTTCAATACCAAGAGTCCAAATATATTGTCTGGTTGGAGAACCCACTATTCCTCTAATCTCTCCCAGTTATTTCATACCTCTCTGTCTTTGCACACATGCTAAGGCTTTCTCCTTCATCTCTATTTGGTCAAATGTCATTTATCCTTCAAAACTCAGTACCTCCTACCACTACAGGCCTATAGCACCTGGGGTATACATCAGTTATAACATTCTCAGGGCCTTGTGTAATTGTGTAGGTTGTGCACTGCACAGGGCACACAGATGAGGGAGTAAGGGGGAGTTAAAATCCAGCCTGAGCTCAGCTGCTAAGTGAGCTGTACCTGCCTAGAGGAGGACTCTACTAAATCTGCACAAATGTTGACCTTACAGGTTCATGTTGACTCTCAGGGTTGTTTGGATTGAAATCAGAAGTTTACTGCTCCTCCTAGACTGTGAATGCATAAAAGGCAGGGACAGTGCCATGTTCACCCTTTTACCCCCAGCATCCTCAATGCCTAGCATAAAGTAGGAACTTCATATTTGTTTAATAGATCCTGAATAAATATAAGATATAAACAGTTCCTTAACCTCTTAACATCACAGTAATAACAAGTGCCAGAAATTTTCTCTCACCTTTAGGTTGAAAACATTTTTTAAAAGTCATACAGGAAAATAAATAAAACTAATATTAAGTCAGTCGCATTTGTATGCCAGGAATTTCACATATATCATTTCATTTTATGCTTCCAATAACCCTACCCATTAAGTCCTCTTAGTAGTGATCATACTTAACATACTTAATCAACATACTTAACAACCAGTACAACATAGGCACCCACCAATCAGAGTGGACACTGATAGAGCTCAGCTATAAACAACTGTTCCACCCATGCTGGTAAGTATCAACTCAATGTCAGCCCTGTGTATGTCATCCTCACATCAGAGATAGGCAAATGCATGCTCGGGAAAGTTAGATAATGTGTCAAAGTCACATAGCTAGTTAAGTGGAAAAACCAGGCCTACAACCTGGCTGATTCCCAAAACATGTGCTCTTTCCCCCATACCATGATACCACTACATCATCTGTATATAGCCTAGCAGGCGTGTGGCAGCTTCGCCTGTTTCCTGACATCTGGCGCAATGTCTATTCACTAGAGTACTTCACCTTCCCAAAGAGGAATAATCATAGTTTATAACTCTAAAGTAATTACCTTGATTCCACAAGTCACACACAACTACTCATGTGGCTTTATAGTAATGCTTCATATCTTAATAAATCTGAGTGGTACATTTTTATTACTTCATACATTGAAGGGGTTAGGAACAGGAGACAATTCTTGATTAAGGCTCCTGGTTCCCTTTAAATTTGCTAAAGTTAATTTTCTTTAAACTTGGACTAAATAATGTAGTTCCTTTCCACAATTATACCTCAACTGCTTAAGATTATACCCAATGTAATTTTGTTCTGTGAAAGTTCGGGGCAGTACTTTGCATCCTACACATTTTACTATTGGTTAATGAATTCTAGCTTGTTTCAAGAGATCATATGTTCTATGAACATATGTTCATTTGGGGACCCTGTTATTTACTCAATCCTTGGACCATCCACCATATAGCCCTATGGCCAGACACTATACATAATGCCAAATCCCTACTAGGAATGAAAACACTGAACAGTGCTTGGTTTGTTTTGAGTTTGTTTTCCATTACAGCCCTGCAGGGAATTCTAATAAACTAGTTTATACTATTAAATCAGTTCTTCTCTGTAAAATAAAGGGGATTTTTTTCCCTTAGTTTAGTTTTACTGGAATGTAGTACTAACCTACAGACAATCTAATCATTCTGATTTGTGACCAAAATTTATTTTACTTGCAAGAAGACAGTGAACCTAAGGAAAGATTATCAGTTTTAAAATGCTTTTTAAAAGACATGCGTTCCCTTTTTTTTAAGCAAGACATGTTGAAATTGCTTTAGAACAAATCAACCAAACTATGAAATGCTTTATTTACAACTACATTGATGCAAGTACACATAGAAAATGTTGTACACATGCCTTCTGTAATACAAGTTTTGGATCCTCTTTCCATCCAAATCATGGGGTGGCACTCAAAATAATTAGCAACCAGAATGGCAAAGACATAAGCCAATCAAAATGGAGGAGGCCAACCCTAGCCCTGAAGCAGAAGCCTGGAGTCCTCTGCTATGCCACAAAATAACCCTTTAGTTGTTGGGTAGTAAGAAGGTGTTGGGGGTCTCAGGAAGGGATCAAGTCAGTTGGGGTAAGAACGCATTCAAGAGGTTCAGGGAAGGAACTATTTACCAATCACTAAGAAGTATTCAGTATTTTAATAACAAGTTTAGCCGGTTATTAAATAATTGCCAGTATTGTTATATTCTAATTTATATTATATTTTAATATTACAGTAATAGCAGTATAATTTAAAATAAACACTATGGTGAGTACCATCTAAAAATCAATCTGCCAGTCAATACACTGTACTCGAAATGTCCATCAATGCCTGCCAGACCCCAGGCCCTTTGTCCACCTACTCTACTCTTAGCCCCTACTGTCTAGCAGCCATGTTATGTATTATATTAGTGTGCCTTTCATTGGACACAGCCAGTGAGACTCAGGATGAATTCACAACTCAAGGTCCAAAAATCCACAAGCCAGTCAGCAACCTTTGACATAGCTGGCACAAAAATAAACTGGCCAACTAATCAGACTCCCAATCTTGGGAATTTTGAGTTGGGAAGCATGGAAAGATTCACGCATGGGGCATTAGTCCTTCCTGGCAGGAAATGAGAATTCAAGAGGCGATCACAGAAGTATCACTATATAAAAAGAGGACTGGAGGAGCTAGGGTTGGACACAAGTGGCAACAGTTAATCCCAGGTGAGTATGGACATCACAATCAGCATATGAGGAACAGTGGCAATCCAGGTGCCAGGAGGGATAACACAGGGAGACCTCTGTTTTGAGTTTACAAATCAAGGGCTTCCAAGGATCATAACTGTCAGATGACCTAGTGAAATTCTCCTGGATTGAAACTACCACAGAGTGAGACAACAAAGCCCACTTCAGCTCAACCACCAAAGGCCTGGATTCAAATTGGCACCCTAGAAACAGCAGTTTTCAAAGCGTGATTCCTGGACCAAGAGCATCAACGTAACCTGGGAACTTGTTAGAAATGCAAGTATCTACTGAATCAGAAACTCTGGAGATGGAGCTCAGCATTCTGGATTTTTTTTAATTAAATTTAAATAATGCCTACAGCACTCATGTTCCCAGGGGGTCTCCCATCCAAGTACTAACCAGGCCCAACCCTGCTTAGTTTCCAAGATCAGGCGAGATTGGGCATATTCAGTGTGATATGGCAATAGACCAGTTTGAGTTTTAACAAGTCTTCCAGGTGATTCCAATCCAAGTTCGAGTTTGAGAACCAACCCCTCAAGTTGCCTTTGCCCAGAGTGCCAACATTACCTAGAAGTGTACTGCTGCTGCCCTTAGATCATCTCAGGGATAATCCTCCCAGAGGCAGATTCCCCAGTTGTTCGGATTTGCTGATGAAAGAACTCCTCTGCAATAGTTTATGCTTACTGGTTTCAGTATATAATTCATCATTCCCAAGCAGCTGCAAGGATGCAATATACACGCTGAACCAAAGACCATAAGCAGGCCCAGGAACTGAAGATTTAAGGATGTCCCCTAAAGGTTGCAGACAGAGACTGACAGGCAGCTTTTAATATGATTCTTTCATATGGCTTCTAGATGAAACTGAGTTGCGTCTCTCCTGGAAGCACATGTTTGTGGTTGAGGTGTAATAGGTAGGTGGTTTTAGGCAGAGACATCTTTGGTATTGTATATAGAAGAAAGGTCAGCGTACTAACGGGCAAGAAACAGACTATATGAAGATGTCAATTACTGCCTGTTAGTCCAGTGCCTGCTTGCAACCTCTGCTGCTCTTGCTGCCAAGTTTTATATCACATGACCTCACCCTTTAGCCACAGGGTGTACCCCTGACCCAGTTGTAGCCAAGTCAGTCAAGTCACTTACCTACAATGTGGCCTGATGCAGAAGATGATCTATGCCCATATGATTCTCCCATTCAAAAACGTGAAGGCGGCAGCAGTTAGAAATGAGAGTTAGAGTTTACCAAAAATGTCCTGAGGAAGAGAGGGATCTACGAAGGATCATGGCAGGAAAAAGTAACAATAAAAGCAGAACTCGTGCACAAAATCAGTAGGCCATTGATTAGAGCTATGGACACATACAGAGAGAAGCAGGGAAGCTGAGAGAGAGAATGACAATGACAGAGACATTGAGAGAGACATCATGTAGCCTCAGAGAGAGATGAAGAGCATAACTGCCTCGATTCCTGCTGGCTGATGTCCTTATAATAACCACCTGTTCTTATTTAGGTAGTCAGCGAGTTACTAGAGTGCCTGAGGAAAGAGCTATTTATATTTGTTTGAGTGTAAGAGCACGTGAGAGCAAGTAACAAGATGATAGAGACACAGAGCCAATGAGAGGCAAGGGCAATAAAAGAAAGAAACAGAGACAGACTGTCCCTATGGATACAAAGCTTGAAGGGTATTCTGTCAGAGAAGGGGTCATGGCCACAACCCCTTCTCCCTAGGGTTTAACCTGAGGTGCAATTAAAAATGAAGAATGAATGAACAAATGAATGCATGAATACATAAATGAGTAAATAATAAATAGACAAGTACATTTCAAATGAATAAAGTTAATGACATTTGTCAGAATGGACAGAGATGACGACGGCCAAGGTCCAGTGGCAGAAAGCGCAACAAAGCTTCTGAGATCAAACCACTATGAGACCAGAAAGATGACTTAAGCATTTGAATTTCAAACCATTTTTGCTGGAACATCTTTGCCCAATGGTGGACTGAGTGGGGATCTCACTTAGGGACCAGTGACATGGAAGTTGAGACATTTTGCCCCAGATACATTAATTTAGTCATAACAAGTAACAGGGCACAGTCAGTCCAGCCCCATCCATGGAAATAATGGCAATTATGGGATCACAAATCATGATAACTCTGGTGGCAGCAAAAGTGACAGGAAAGCCTGTTCTGAAGCAAACAGCTTAGGTAGCAAAGGTAAAGGTCTCCTGCCTCAAAAAAGCTTGTCTGAGTTCTGACCCAGTGACAGAATAGGGGTGGTAGGACCGTCCCTGAACCTCAATAAATATGTTGAACCTCAGGGTACTCTCAAACAATACAGGGCATTTTGATCTCACTGCCCAGTTTTGGCCCCACTATTTTGACCACAAGGCCGTTTTTTTTTTCTGCATGTTGCTTTCTTCTTCTCAGACTATGAACCATTCTGGTTATAAGAACTCAACTTTACTAGAAGTTTAATTTAATACCCCTATTTGAACTTATAAGGATTTCTTTGAAGGTATAAATAGGAATTTGACAACTTGAAAGTAGCTGAGCCCATGAGATGCTGAGCCCAACCCAAACTGCTAACCCACAGAATTGTGAGTTGCAAGTGGTTGTTTTAAGCCACTGAGTTTTAGGGTAGATTTTTATGCAGCAAAAGGTAACTGACATGGAGCCTGTCTAAAATAAAGCCAAACCAAGTGTAGTTGTCTTCAAAGCCTAAAGCTGAAAATTCTGAATGTGATTCTGAATGATTTCCTTCAGCATGGCAAATCCATATCCCCGCATCCTGAGAGATAAAATCACTAATTCCAGTTCTATGAGGTTTAAGCAGTGCAGCTTGGCATACCACAGCACCTACCTAGCATTGCAGAAGATCTCCACGTGAGGAAAATTATGGCATGCAAACTATTCACATATAGTCTACATTGCTTTTTTAAAAACTACAAAATAAAACAAATCGTTTAAAACATAGTCCATCCATATTCAAATTTCAGCGTATGTGCATTTATAACAGCATATGAAAGTATCACATTTTCTCCCAGTATCGTAAACAGCAGCAAGTTGCCATTTCCCAGAAGACTCAAAATACTGTGACACCATGGTATAGTAAACCATTGTCTCAAGGATTCAAGTTCACTGATAAAAGAATCTCACCAATAATCAAAAACTGTGTTAGAAAATAAGAAGTCCCACACAGGTGATGTGATTCTCACAGAAAGTTATTGAGTTTGCATTCTATAATGGTACCTCTTTTGATACCTTCTGTATTAGTCAATGCTCCAGCCACAAATCAACACATAATCAAGCACACACTGAATAATGTACATGGTTGCCATAGCTAAACATCTAAGCAAGCATAGTGTCCATATTGACTTCCAGGCAAAGGAATTAAAAGTTCCTCTCTAGTCTGCTCCCCAGCCTCCTACCCAAGTAGTGGAGGAGTGCTGAATTGATGGGCAAGATTCCTGGGCGCTGTTGAACCACAGTTTTTACTGGGTGGAGCCCTGAGAATATAAACAATCCCATACAGGCAGAAAGCCGCTTTCTGGGTTCATTCTCTCTGGGGCTGGTGGCTGTAACTTTTTTTTTTCCTCTCATTTGAATGGCAAATTTGGAAATTTGACTTTGGCTTAAGGGAAATGCTATTCATCCTGTTTGGGTTCTGAGTTCCACACTATCTCTACTCTAAGCTTCCTTGTGGTCAGCTTAGTAGAGTGCTGAAATAGAGTCTGGGGGTCAATGCCCCCAATGTTATTTTACTTCCTTTGCCACTCTTTAATCACATGTGTCTCTTGTGGAACACACCAGAGTGACAGGGCCAAGGCAGAATTTAAATATTCCCAAGTCACCCGGCCAATCACTACCATAATTCATCCCTTAATGGTGCCTGGATCTCACCTCTGTCCCTGACACTGACATGATCTCAGAAGACAGGGCAACTGTATACCCCAGGGACTGACATTTGGGGAGTAAAGTCCCACAAAAGAGATTGAGGTTTAGTCCTCAAACTTGAAGCACTGCTGCTGTAGGGCCAGTGTATAATCTCCCATGTGTAACAGGCAGGTGCTGTTATTGGTGTAAATACTCATTTTAGGAGCTAGGATAACCTTGTCCATGACTTCAAACTGCAGGAGCCGCAAGGTTCTGCAGCTAGGTCTCCCTAAAATAAACAAAATTCCAGTGTGTGACATTTTTGGCCTATTGGATCATTAGATCCAAATACTCATACACCCAACTTAGATGACAGGCCTAGATTCTGTTCCTCTGAACTTTGTTTTAACTTGTATCCAGAGATAGAGAATGATGGTCACATAAAATTCTGAGGTGTCATGGCCTTCTGTGAAGTTTTCTGAGTCCCTTACCCACCATATGTTCTCATGTTGACTCTGATTTGGACATTGCATAAACCCTAATATAAGAATCTGTGCAGAAAAGATAGAGTTAAAAAAATAACCCTTAGTGATTTGCAAGGCCTAATCAAAAGACAAGACACACCCTGCAGTTGCTTTCCTGATCAGGAATCTTCAATAAACATCGGCCAAGAGTCTAATTATGGTTGTGGACTTTAGAGACCTGAGTGTGGATGCAATCACTGAAGGAAGGTAGAGTTCACTCATAAAAAGAGATTGAGACCTTCACTACATGGAGACAGTAGCTTACTCTCAGACTGAGGTGAAGAGTAAAAGTTAATGAAAGAAAAAAAGATCAAAAGTCAACAGGGCATTAAATAATAACTATATCCAGAATGCCATGGCTTTGAGAATTGGGTCGGCCTGGAAATAAAGGCCCTAGGTTAGGTTAGGTTACATTATAAGATAGGTTAGACTACAGGATAGGATGTGTTAGATTACAGGGTACTTTAAATGAACTAAAAACTCTTGCCCGGGAGATAGTTATTGCTTTGGAAGTGGTGGGAGGCAAGCCAGGAAAGAATCAGAAAAGGAGACTGGGTGTGGGGCCTCACACCTGTAATCCCATCACTTTGGGGGGACCAAGGCAGGAGGATCGTTTGAACCCAGGGGTTCAAGACCCACCTGGGCAGCATGGCGAAACCCTGCCTCTACAAAAAATACAAAAAATTAGCCCGTCGTGGCAGTGCCCACCTGTAGTCCCAGCTACTCAGGAGGCTGAGGTGGGAGAATCCCCTGAGCCAGGGAAGTCAAGGCTGCAGTGAGCCAAAATTGCACAACTGCACTCCAGTCTCAGTGACAGAATGAGACCATGTCTCAATAAACAAAACTAGGAAAGGAAGAAAGCTTGAGATCTTAGAAACCAGGATAGACATATATGAAAGGAGAAAAGGATATACCTACACAGATACAGCACCCAGATCTCAGACCCAATTGCAATCATTTCTCATGAAGGCAAGGGAAACCATCTACCTAACTGTAAACAGTGTAGCTAACATACATTAGGAAATAGTAGACGAAATACCATAACAATCTTAGTAGAAAGGGGTAAGTTATCATATTTCAGCAGTGATCTTATTGCCAGTACAAAACTAAATGCCAGTACAAAAACAAATGGCATTTGGAAACTTACAGTTGATTTCAGGAAAGGGCTGAATAATCCTACATGATGATGATGGTGGTCACATAATAAATACTCTAGCAAAGGTGAGACCTTATGCAAAGATCTTTTCTATCTTGGATATAGCAAATAGGCTTTGAGCTCTACCACTGAAGGATATATGTTAATTCAAAACTATTCATGAAGAGAGGTAGACAGTTGTGAGATGAATAGTGCTCACCATCAACCTCCCATAGATATATGGAGACTCAAAGACAGCCCACATAATTTGGTAATCCAATATATTGATGAATTCTAGTATCTATATCACAGGAAGATCAGAAATTAACCAAGCATATCTTGGGGGCAATACAGACAGGGCTGAAAGTCAATGGAAAGATATAGCTTGGATCTGACTACAGTGGCCTAGATGAATGTTTCCTCAGCAGGAGAGCAATGTATCAGGAAAGGGACAAATGACCAAGTCACTAGGCCAACAAATGAAAAGAGCCTGTTATCAACAAGCTTTCGTAATGGTTGCATTACAGTAAGAAAGGCCAATGCTTGGTCCAAATATCTAAACGAAACACTGGTACAGGGAAGGAATATCAGCTAGCATGGAGAACACTTAAAAAGACAATAGCTTGGGCACCATCTTTGGCCTTACCAAACACTTGAGAACCTTGTAACCTCTGCCTCATGATAATACCCAATACCATAGCTATTGGTGATACAAGAAAATTTCTTTTGTTAATTAGCTTCCAGAGGCCTGGAAGGCTTCCCTATCCTCTGTAAGGTAGCCTGGAAGAGCTCGGGGTTCCCAGTGCAGAATACTCTGATTCAGTCATACCACCCATTAGCTGTTCACAGAGGGAATAGAATTTATAAGAACAGATCAATAATATGCTATCCAGTCATTACTCTTATTAAACACCCTATGGTTTCTAAATGAATTACTAAGGGCTAAGAAGAGCTATGCACACAAGGCGAGTATCTTAATTTGAGTTCCCTCAGAAGCAAATGCTGATACAAAGATTCTAATTCAAGTAATTTATTCAGGAGCTGACATAAGGAAATACCTACAGGTGAGTAGGGAAGTGATACAGGGAAAAGAAAGCAGTTAATAGAGTGTGTTATCAAGACAGCCCCTACTGTGGGTGGTTGGAGCTTAATCCGGTGGGTAAACTCTGGGGAACCATAAATCACATACCTTAGTTACCTTGCTCAAGAGGTAAGAGAGTTGGGGTATTCCTACACCAACTCCCATCAGTTTTTTTATTCAGAGTCACTTCCAGAGGTGTTAATCCCTAGCTCTTCCAGCCTACCATGCGGAGGGTAGAGAAGCCTTCTAGGCCTCTGAAAAAGCCTTCAGAAAGAGACAGTGGCAAATAAAAATCAGTTGGAGCACACAGAAATAATAAGGCTGAGGGATAGGTGACAGGACAGTTAGTATTAGCTATGTGTACTTCAACCACAGAAAAATCTTACTCCTGTCTATTAGGCAGGATGGCTTGGGAGATGAAGGAAACATGAGATGGAATACTCAGAGAAGTTGGAAATTTGGTAACAACCTGAGGATTTCAGGAATTGGTAAGAACACCTGGAGAGAAAGACATGTGGTGGCCTTGAAGCTGGCCTGGACTCTTAGCTGCACTGGCTAATGCACCATAGAGGGGGAACAATAGACCACAGTGGGGACTTTTGCCAATAATTGGGAAATAACAGCATTTTATTTTGATGACAGTAGATAGATTCACCAGTTAGGTAGAGGCTTTTCAAACCAAACACCTAGCAACTAAGATAGCTGCAAATATTTTAGTTCAAAAATTTCTCTTAACTGGGAGTCTTACACAAAGAACCAAATTTGGAAACACATTTCATGGGAAAACTGTGTAATCTGACAAGTATCCAAGTATAGCCTAACACTCGTAGGCTAGGTAGCCAGAGAAAAACACAGAACTATACAATAAAGCCATACCAATGGCTATGATAAAAACAAGAGATTACTGAGCTCACCACCTGCCTTCTTTTGATTCTAAGGAAATTAGAGCCTGAGTAGCCAATGAATCAAGACAGAGCTTTACAAGGACCTCTGTGGAAGATCTAGGGTTGTTGGGAAATTCATTCACCCCTTATCTTTTACAGATAGAGGCCTTGAGTGAAGGAAGCCACTCAGGGTCTCTGTTTCTGTGCTCACTTTCCTCCTTGTACATTTTCCAAACAAGGAATCAGGTTGGGTCAGATTCCAATGTACCATTCCATTGGACCATTTTTGCTGGTGGGCAGAGTCATTATGCTTTATAAGACTGCATTCATGTATATAGCACTCTCTTCTGCTTCCTCTGGCCTCCATACAGCTGACATAGTAAACTGACAATCCAGATTTATCTCCCCAACATGGCAGCCATGTCTAGGCCACTTGTTTGAAATGGGATTTCTTTGTTGGGACTTTTACATTTTCAATGGGAGTTGAATTTCTCTGAGGAAATTTCACAATAAGAGGGGTTTCATATTCAAACTTGAGGCATTTTGTATTTCCAAGATGTTACTATGGTGTTCACTGTATGGGTCTGTTTGGTAGGCTAGGTTCAACAATGTAGCTATACATACTTTAAGATGAGAAGTAGAATAGGTGATGAATTTTCACTAAATATATAGTGTGGTCTTTAAGTTAAGTCCTGAATAAAACTATTTCACAAGTTTCTAAGGATGACATCAGAAGCATCCATTGAAGGCCTTGGGGAGCTCAATTTCACATCTCTTTGGTCCAAGAAAGACTCACAACAGCCATGATATGGAACAGGGAAATGGCTCCATGAAAAGAAGAACTTACCTGCAGATTTTTTCCCCTAAGGTAGAGAATCACATATTAGCTCAGCTACTGACCCCTTTGGATTACCAGAGAAAGAATGAGAATTAGAGATTATTAAATGTCCGTGTTGGGGTTCAAAGACCCTAACTGTGCCAGCTCCCACCCGCCATCTTCACTGCTCCCTAGGAAAAGAAAGGCTGAACTGACTGATCAGAGTCCAGGACCTTATTAGGCTGTTTTCTACTGCATACAACTTGGGGTTATCAGTAAAAGTCTCTGGTATCATTTTCTCCAGCACAGATGACTAACTACAGCTATTCATATCATTGGAGTGGAAAATTCCAAGGTTAGATTTCGGGCTGAAGAGCTCTGGAGTTTGCAGCCAAAGCACCAGCTAGTGAAGTATTACTTTGCTCACCTTAACCTCCCTTCCTTACAGAAAAGGCAGTTAAGCCAAGGATAGATTTGGGTATACCTGGGTCCCCTGATATAATACCGTCCCAACCTTGTCTCTTAATAGAATCCCAATTTTACCCCAACCCCCAAGAGGGTACAAGAGTCTAAGTGCTAATAGTGGAAACAGTAAAAATAATCCAACCAGAAACACGGCAGTAAGAGATATAAAATCCGGACAATGAATGGAGACTTAGAAGAGTCCCACAGACAGTGGGTTGTTGTTCTAGAAGATCTATTCCTCTACTGGAGAACCTCTATGAAGATTGAGGATGTGAAGAATGCTGACTTACACTCAGGGGCTACCCAGAATTTGCTAGTAGTATACTAAAGAGAGTCTGATAGGAAATGCAGAAAGATCTTGGAAGGGGGAAGAGACAACTCTTTAGTGGTCCAAACCTTGTTTTGGTAACTAACATCATTATCCTGCATTCTCAGCTTTACTTATTTGTTGCGTATTTCACACTAGATTCAGATCCATTTTCCCTGCTCTCTTACAATCTGACCCAGACTCTGATTAATTCCACACTTAAAGTTTCATGTAATAGACCCAGGTTCATTCCTGAACTGACAGTCTCTGTGACAGAGGCAGTAATGTAAGACGTTCCATTTATTTCCCTACATTTGCCAGCCCTCTTTCAGGTATATAGGATGACAGGACTACTTTGGTGGCAATGAAATATAAGTGGATGTGACACACGTCACTTCTGGGCTGAGGCAGTAAAGAGCCTAAGTGCTACATGTTTCAGATGTTGCAGCCACAAAAGAGCAGAGCCTTAGTCATCCTGGAACCTTGAGTTACCATGTGGAGCAGATCCCTTCCCATTCCCACATCCCTCTGTCCTGCATGAGATATGTAGTGTGAGCAAGAAAAAAACTCTTGGTGTATAAAACCTCTGACACTTTTGAGATTGTTACCTGAGCATAACTGTATTCCTGACAAACACAGCCCCCCTTCTTCTGCATGCATAGTGCTTATTTCATACTCTAAACTTAATTGTTAATAATTCTACATGTTACACCCAGGCCCTTCTGAACTGGCTCTATGGGACAGAAGATCACACACAAGTCAGCAAGCAAAGCTTTAACTTTGAACCAAATACACAGTAGTAAACAATACAATTCAGTAAACACAACTACTTTCTACTGCACAAAAAAACAGGAAATAATTAAATTTCTTATAGACATTTCTTTATTATATTTTCCCACTTGAATATTTAGAGAATAATTTAAATGTAATGCATACTGACAGCAAGCACAGTATCAAATATTAGTTTTTTTAATATTTTTCTTTCCTCACCCTTTATTCCTTTGGAAAAAAATATTTAGATGACCTCAAAGAAACAAGTATTATGCTAATCACAGTATGCAGTAACACATACAAGCCCAGACTCAATAGAAAAGAAAGCAACAAAGAAGTGAAAAAGTCTTTCTCCTCAAATCATTTTAATTCATTTTTCCACAGCCATATAAATTTAAAGTATGAAACAACAATAATACAACTATAGAATCTAGGTTCTCTTTCAAAGCAGCGGCATATAAAACATAGAAAAGCTAAAACCTCAGCACAAGCTTCAAAAGAACAAGGACTGAGAGGATTTTGATGAAGACATGAAATGCACAAAATACAGTACACAAAATACTAGAATGCCATAAAATATAAAGCTACACATTTCAGGTAGAAAGCATTGTAAAATATATAAAATATGCAAGAAATCAAAACCAAAGAGATTTTCTTAGAGTACCATGAATACACTGGAACTGGCAATTAGCATTTGAAGATGGGAACAAGAAAATAGCAGTTTCCCATTTAAAACTTTATTTCTAGGCTTTAGGATTTCACCTTCTTGACATCCTTCTTTCCAGAGCTCTCAGTAGCTGACTCTGCTTTTCTTTTCTGTGACTAAAATGGAAACAGATTTAATGTTCTGCTCCAATATGCACATTTTAAATGGCCCAACAATGTTAAATCTAGGATGCAAATGCATTAAAAAAAAATTTTAACATGAATATTCACTTAAATGTTATATTCACAGTTAATGTTCTATATAGCCCAACAAACTACATAACCCAATGTAAAATAACCTTCAAAGATGTTTCTTTTTATGAAAAGACATAAAATACCCATCAAAAATAGTCATCAAGTATCTACTTACACACGGTATTATAAATGTACTCTTATCTTAAAGAACTACTTAATGTTTTCTGGGCAAAATTTTATTTGTGAGTATATATTTTTTAAAAACTTATGATAGGTTTTAACATACCATATTTCATATCTTCTATGATACACATTTCTTTCACATTTTAGCATCTCTGAAATCAGGATGCATCTTACAACTGACGACAAATTACACCTGGCAGCATTTTTCCCTCAGTGGTACATAAAATAATGCTGTGTCTTACAATGGAAGGCATCTTAGATTCGATGAAATATGGCAGTTTACTTAACCACACTCAAATAATACGATCTATTAAAGAATATTTTAAATTACAGCTATACAAAGCAACCTGACCGGATTAAAATCAAGTTATCCTATCAATTCAACAGTTCACTTATTACCAAGCAATGCTTTGTTGTCTGCTCAGAGTTCCCATTTGTACTCATAGTTCCACAAACATCAGAAAACTTACTTGATCAAATCAGAACTCCTAGTTTCAACTTTAGCCCCATCCCATCCCACCCTTACCCCTCCGCTACCCCCATGATAGCTCTAGTCTCAATTCAGAAGATTTTGCTTGCATTATACTTCTGTTTAGATTGATGAGGAATTTTTTAAAATACTGAGCCTAGTTACTAGGGAGTTCCTAACCATATGTTCTACAAACAAATAAGAAACATGATAGTGATGTAATTCTTTTTCTGTCCAAAACAAATTAGCATTTCATAAAACCAGCTTTTATTTATAGGTATCACTATGGCATTAAACATAATATAGGCATTTTAATTATGTAAAAAAAAATGGGATCTACCTAAAAGTTAGGAAAATGCTGAAAATTTTACCATTGGAGTTTTAGTTGCCCGTTTCTTCTTTTCTGCTCTCTCTCTTTCCTCAATTTCCATATTTTCTTTCTCAATCAATGAAATCAGAGTGTTACAGCGTCTCTGGAATTCCTAAATGAAGTAATAAAAAGATTTTTAATCTCTGCAACCCAATCATAATCTTTAAAAGGCTGACAACTATTTAAATGTATGATTTCTGTGGTACAGAATTTCCAAAATTGCCATTTTTCTGAAAAATATTCACACAGGGTATTAATAGATTGCACCAAAAATA
>NW_016807392.1:70191-73969 GCF_001698545.2 Rhinopithecus bieti | reverse complement strand
TTATTATATATATATATATATATATACACAGAAAGAGCTAAAAGAATATTAACAACATTACTAGTCGTTAACAGCGGCTATCTCTGAGAGTAGGACCATTGATAACTTTTATTTTTCTCTTGATACTAGCCTGAATTCTCCAAATTTTCTGCAGTGAACATTTAAGTCTTGGGCAATCTGTAACTTTTTAAGAACGAAAAATTGTTTAAAATTCAGTTTTATCTTTCCAAATAAAATCCAAAAAAAATGGCATACAACACAGGAAATGTAAGATACAAAATAAGATCAACTATCCAGGCAAATGAATTTTAGACTCTAAATGAAACCCCAAAGGAGGCAGAAAACCAGAGAGTCTAGCCAGAAAAAAAATTACTCATTAGTGAATTATTGTTTACCTATTAAAATAATCTAACATAATACTGGCATGTTCAAGTTTCTTGTGTATCTTCAATTACCCTGGGTTAAATAATTTACCAACAGTAACTCTGAAATTTTCCTTACTTACCAAAACAATAGTGATATCTTTAGTATGCAGACCAAATATTCTTCATAGCTTCATTCAATAACACACATACAAATTAAACAGCATGTTATTCAATTTATCTATTATAGAAAGGGCTAAGTTGACCCTGATGAGATTTGATCGTTGGTTTCTAGGGAGACTAAATAGAGTCTTTATGTAAAGCTGATTCGTGAATCATTAAGCTATATCCTCTGGCTATTATTATTCTCAATAAGTAATAGTTGCTTGTGACTGGAGATATCTTTAGATACATATCCATGGTTCATGTGGGTGATTCGGGAAAAAAAACTAATACTTTTGAGACAGCCTCCTATGCAGGGAAGTAGAATACCTCAAAATGACTATAAATGGACTGTGTAATTAGTTCATACCTTAATTCCTTTTAACCTGTCAATAACTACTCCAGACAGAAAAATAATCTAAGACTCTAGAGAAGGACATCGAGGAATGGGCAGATATAGGTGTTACCTTCCTAGCATAGGTCATGTCATGTTCTCTATAGATAATAGCTCCATTTTTTTATTCACATGCTTCATGACCGCCTAATGCAACATACGTTATCATAAACAGAACACTAGCTAAAACTAGAAGTTAAAAGGAGAAAGGCTAGATTACCAATAAAAAATGACTCATTTATTGAATAAGTGACTATGAAATGACTATGAGAAATTTCATGATGTCAAAATCACTTCTTTTTCTATAATNAACATACGTTATCATAAACAGAACACTAGCTAAAACTAGAAGTTAAAAGGAGAAAGGCTAGATTACCAATAAAAAATGACTCATTTATTGAATAAGTGACTATGAAATGACTATGAGAAATTTCATGATGTCAAAATCACTTCTTTTTCTATAATTTCTCCTTTCATATATTCTCCTAGACTCTTGTACATCTTTATCTTCCTATTTTGTCGGGGATTACAGGGAATTGTTCATAGGACCTCAAACTGTTTCCACAATTCTATAGTCTAATTATCTCTTTCTCTCACCATTTCCCCACACTGGATTTAAAATGAAGTTGGAGAAAACAGCACATAAGAGGAAAAGAGGAGATGCAAAAACAATAAAGACAACAGAAAAGAATAGGAAAATAACAAACAGAAAACTGCTCTGTAGTGTTAATAGCTGTGGCAAAAAATTCCTGTGTTCAAATGTACATGGGAAATGTTGGTTTTTTTAAAATGTTAAACAAATGTCTTTATGATAGGACTTCTCAGAGCTTTTAGCATTCTAATGCAGAGTGGAAATGTGAATGGCAGGATTCAGTATCATCAGCATGTCCCAACTCTATCTGAACACAGAACTCTTGTTCTTCATGTCATCTATTTGCACACCCTGGAACGACGTTTGGTAGAAATCAACTTGGTAAACGTTGCACAGCATGAGTGACGAATACAGCTAAGTTAGGATCAAAGTACAGGCATAACTTGTTTTATTGCACTTCACTTTACTGAGCTTCATAGATACTGTGCTTTTACAAATTGAAAGTCTGTAGCAACCCTGCATTGAACAAGTCTATGGGTGCCATTTTTCCAAGAGGATATGTTTACTTCATGTCTCTGTGTCACATGTTGGCAATTCTCACAATATTTCAAAAATCATCATTATTGTACTTGTTACGGTGACCTGAGATCAGTGGTCTTTTATGTTACCATCATAATCATTTTGGGGTACCACAAATCACATCCACATTAGATGGCCAACTTTATTTATAAATGTTGTGTGTATTCCAACCACTCTAATGACCAGCCGTTCCCCCATCTCTCTCCCTCCCTCACACTTCTCTCTATTCCCTGAAACACAATGATATAGAAATAGGGCTAATTATAACTCTAAAATGGCCCCTAGGTGTTCAAACAAAAGGAAAAGACTTACTTTAAATCAAAAGCTAGAAATGATTAAGCTTAGTGAGGAAGTTAAGGCAGGCCAAAAGCTAGGCCTCTTGAGCTAAACAACTAGCCAAGTTGTGAATGCAAAGGAAACACTCTTGGAGGAAATTAAAACTGCTATTCCACTGGAAGTATTCCCTATGAAAACTGGCACAAGACAAGGATGTCCTTTCTCACCACTCCTATTCAACACAGTATTGGAAGTTCTGGCCAGGGCAATCAGGCAAGAGAAAGAAAGAAACGGTATTCAAATAGGAAGACAGGAAGTCAAATTGTCTCTGTTTGCGGATGACATGATTGTATATTTAGAAAACCCCATTGTCTCAGCCCAAAATCTCCTTAAGCTGATAAGCAACTCTGACAAAATCTCAGGATATAAAATCTATGTGCAATAATCACAAGCATACCTATACACCAATAATAGACAAACAGAGAGCCAAATCATGAGTGAACTCCAACTCACAATTGCTACCATGAGAATAAAATATCTAGGAATACAACTTACAAGGGATGTGAAGGACCTCTTCAAAGAGAACTACAAACCACTGCTCAAGGAAATAAGAGAGGACACAAACATATAGAAAAACATTCCATGCTCATGGATAGGAAGAATCAATATCGTGAAAATGGCAATACTGCCCAAAGTAATTTATAGATTAAATGCTATCCCCATCAAGCTACCCTTGACTTTCTTCATAGAATTAGAAAAAACTACTTTAAATTTCATATGGAACCAAAAAATAGCCCGTAGAGCCAAGACAATCCTAAACAAAAAGAACAAAGCTGGAGGTATCACACTATCTGACTTTAAACTACACTACAAGGCTACAGTAACCAAAACAGCATGGTATTGGTACCAAAGCAGATATACAGACCAATGGAACAGAACAGAAGCCTCAGAAATAACACCACACATCTAACCATCTGATCTTTGACAAACCTGACAAAAATAAGCAATGGGGAAAGGATTCCCTATTTAATAAATGGTGTTGGGAAAACTGGCTAGCCATATGCAGAAAACTGAAACTAGACCCCTTCCTTACACCTTATACAAAAATTAACTCAAGATGACTTAAAGACTTAAACATAAGACCTAAAACCATAAAAACCTTTGAAGAAAACCTAGGCAATACCATTCAGGACACAGGCCTGGGCAAAGACTTCATGAGTAAAACACCAAAAGCAATGACAACAAAAGCCAAAATTGACAAATGGGATCTACTTAAACTAAAGAGCTTCTACACAGCAAAAGAAACTATCATCAGAGTGAACAGGCAAACTAGAGAATGGGAAAAAATCTCTGCAATGTATCCATCTGATAAAGGGCTAATATCCAGAATCTACAAGGAACTTAAATGAATTT
>NW_016807392.1:62976-67720 GCF_001698545.2 Rhinopithecus bieti | reverse complement strand
CAAAAACATCAAAAAAAAAAAAAAAAAAAAAAAAAAGAATACTGATGGTTTTCATGCCTGTTAATACAACATTCATTTGCAGCCCATGGATCAAGGAGTAATTCTGACTTTCAAGTCATATTATTTAAGAAATACATTTTATAAGACTATAGCTGCCATAAATAGTGATTCCTCTGATGGATCTGGGCAAAGTAAATTGAAAACCTTCTGGAAAGGATTCATCATTCTAGATGCCATTAAGAACATTTGTGATTCATGGAAGGAAGTCAAAATGTCAACATTAACAAGAGTTTGGAAGAAGGTGATTCCAATCCTCATGGATGACTTTGAGGGATTCAAGACTTTAGTGGAGGAAGTCACTGCAGATGTGGTGGAAATAGCAAGAGAACTAGAATTAGAAGTGGAGCCTGAAGATGTGACTGAAATGCTGCAATTTCATGATAAAACTTGAATGGATGAGGAGTTGCTTCTTATGGATGAACAAAGAAAGTGGTTACTTGGGAAGGCATCTACTCCTGGTGAAGATGCTATGAACACTGTTGAGATGACAACAAAGGATTCAGAATTATACATAAAATTAGTTAATAAAGGATTGGCAAGATTTGAGAGGACTGAGTCTAATTTTGAAAGAAGCTCTACTGTAACATGCTATAAAACAGCATCACAAGCCAAAGATAAATCTTTTGTGAAAAGAGGAGTCAATCAATGTGGCACACTTCATTGCTGTCTTCTCTGAAGAAATTGCCACAGCCACCCCAACCTTCAGCAACCACCACCCTGATCAGTCAGCAGCCATTCACACTGAGGCAAGACCCTCCACCAGCAAAAGATTACAACTTGCTAAAGGCTCAGATGATTGTTAACATTTTAAGTAATAAAGTATTTTTAATTAAAGTAAGTACTTTTTTAGACATAATGCTATTGCTCGCCTTATAGACAAAACTTGTATATGTACTGAGAAACCAAAAAATTCATGTGACTTGCTTTATTGTGATATTTGCTTTATTGTGGTGGTCTGGAACTGAACCTGCAATATCTCCAATGTGTGCCTGTGCAAAGAACCTGGGAACTAAGAACAAAGAACTTAAAAATTTTACCTAATTCCATTGACAAAAGGATCCTATAAACAATTTTTGAGCAGGAGGAGTGATGTAATCAAAAGTGTACTATGTACTCAGAAATCTTTTCTTGATACAGATTCTCACTAGTAGTTCATAAAATCATAAAGGAAATTTTAAAAGTCATTCAGGTTGACGTTTGAATCCCTACTACTAGGTCCTTGCTAATTAGTCGTACAGCCTATCTGAATTATTCCAATGATGGGGTACTCACTACCTCACAAGGCTGGCTATTCCAACTTTGGACAAGTTAAAACTGTTCCTTTATGCAAAGCTATTAATTTGCTACCTCATGGTTTCCAAAAATTGGTTCTAGGTCTAACTTTTGTAGACATTAGAGAACAAGCTGATTTCCTCTTCCATATGACAACCTTTCACATATTTCAAGGAAGTTCCCATGCCTCTATCACAGTCACCCCTAGGTCCCCAAATACTCCTCTTTAAGGCTAAATATCCTCTCCCTTTATACACCCATCCTTCACTTAACCCATTTCTTATAGAATTGTGTAACATTTATATCAACCCTTGCTTATAATTCTTTCCACCTTTCTTACACATACTTTTAAGCCAGGTGTTGGTACATTGTTTCTATAAAGAGCCTGACAGCAAATATTTTTGACTTTGCAGACCACACAATCTCTGTCACAACTATTCAGCTCTGCCATTGTAGCATGAAAACAGCCAAAGACAATACATAAACAAATGTGTGGCCATTTTCCAAAAAAATCGTACTTATGAACCCTAGAATGTGAATTTTGTATCATTTTCACATGTTGCAGCAAAATATCCTTCTTCTTTTGATTTTTTTCAACCACTTAAAATATAAAATCATTCTTTGCTTTCAGGCCACACAAAAACAGGTGGTGGGCCACAGTTTGCAAGTCCTGTTTTAAGCTACAGACTCAGCTTCACTTTAAACAAAATTGTGCTGCCTTGCTTCTCCATACCTTTTTAATGGTTTATGATTCTATACAAAGCAAAGTCACTCAAGTTTCAATTTTTGAATACTAGGATATGTATCTCCACCTTTAATAAATGATGTAATGTTTGCAGTGAGCGGCACTGCCCCTTAGTGTGTGGTGAATATCAATCATCCTGGGCACTAAGTTCAAATATCCTTTGCTCCAATACTCAGCTTCAAAGCATCAATTCAAAAGGCAGAGAAAGCATCAGTAGACTTGAAGTGACTTATTGAAAGAGATTAAAGAGGATCCACATTACATTTCCTATGTACTAAAATCCTAGACACTAAGCCTACCTAAGTCTGAATGACAGAAGGTCTGTGCCTGTTATGGTTGAAAGTCAAAAGCAGCTGAATGAGCAAGGGCACACAAAAACTCCACTCCACATTTGTGCCTCTGAATTTGTAGGTAAAGTTCTATGAGGTCAGAATTTTCTTCTACAGCTCTTAGTAAAACAAAGTGGACATTGTTTCACCTTTGCTCTTTTTTAATCGATGTCTTCACCTATACATTCTGCAGTATATTTCCCAAGTTCCTAGTCACTTCTGAATCTCTATCATACTAACAAAAAGCAATGGCAGTCTATACTAAAATGCACACAGGCAATTATATGAGAGTTAATATTCAAATAAACATGTCCTACATTTCACAAACAAGTATTAAATGTTATGATGCCTTTATGTAACTGCTGCTGCTTAAGCACTGCTATTTAGAAACTACTGTATTACTGGGCACAGTGGCTCACACTTGTAATCCCAGCACTTTAGGAGGCCAAGGTGGGCAGATCATGAGGTCAAGAAATCGAGACCATCCAGGCCAACATGGTGAAACCTCATCTCTACTAAAAATACAAAAATTAGCCGGGTGTGGTGGCACAGGCCTGTAGTCCCAGCTACTCGGGAGGCTGAGGCAGGAGAATTGCTTGAACCCGGGAGGTAGAGGTTGCAGTGAGCCGAGATTGCACCACTGCACTCCAGCCTGGCAACACAGCAAGACTCCGTCTCAAAAAAAAAAGAAAAAGAAAAAAGAAAATGTTGTATCACTTCCTCACAAGGTAATGCGTAAGAATAAATACCTTAAATGAACCCCTGTTAGTGCATTAATTGTATCTCATGTCAGATTGTTACAATAGTTCAAGGTACCAAATCGAACACTATTGTTGCATAATAAAACACATTTATAACTGGCTATTCAAGCTTATGAATAAATAAAAGCTGCAGGGATGATAGCCAAATAAAGTCTAACCTTAGAAAAAGTTAGATTAAAGGAAAAGTAAAATGAACTCCAACCCACTGGCATATCTGCTTGCATTCTATCCAAATGTGGTCCAACTGTAGGAGTCTATGGGATGGAAGTAAACTTAACTACAACAGTTCTATGCCTATTTATTCACTGAACGCCTACTCTAAGTCAAGTGCTATGCTGGTCTCTTTAAATGTAACTATTAATAATTGTGGCCAGGCACAGTGGCTCATGCCTGTAATCCTGATACTTTGGGAGGCCGAGGCAGGAGGACTGCTTGAACCCAGGAGTTCAAGACCAGCCTGGGCAACACAGTGAGACCCCATCTTCACAAAAACTGAAAAAGCCAGCTGTGTGCAGTGACATGCGCCTGTAGTCCCAGCTACTTCGGAGGCTGAAGTGGGAGGTTTGCTTGCGTGCAGGAGTTTTAGGTTGCAGTGACCCATGATCATGCCACTGCACTCCAGCTGGGCAAGAGAGATAAAGACCCTGTTGTTAAAAAATAAAAAAAAATTTAATAAGAAAAGAACATTTTAGTCTTTTAAGTGCATGAGGAAGTAATAAATTCCTAAGTGCATAAATATATGTAGTTTCAAATATTTTAATTCTATAGTCAAGAACCCATCGGTACATTTTACAGTTAATCAGTTTTACCAATGATGTATTAATTCATATTTTTCATACTCTACTAAGAATGTAATGCTCTAAAATATCAATATTAGGCCGGGCGCGGTGGCTCATGCCTGTTATCCCAGCACTTTGGGAGACCAAGGTGGGTGGATCACTTGAGGTCAGGAGTTCAAGACCAGCCTGGCCAATATGGTGAAATCCCATCTCTACCAAAAACATTAAAAATTAGCCAGTCACAGTGGTGTGCACCTGTAATCCCAGCTACTTGGGAGGCTGAGGCACAAGAATCACTTGAACCCAGGAGGCGGAGGTTGCAGTAAGCCGAGAAAAAAAAAAATTAGCTGTTACCACACAACTAAGTACTAACATAGAAATTAAAAATCATGAGTAGCTGTCTTTCCTTATGAAATTTTCCTAGACTACACTCCATAAGCAGCAAAAAGAAGTGCTACTGTGACTATAGAACAAGTTGGCAATTTCTTAATTTGACTGTCATTTTTCTAAAGTATCTGTAAAGAAAATCCATTTCTGACTGGACTGATAATTTTAAAATATCCTGTGCTGAACCAATAACCTAATTAATATTTAATACCTCCTGATAAGCCAAAAACAGGGAAGTTAATAAAGAGCCAAAGCAGAGGGCCGGGCGCGGTGGCTCAAGCCTGTAATCCCAGCACTTTGGGAGACCGAGACGGGCGGATCACGAGGTCAGGAGATCGAGACCATCCTGGCTAACACTGTGAAACCCCGTCTCTACTAAAAATACCAAAACTAGCCGGGCGAGGTGGCGGG
>NW_016807392.1:48204-59624 GCF_001698545.2 Rhinopithecus bieti | reverse complement strand
AAAATTAATGTCTTCACTACAGTAACCCAAATTTTTCCTTTTTATTCAACTTGAACTGAAAATACAAAGTGAGTCAAGCAAAATATTAAGCATTGTTTCACACTCAGTCCCAACTTTTAGACAAAAAGATATTTATGATAGGTAGCAGCTAAGAAAAATGTATCCTATTTTATGACTAGTCACAAAAATATTGTTTGGATTGTTAGTTTCTGGTTGCTTTTAATTTTTAGGCTGCATAAATCTACTTTTGTCTTAATTACCTTGGCTGACAAAAGATTAACAATGTCAACATTAAAAATGTGTTACATGTATTTCAAAATCATCATGAACACCACTGCGAAGCAGGACTAGAATAGGAACACAATTCACATTAGAAAGTAATGGAGGAAATCACATAAGCTAAAATAAAATATCTCTTCAACTTAAATATTCTGTTTCCTAAAAAAAAAACTCAACTTAGGCAACAACTCCTTTTCATTGAAAGTCCATCTTTAAGTCATTCACATAGTCTCAAGTATAATCTGCTTAATTACAAATGGGAAAATACACCTCTAAAGTGGAGAGCTCTGAAGATCAGCACATTAACAAGTGACCAAACTTAGCATCACCAACAGTGTGACAACATGACATAATGTGCCTTCTGATGGGATGCAATAAAAATACATAACATCACTTCCATAGCACTCTTGCCAAATATGTTGAACCTAAATCTTACAATGAGTAATGAGGCAAATCCACAATGTGGCACATTCTACAAGACAGCTAGCCTGGACACCTTTAAAAGTCATGATCACGAAAACCAAAAGTTGTGGATTAAAAGAGATTAAAGAGACCCAACAATGAAATGCAATGTGTGAAACTTGTAGGATCATCAATTTTAAAAAACAGCTATAAAGAGCATTTTGGGGGCCACTGGAAAAGCTTATACATGGACTGCATACTAAATGACATTACTGAATCAATGTTTTCAGGTGGGACTGTGGTTATGTAAGAAAATGTCATTATTCTTAGGAGATACATGCTTAAGTATTTAGAGGTGAACACTCACATTGTCTGTAATTTTCAAATGGTTCAGAAATATAGTTAAGTATACTTATAAATATAAAATACAGATATGCATTTCAGAATATAGAATATAGATGCCCCCATATTTTTAATACAAAGTATAGATTCTACAGGTATGTATAGCTGCTGCATATGTATAGATATATATACAGAGAGAGAGAAAGAGAGAGCACCAATGTGCCAAAATGTTAATTGGAGAATCTAGGTGAAGGATATACGGCGTCTGAAATTTTTCAAAATAAAAAGTTGGAGGAAATCGGTAAGAAAGGAATACATACCATGGCAGTCCTAGACTTGATAAACCAGTCAAATCTAAACTGGGGAGCATTTCGTACACACTGTCTTAATTCTTCATATACATTTTCTCTATCAAAGCCCATTTTGTGTAACATACAAATCAAGAATCTATCTTCTTCCTCAGTATAGTTCTTTCCTTTGCTGGTTCCATATTGAATGCGCAACTGATGAAATGGAGCCTTGTATCTTGCAATCTGTGTATTTAAACAAAATAGTGCTTTTAGTTGAACGTGCAGTAAGAAGTCAAAGCTGACCACCATATCAATTAAAACGATCTAATAATAATTTGACATAAAATATACTACTTTGGCATCCAGGGCTTTCTTGATACTGATCCTTCGTTGAATTCTTGCTTCTCCACGTTCAATTTGAGCCATAATTTTCTCAATGTCCTGTAATTCATTGCAACGTTCCCAAAATACAGCTGAAAAACAGAGTTATTTCTTTAAAATCCTATCATTTAAGCAAATAAATCCAAAGAATTGTAGAATAATGAATTAATGGGAAAGAATGCAGTGAGTTTGTACTTCTTAAAATTAAGATTCACATTCATCTTATACATATAATATGTTCAATTATTAAATACTACTAACTTTTCACTTAAAAATAAGACCTCAACAAGGTTTTAGGCTAGCAATGTTCCCTTCATGAAATAGTATGGAATCTTATGATCCATCCCAAATGACTAGGATTTCAAAAGATGGTGCAGATACTGATGTAAGATAGGCTTTTTACTCAAACATGATAGAAAAGGGACCAAACACATAAAGTGACACAGGAGAGAGCAATATATAAACAGTGAATATAGCTTCCTAGCATGCAAAAACAAACTACTATGGGCCGGGTGCAGTGGCTCACACTGTAATCCCAGCACTTTGGGAGGCCAAGGTGGGCAGATTGCCTGAGGTTGGGAGTTTGAGACCAGCCTGGTCAACATGGTGAAACCTCGTCTCTACTAAAAATATGAAAATTAGCTGCGCATGGTGGTGCATGCCTGTAATCCCAGCTACTCAGGAAGCTGAGGCAGGAGAATTGCTTGAACCCGGAAAGTGAAGGCTGCAGTAAGCCAAGATTACGCCATTGCACTCCAGCCTGGGTGACTGAGTGACACTCTGTCTCAAAAACAAAAAAACAAACAAACAAAAAAACCAAGCTATTATGAACAGATTGTTCAAATTTTTTCTATGGAGCAGCCATTTCTCCTGAAATTGTCATTTGCTTTTGGAATCACTCACTAATCATCTTACGGTATTTCCAATGAGCAATAGTGTGCTTTTAAACTTACTTGCAATACCCTTTTCTCATTATATAAAAAGAAAAAAAAAAACCTCATTGGGATTTTAATTGCATACACACTGAAAAATACTTCAAGTCACTCAACCAGATTTTATAGATGAGCCAAATAATCTGACTGTATTAATATGTCACATCTTATGACTTCAATGAAAGGCCTTTTAATGACATACTCCACATCCTCAAGCTTTTCATTTTTAGAGCCTATCAAGAAAGGTATGTGAGCACCTGTGTTCATTTATTCATTCACTCACTTGTTCATTCAACAAATATTTAAACAACTGCTATACAAGATACTGTATATTCAAGGGTGGCCAATTGTATACATTTCTTCTCTTACTGTAACCAACTACAACAAACTCATTGCAATGTCCCCACCCTGTGACATGGCCCCCAACCTGGCAGGCAGCAATTAAATAGTCCTGAGCTAGTCATGCCACCTGGCCTGGTGTCAAATTTGAAAGAATGTCTGACAGGACAATCTTTTTAAATCACATTTTTTCTTGCAACTTCACACACACTGATGTTATCTCCCTGCCTATCTTCTGAAGAAAATTCTTCTTAAAAATCTCTCTGCACATACTCTTTTACATTCTTTTCATTCAACTCTTGACGCTAAATTTACTCTCTTCAATCTATTTTTTCCCCTAAGCCTCCAAATGCCCTAAATTTATGTTGCTAAATGTTCTGAGTAATAGTAATGTCCATGCTGGTATCGAAGAAAAGGAAATTCATAAAACTAATGTTATATGTAATAAAAAACTCATATACAACTGACCTCTAAAGTCCCCCCAGAAGACCCTTTTGATTTCCAGAGAAAAAAATCTCTCTACTAAATCTGGGATTTCTTCAAGCACTAGCATGCTAGATAGAATTAAACTGTTCCAAGCCATTATTAATCTGTAGTATTATTTTATTGTTACTGTAATATTTCTTCCTATATTGCCAAAAACAGAAATTTCGTGGTTAGGTAAATAGATTTTGGGGCAGGGCTATCATAAAACTGTAAACCTAATTTGTAAACTAAATGCTACTTTGCCATTGTTTCAATGACAAAAATGCCCCTAGATTCTAAAACATCTTGGTTTCAAATTATAATTTTAAGAGCTGAACCTATTTGGAAGTTAGAAAAGTCTCTATATACTACATGAATAGAAAACTTGCTAACATATTTACCTATTTTTAATAATGATTTCTGGATAAGCTTAAGCACGAGGAGGTTCTGGAGGGTGCGTGCTCAGGGAGGGCATGAAGCGCTGCATCCCTTTGCCCATACCTTGCTTCTACACGCGTCATGCTGTGTCTTGAAATCCTTTATAAAAACAGTAAGTGTAAAAAAAATCCATATGCTTCAGCAGCTAAACTGAGCTTCTGGTCGAGCTCAACAACACAGGTGAGTAAGAGAAGGAGAGGATTCGAGGACAGTTAACAAGATTGATAAAGCAAAACCTTTTCGCTCTATGCCCGCTATCCTCAAGTTAATGGGACCCACAGGGAAGCTCTCTGGAAAAGGTTGGAACCTGAGGGTGTTTTGAGCATCTAAATGGGCCTGACGGGAACTATCTACTTAAGGACAACCTAGAAAGAAAGGCACGATTTCAGTCCACTGAATACGAATCTCAAACTGAACCAGAAAGGACCAAATTCCAGAGTGGGAAGGTGGGAAACATTTTGTCAATGCTTATCCAATAGCCATCCTTTGTTTTATCGAGCTTTTATTTGGCTCTTTTAGCTAGGTGATAGAAAAATAGCAGTCAGTTGTTAGGATAAATTCTTATAATCTTTTCATAGAAATACAGTACATTTATAACTCTCATCTATGTCTTATTCATAAAAGTTTAAAACATTCTGAAAAGGTACAATTAAATTGGTGCTAAATAAAATGAATAACGTAAAATATAACACCATGTTTTTCCCAAATTATAATACAAACCGTGAATACTCCATGACACTCTCAGGGGATTTGCCCTCTACCTCTCGAGCTATGTTATCAATGTCATCTCTTCACATATTCTCATTAGCTTTAATAAACTGGTTAAAATCTCGTAGTCCAGTTTGTGAAACCTGGTGAAAAAAAGTTAAGCATTAATCAATAGAGGTTAAAAATAAATCCATTTATTGTCCTATTTTACTTCTCATACATAATATACATTTAAAAACACTTTAAAAGACTTAAAATGTTTCCCTCATAAATTGCACATATTTTTTGTTGGGAAATCAAATAGTTAGTGAGAGTTGTTACAGAAATAACTGCTTTTCTATTACAAATGAGAATGTAATCCTCTCCAAGTATTAAAGTTGATATAATAAGTTCTAAGATCTTCTGTAAGTTTTTAATTTCATATTTTATAGATGCCTACATACAGTTAAAATACAAATGCATGAAATAAAAATGCTAATATAAATGCTGAAGTCGTGATATTCTATACTTCAATGATTTTTCACAGATCGGTTCCCATGTAAATAGAGAGAGAAATGTGGATAACTAAATCAAAAGAACACTAAGAAATAACAAGAAGAGAATGCAAAAAAAAAAAAAAATTCTAACTCTTTACATCATTCTGAAATAGTGGGAATAAATAATTTCTGTTCAAATTCATGTTTTCCTAAATAGAACCTCTACAAGCAGAATGTTATTGGAGCCACTCAATTTCTTTACTAAAAACATAAAACACTTTAGCCAGTGTTTAAATTCCTGGCATTATTCAGCATGTCTTGTGAAGTCACAAGACAAGAATTTGTCTTCTCACTCCTCGAGCCCCAACTCAACATAAAGTCATACTCTAAATTGCAAAACTCTATCCCTGGCTTTTAGTCGATAAAGATTTCAGATGACCCCACGATTTTGTTCCTATGTAGCGCCATGGTTTTTGAAAAAGATAATCATTTAAGGTACAGAGAGGACAAAAATGAATTCATCTACTAGGAGGGGCAGAAAACTGATTAATAGGTTTCTAATCATAAACTAAATATTATACCCAGTTGAGACTGGATATCATGTTATATCGTACATTCACAATATACTCCAAGCCATGTAGCTATTCTAAAAGCCGTAACTTCACTTTTGGCATTCAGGAAATACATTTTTGAAAATAGAAGATGAAATATTTTAAATGTTTTATTTATCCTGCGGTAAGTTCTAATAATCACCATCTGCAATTATTATCAAATAAACTTTATTATCTTCAGGCATTGGTTAAAACTTATGAATTGTAATTTGTGAAAAATCCAATACACATACAATAAAATTACATGTAAGCAAAGACGTATATAATAAATAACATATAATATAAAACTATCTTCAATAAATTAATGTGGAAATAACCTGCTATTATGCATTGCACATTGTTCCAAAATTTGTTGAATAAATAATCTTGCTGGCAACCTCTATAACAAAGTTATGTCTTACGTACACATTTTGCTTACATTGCAAAGCCTTCGTGGAAACTCTTTTTAACTTTGATAGTTTATTTTAGAAAGTAGAACACTCGTAAACTTCATTATATAGCAATAATAACTTGAAAGCATTAATATTTTGTTCAAATGGAAACCTTTCTAATTTAATAATTGTTATACAATGATCACCTTAAACAGCTTCAGAAATATCTCATCATTGCATGAAAATTCTAAAAAGAAATAAAATTAATTTTGAAAATTACAAAACTATTCCATTAATAAAAAATTAGTAGAATATAACTTCAGGAGACAATTCACATCTATAAACAAAAGAAATTTAAATTTTCAAGAATATGCTAATAACAGGCTTGGGGCGGTGGCTCACACCTGTAATATCAGCCGCACTTTGGAAGGCCGAGGTGGGCGGATCACTTGAGGTCAGGAGTTTGAGGCTAGCCTGGCCAACATGGCAAAACCCCATCTCTACTAAAAACACAAAAATTAGCCAGGCATGGTGGCGGGTGCCTGTAATCCCAGTTACTCGGGAGGCTGGGGCAGGAGAATCGCTTGAACCCGGGAGGTGAAGGATGCAGTGAGCTGAGATTGCACCACTGCACTCCGGCCTGGGTGACAGAGCAAGACTGTCTCAAAAAACAAAAAAGAATATGTTAATAACTACTGTCTATCAGAATTCAAATGTGGATTCACTGACCTTATTATAATTGGCAAAATGTGTGTCATATTGCTAATACTTTACACTTATATTTTGCATATACATACTACCCAGTATTTCCAAAAGGGCATATTCTATAAGATCAATTTTAAAAAATAGGGATTTTGGTCTAAACATGTTTACAAAATAGCCCTGAGTTTTGTTGGTGTGTCAAACTAGGATACTAGGCCCATACAAAAAAAGTAAGTGTGATCTGTATTTTCTTTTTTTCTATCGATTGACTAAGTATTTCAGCCATTGAAAATATTTTACTTGGGTGAGAAGTTTTTCCTTTTCTTCAGTCTCTTCTGGTGTAAGAGGTTCAGCTCCATCAATCTTTTTTTGCTCTTCTCTTTGAGCCAGAGCTGGATTTGGGATATCAGGATTCCTTGGGACCTATAAATCAAGAGACAAACTAAGAGTAAACTGATGAGAAAAATTAATTACTAAGGCTGTATATACACAGTCTTATCAATCTTTAGAGTTATTTCAAGAGTAAACAATATAAAATCATAGTCAGAATGACACATGGTCCTCTCCACATTTCTGCTACCATGATACTATTGAAGTAAAAACCATTATTATGCCACATGATATTCCATAGTTAAAACTCATTAGTAAATGCCACATTAGATTTCAGATATGATTATACTCTGGAACAAAGTCTATCCTTGTACTATTGTAATATACAGAACAAACAAAAGTTTGGCAGTAAAAGAAAAAAGAACTCATATTCCCCTGGTAACACAGAGCAGGATGGAGAAGTGGCAACGCACCTAAACATTACATCCAACAGTCTGATCAGTTCAACGTGCAAAAAGAAAGGAGTGCTTTTATTGCCTGCCAAGGTATGTAAGGGGAGAGAGGAATTTTACATAAAATCGAAAGTTTGGAAAACATAACAGGATAATGAAGAAAAAAGAAGAAACAGAGAATATAAGAGGGAAGGGTATAGTAGAGCACACAAATAGCTATAATAGGACCAGTGGTCAAGGGGGGAAAAGACTAACAACAGCAGTGACCAACAGAAATCATATATGGTGTTTTGGGCACAGAACTGCAAATACAGTGACAAGTGAGAACAGAACTCGAGTTCAAAAGATGAGGAAAGAAGCTCAGCTCTCCAAGAAAGCAAGCTGCCACCTGTATCTCAAAACTGTAGCCTGCAGAGCCTCAGTGTATCACAGTGAGCATATACAACCAGTGTGGTTCAGCAGTATGGGGCTGAACCATACTGTGTGTATGGAGGAACAAATGAAGTCTCTCAGCCTAAAGCCCATATCATCGCTATGTGCATCTACAGCTACAAGGAAGCACACTGATTTAAGAGGGCTAGTACATAACATGTGTACTACACTTTATAGCATTCCATTAAACATGAAAATAACAGGGCTGGCAGTAAGCCTTCCACTGCTTGAAATGCACACATATCATAAATGACTCATTCCCTAGGGGCATCCGGTAGTCATGGTTTTACTACCCTGTAATTATAATACATATTAGAGCGCATTTTTCTCATTGTATGTATTTCATAGAGTTTGGAACTATATCATTGCAACTTGAAAATAACCTTTAAAAAATAACTATTAAGTACAATAGTTCTTCAAGTATAAAACCTAACTGAGCATTAAAAAGAAATACTGAGAAAGTAGACTCACTTGTAATCATCAGTATCAGGCAATCAAATTAGCAGGTATTGACTAAATGTCTATTATGTTTACAGAACTATGATAAGTATTGATTGGAACATAACTATAGGTTTTATCCCTTATCCCAAATGTTTCAGACCAGAAGTGTTTCAGATTTCAGATTTTTGGGGGGTTTGGAATATTTGCATTACACTTATCTGTTGAGCATTTCTAATTTGAGAATCTGAAATCCAAAAAATGCTCCAATGAGCATTTCCTTTGGGTGCAATGTCAGAGCTCAAAAGGTTTTGGATTTTGGAGCATGTCAGATTTCAGATTTTTGAATTAGGGAAACTCTACCTACATTAGATATGGTCCTTGCCCACAAGGAGCTCACAAACTAGTTGTGGAATTTTGAGCTGTACCTTAAGGACTCTAAGGATTTGTGGAGATGGAGAAGGAAGAAAGAATATTCTAGGCTAGGGCAGTATGAGCAAAAACATGAAGGCAGAAATGTGTGGAAGGCACACATGGGGTTTATGTCGAAAAGAGATAAGAAACAAGGCCAGGTAGAGGCAGATTTACAGGGTCTTGAAACTACACAGAAGGTTCTGCAGACTTTTGAACAAGCAAGTGAAGTATCAAAATGTAGTGTTTTTACCTGTAAGCCTTCTGCTGAATGGACTGAATTGGGGAAGCGACTGACAGGTAAGAGAACCTGCTGAACTATCATAATCTAGAAATGAGGCATGATCATCTGGACTACGATGGTGGCATACGGAAATGGAAAAGAAGGTGTACGTTTAAAATAAAATGTAGTTTAGTCATAGCATGATTAAAAACAACTTCTCTTCAGTAGCTAAACCCAATGTTAAAATTACAGGCATACCAGCAATTCCATTCCTAAGTATTTACGCAAAGAAAGGAAAATGTTATCTATGCAAAGACTTTGACAAGATTCTTCACAGCAGCTTTACTCATCATAGCCAAAAGCCAGAAAACAGCCCAGATGACCATCAAGAGAATGGATAAGCAAACTGTGGCCTATCCATACAATGGAATAGGTGTTCTACAATCAAAAGGAAAGAGCCACACAGATACATGGGACAACATGGCTGAATCTCTAAAACATTATGCTAAGTGAAACAAGCCTTATACATACGGTATGATTCTATTTATGTGAAATTCTAGAACAAAATTTAAAAATCTAATCTATGGAGGGAAAGATCAGAACAGTGGTTGCATCTGAGGTGTGCATATGGTCACTGGGAAGAGGCACTTTCTGGGGTGACAGTAATGGTCTATATCTTTGTAGGAGGAGTTCAAGTTACATAAGAGTATGCATTTGTGAAAAAACAATGAATGGTACACTTAAGGTTTATATATTTCACTCATGTAAATGTTACTTTAAAAAATCATAAACAAAATATGACTGGCTAATGACATGCATGCTGAAGTGTTTCTGGGTAAAATGTACTTATGTCTGCAACTTTGAGATGCATAATGATAAGATAAACACCCATATGATAGAGGGCCAGATAAATGGAAAATCGGTGAAAAGCAAATACGATAAGATGTAAACTGTCAAATGTATGTGGTGTATATATGGGTGTTCACTATACAATTATTTCAACATTTTTCTATTTTTAAAAATCCTTCATAATTTTTTTTAAAAAAGTAGAGATACAGCTTTAAAAGTTAATAGACCCCTTAAATTCCTGGTATTTGAAATTATTTTGATTTCAAATTTTAATTTTAATTGAAAGAAACCTCTTTGATCTTAAGATATTCTTCTCTTAAATATTTTCAAAATTTCCATGTCCAACAAACTATATTTTTAACAAAATGAAAATATTTTATAAACATCTAATTTATGACAGAAAATAGATAATATACTCACATAAAATAAAATAAAAATGTTTATTCCCATGCAGACATCCCCACACTAAAAACTTCCCCTTTCAACTTCTAATACAAGCAAAATCAGAATATTTTATAAAACCATTGGATTTTAGGATCCACTGCAATTTATGCTATATCCAGTGGTCATATTAATTAACATAGCAAAACAAGAATGACTTCATGAAAGCTTTGTTTGCTATTTTAATTCTAGGAAATACTCAAATAGCTGCTAAAATGTTTAGAATTAGAAAAGGCTCAAATTTTCTAAATTCCTATATCTCCCGCTGATATGGTTTGGCTGTGTCCCCACCCAAATTTCATCTTGAATTGTAGCTCCCACAATTCCCACGTGTCAGGGGAAGGACCCAACTGGAGGTAATTGAATCATGGGGGCAGGTCTTTCCCATGCTGTTCTCGTGATAGTGAATAATTCTCATGAGATCTGATGGTATTATAAAGAGGAATTCCCCTGCACAAGTTCTCTCTTCCCTTCTAACATGGAGAATGTGACTTACTCCTCCTTGTCTTCTGCCATGATTGCGATGCCCCCCGAGTCATGTGGAACTGTGAGTCAATTAAACCTCTTTTCTTTATAAACTACCCAGTCCCGGGTACGTCCTTATCAGCAGTGTGAAAACAGACTAACACACCTCCTATAAAAAAATCTTAATAGTCATCATTTTAATAAGACATACATTTTTTTGCCTCATGAGGTTCATATCAGCATTAAGCTTCCTGGAATGATTTCAAAGTGCTACATTATAAATTAAGCGGATAGGCCAGGCGTGGTGGCTCACACCTGTAATCCCAGCACTTTGGGAGGTCAAGGTGGGTGGATCACTTGAGGTTAGGAGTTTGAGACCAGTCTGGCCAACATGGTGAAACCCCGTCTCTACTAAAATTATAAAAACTAGCCGGGCGTGGTGATGGGTGCCTGTAATCCCAGCTACTCGGGAGGCTGAGGCAGCAGAATTGCTTGAACCCAGGAGATGGAAGTTGCAGTGAGCTGACAGTGCCGCTGCACTCCAGCCTCAGCGAGACAATGAGACTCTGTCTCAAAAAAAAAAAAAAAAAAAAAAAAAAAAAAAAAAAAAAAAAAAAAAAAAAAAAATAAACCAAAAAAAAAA
>NW_016807392.1:41016-47405 GCF_001698545.2 Rhinopithecus bieti | reverse complement strand
GGCATCACCTATCTCCCCTTGGCTAACAATCCTTCAGGCAGAAAACGGGGAAAGAGTCCCTTTTCAGAATCTGTGTATACAGAATACCAGGTAACTTCACTAAAGCACTTTTGTTTTGTTCATTTGAGGATAAACTAGTGTTCCATTCACTTTGTGGCCCTGATGAGTTTTCTGAAGGTATGACAGGAAATAAAGCAATGTTAGCTATGCCTTGAGAAGATATGTCTAATGGTTACATATCACATCATCCTTAAAAGGGAGCTTTTTAAGATGATTAACATGCCTGCTAATCTGTCTATTCTCTGAACTCAAACAAAAAACCACCTGGCCGGGCGCGGTGGCTCAAGCCTGTAATCCCAGCACTTTGGGAGGCCGAGACGGGCGGATCACGAGGTCAGGAGATCGAGACCATCCTGGCTAACATGGTGAAACCCCGTCTCTACTAAAAAATACAAAAAAACTAGCCGGGCGAGGTGGCGGGCGCCTGTAGTCCCAGCTACTCAGGAGGCTGAGGCAGGAGAATGGCGTAAACCCGGGAGGCGGAGCTTGCAGTGAGCTGAGATCCAGCCACTGCACTCCAGCCTGGGCGACAGAGCAAGACTCCTCGTCTCAAAAAAAAAAAAAAAAAAAAGAATGGAAGAGACAAGGTCCAGAAAGAACCAATATCCAGAAGGTATTCTTATTTGTCTCGTAAATCCTCAGCTAAGCATGCATAGGGAGGATCAAGGCAAGTCTTAAGACAATACGGAAGCAATCTAGGATGCGGCTGAAGAGAGCACAAGGCTAGGAGTAGAGGAGTAGGGGACTGGTTCTCCTTCCACCACTACCACCGCAGTCCAAGTCACCACCATCTTCTCTCATTCTGATACTTCAACAGCCTCCTGGCTGGTTTCCTTGGATAAACCTGCCATTCTCTGCATCGCGGTCAAAGTGATCTTTTAAAAATGTAAATCTGGACCAGGTGCGGAGGCTCACACCTGTAATCCCAGCACTTTGGGAGGCCGAGGTGGGCAGATCAAGACATCAAGAAATCTAAACCATCCTGGCCAACACAGTGAAACCCCAATTCTACTAAAAATACAAAAATTAGCTGGGCATGGTGGCATGCGCCTGTAGTCCCAGCTACTTGGGAGGCTGAGGCAGGAGAATCCCTTGAACCCGGGAGGCAGAGGTTGCAATGAGCCAAGATCGCGCCACTGCATTCCAGCCTGGTGACAGAGCCAGACTCCGTCTCAAAAAAAAAAAAAAAAATGTAAATCTGATCATAATTGACCATTTATAAGCTGTATGACCTTAAGCAAATTATTCAGGGCAAATGACTCAACTTTTCTATGCTTCAGTTTCCTCATCTGTAAAATAAGGATGTAGTTCAAGGGCTGTTAGAAGGATAATGAGCTAACATTTATAAATAACTTGGAACAATAAATAACACATGTAAGGACTAAGTATCTGCTATTAGTATTACTTTACCACCCGCCCACCCACTTCCCTGCCTTAAAAACATCTCAGTGGGTTTTCTTTACTCTAAAACTAAAGTTCAACTACATTAATATGACCTACAAAGCCCTCCATATGATTTGACTCTACCCACTTAGCAGCCTCATCTCAAGTCACCTTCTTTCTTAACAGTCCCTAACAACACTGGCTTTCTTAGAGCTCCCAGAAGGAGCCATCCTCCTTCCCACCTCAAGACCTTGGCATATGAGGTGCCACCTGCCTCAGCTTTTCTATCCCACACTTCACTTAGCTCATTCACATCTCTGGAAACTCAGCTTAAATGACACTTCCTTAGGGAACGCTTCCCTGATCTCCCAGTCCACATAAGATACCCATGTTATATTCCCTTCATTAGCACCCCTTGTAAGCACAGAACCACACAAATGCCACCACCATTATACTGTAGTATCTAATGCTTATCTCCCCTATTAGAATGTAAGCTCCACGAGGTGAAAGACTGTCTTATTCACTGCTTTATCCCAAGTGCTTGGCCCAGTACCTGGCACAGAGGAGTGCTCAATAAATAGGTATTAAACTCTGTAAAAGGTCCTCCTTTTACTCTTTTCCCTCTCCTCTTGCTTCTTTCAGGGAAGTGAGGAAGAGCAAACAGTAAGGTGCAATAGCACAAATTCCATGCCATTCATCTCCCCCTCCCTATTCATCCCTTTCCTCTATAATACTTACACCTCCTCCTCCTCTTCCCCTTCCTTTCTACCACCCTTAATAGCTGTCCCTTCATTCCTCTATCTTCTGAGATTTCCTCTTCTCCATCTCCTTACAGCTGGCCACCACCCAAAGAGTCACTGTAAGACTTCACCCCTAACCACAAACTGCCTGTAAAGAAAGGCACTGTTCATATTCAAACCAGACCCGTGGCCAGAATGTGGTGGGCACTAAATTATCATGGGGAACAAAATTTCAGTATCTCCGAAGAAGGAGCATTAAAGTTATATCAGAGATGATTTTTTTAATTGTTGCTACTCGACTACCACTTGGCCCAACTCCCAAATGTCATGCCACACCAATGTAAACACAGTCCTTATTTAGGACTGCAGAAAGAAGCAGGGTTTCATCACATGCAGAAAGAGCCCAGAATGTCTGAGTGAAATAAACAGAACATCTGAATACTGAGAAACTGGTTGTGAGACCAGGACCCATGGCAACCCTGTTAGCTCCATGACCTTGAACAAGGTCCTTTAACCTCTCTGAACTTCAGTTTCCTCACCTATTAAATGGCGATGATAATAACACCTACTTCATGAGGTTGTTAGGAACACCTACTTCATGAGGTTGTTAGACCTCAGTATGTGTTAAAGCACTTTGTAACATAAAATATTCTATGCAAATATTTGATTTATTACTGAGGTCTAACATTTCAATTAATTCTCCTTTCAAGTCTCACTAATAACAGTTAATGAAAGTAACAGAAAATAATATTCTAAACCTATAATTATTATAAACCTTAATGAGATATGTATTTGTTTACCTCATAAGGTAACTACTTCATTATTAAATAATAATTATTGTTAATAATTATTAATTTTCCTATTTTTATTTTGCATTTGAACCTATAACTTACCTGTTTCTTCTGGTGTATCACTGTTTTCACTTTCTTTGAAACTAGTTTTATGTCTTATGTGAATGCTCACCCTAAAGATCTACTCTAGTTCCAAAATATAAATGAGTTAAGATATAAGTATCTTATATACGTGGAGCTTTTCTAGGCACACTCCAGCTACTAATTAAAATAATGGGTCACAGTTCCAGTTGTGATAAAGGTTTACAAAATAAAATTTAAAACACAGCTGTTAATTCATAAAACAGAACACTTCATAAAATTAAAATAGTGTTAATATTTTATTTATTTTATTTTATTTTATTTTTGAGACAGAGTCTCCCTCTGTCACCCAGGCTGGAGTGTAGTGGCGCGATTTCAGCTCATTGCAACCTTCACCTCCCAGGTTCAAGCGATTCTCCTGCCTCAGCCTCCCGAGTAGCTGGGATTACAGGCGCCTGCCACCACACCCAGCTAATTTTTGTATTTTTAGTAGATACAGGGTTTTGTCATGTTGGCAAGGCTGGTCTCATGCTCCTGACCTCAAGTGATCCTCCTGCCAGCCTCCCAAAGTGCTGGGATTACAGGCATGAGCCACTGCGCCCGGCCAGTATTTTATAATTTTTTAATATTAGTGATTATTATACCTTTGGTCATCTCTCTCCATTCACTAGGAAGTCAATTTCAACATACAGAAATTACCTGGTATGCTTACTCTCTCAATACGACAGATTTAGTGTGACATATTAAATTTCACTCATGAAAACTAGGATTCTATCTACCTATATAAATAAGAATTCCAAATACCAAACGATCATTTTAAAATTGTATAATTCACTATCATGTTTATCATTATCTTTAACACCTAAGTGACTACAATCTACTACCCACCAGCAAGGCTTTCAGCAACCTATAAGCAATGAAGACAGAAATACTATTTCTTGGACCTATTAAGGAAATGATCAAAAATTTCCTATCATATATTAATATTTGCTTTTAACTGCACACCTACTGTTCTCTCTACATATTCTTTATTCAAAGACTGGCATTATAAAAATAATATGTTGTTATTACTATTTTGAAATATTGCATAATTCTTCATTAATCTCATTTAGTGATGACTGTACTGGTGATTGAGTAGTTAGATGTTTTACATCTAGTTAAACTTCCTCTTTGGTTTTAAAAACATCACTGTTGTGATTTACTGTTACAGTCTCTCAAATTAAAATGCAACACCTTCTAGTCTAGATTAACAGATTAAATTATTTTTAAATATTATATTAATCTAAAAAATGGAAAAAATACCTTATAGCCTATTGTCTTCCGATAATAAAGAATTTCCTTTTCCAGGAGCTCAAATAAGCGTGGTGGGAAAAATTGAAAATCCTGAACATTTGGCTGTTTTGGAGGCCGTGGAGCCTATGAGAGGAAAATATATTATATATAGTTCTTTTCAGTACAGGAAGTAAACTTACTTATCTTTTGCTATTTCTGTTATATATGTAACAATAAACACAATAAAATCCATTTATATGGCTGGACCAAATCAAATACTTTTTTGCACTGTTCTATTTTAGAGACTATGATTTGGCAATGATATAAGTAAACCTGACCCATAGATCATGTTGCAAGAGAAATCTACTTTAGGACATAAAAACTGGCCTTGTACAGTTTTACCTTTGGAATCTTTGGCTCGCTGACACGCAAAGCCTCTCTAAAGTAGGCATCCACTGCGTAGTTTGCTTTGCGTTCTCGTTTAGGAGGTTCAATCCATTCCACCATGCCAAGCTATACACAACAAACAACAACAAGGGGTTTAATGACTCCAAACAGTTTTATCAAAATCAAGTACATCAAGGCTGCAGAAACATAAGAAAGCAAAAGCCACCAGGAAGAATCAAAACTTGCCTTATAAATCACAATTTACCTCCAAAGTTCCAAAACATAGTGGTACACCAAGTTTAGACACAAAGACAGTTTATTTTATTTGAAAGTAGGTTTAAAATTAGTTCTTCCTTGGTGATTGAGAAGAATCTGTACAATCTGCTTTTTTTTTGTTTTGTTTTGTTTTGTTTTGTCAAATGAAATAAAGGTAGCTAATATAGAAGGAAGAGTAACATTGACTATGGTAACTGTAGTTAAGTGTATGAATTAGAAACAGATGAAAGGGGTAAACAATAAATATCAACATGACAAGCATATATCCCTTCAAATAAAGAGAAATGTTCAAATGAGACCTTCTGGAAACGTAGGTATGGCAGAGTTGGAAAAGTTGGTGGAAACAGAAAGACCTAGATTCTGCTACTTTTCTAGTCATATAACTTTGGGGAAATTATGTTTTTCCATCTGCAAAATGAGAATAATAATACCTACCTTAAGGATTACATATGATCATATATGTGAAAGCATTAAGTAAACTGCCAAGAGTTAAATACAAGATATTATTAAACATCCAAAGTAGCATAAACCAGGATTTGGCAGCATTACCAATTTTACCCTATTATCAGCTAGAAAATATAATTTAACAGTCAACAGACAAAACTGACACTACAATGTTCTGGAGTCTGAGAAACGGCTTCCTAATCCATATTTTTCTTTATTTCAGTCCTTAGCCAAGAGTCTTTACATAAAAAGGGGCATTAATCCACCATTAGTTGTCTCACTCTACTTGATCTAATATAAGGGCTGAATTCCAACCTTGGCATCATATTTTAAGAGTGGATAATAAACCAAGATGACCAGGGTGGTTAGAGATCTACAAATTCTCACAGTGCCTAGAGAAGCAATGGCTAAAGACAGACACAATGGTGACATCTGCATATGGGAAAGTCTATCAAATAGAAAAGAACACAGTTCTTTGTTGATCTGTAAGATTAAAACCAATGTGGAAAGTTAGAGAAAGTAAATGGCTACTCAATATAACTTAACTATTAATTAAGTACCTACTGTACTGTGTGCAAGTCAGTGTCAGGGATATACAGATGAATAAAATAATCTCTTTCATCAAGGAACTTGTAACTCAAATAAAAAGTTTTCTGAGAACCAGAGAATATGAAACAGTGAAACAAACTGCCCTGAGAGGGGTAAGATTCCCAACACTACAGTGTTCAGAGGCTGCATATCTGTCTTAGATGCTAAAGATGAGATTTCTTAATTACAAGAAACTTAGCATAAACGACCTTCTAAGAGCCTATGAGATATCGATACTATAATGAGATTAGATAAAATGAGAAATTCCCACAGCAATGAAACAAATTTCGCTTTTCTTTCAGATGGATTAATGTGAAGTGACAGTATTGAAAGAGCTATTTTATAAATAACCCCTCTCTCTCTCCCA
>NW_016807392.1:35507-40254 GCF_001698545.2 Rhinopithecus bieti | reverse complement strand
GGGTGGAGTGCAGTGGCGCGATCTCAGCTCACTGCAAACTCTGCCTCCCAGGTTCACACCATTTTCCTGCCTCAGCCTCTCGAGCAGCAGGGACTACAGGCGCCCGCCACCGTGCCCTGCTAATTTTTTGTATTTTTAGTAGAGACGGGTTTTCACCATGGTCTCGATCTCCTGACCTCGTGATCCACCCTCCTCAGACTCCCAAAGTGCTGGGATTACAGGCGTGAGCCCTCACACCCGGCCATAAATAACCATTATCTTATCTTTCTCAATTGGAGTAAAACTAAATTAATAATAGTGTAAACTAACATTCTACAAGTGATGTATTTAGCTATTTAACCTACACTTGTTTGATGGTCTAGGCATTCAAATTTGAAATAAACATTAAAGGCCAATTCCTCAACTTTCAAAAAAAGAATAAATCATACTGAGTTAGTTTATTTCACATAAGAGTACATTAATGCTAACTTATCTGGGTTAATTTATTCAGGATCACAGCCATCATGACTTAATTTACCAGGTATGGTTGTAAAAGTAATGCAACTGATTCAACATACCATATATGAAAATCTACCTCAATGTATAATTTCCATGATTTATAAATGATATTCTTTCAAGTTTTCACTTCTCCTCAAAAGATAATTTAAACCTATTTTAAGAACCTATCTAGAAAATACAGAGGCAGAAATAAAATATAATCTCAGCTTAGAATATTCAGAAAAAAATGTGATTCTGGACATCACTGTTACTGTCAGACATTTAATTATAAAAATACAAGTCATCATAGTTATTAAAATTCTCTTTATCTATGCATCATTACTTTGCTAAAATTAGAAGCACAAGGAAACCAGTTAGAGATAGACAAGTATTTTACTAACTTTTCTCTAAAATGCGGATAAGAAGCTCCACTGGTATTTAGACTTCATTGTTTAAAATTTTCCACTTTATAAAACACTCCTAGTACCCATAAGTCTGTAGGAATAATTGTAAAATTAATAAAATTTATATCACATAATGAGATCTCAAAAGCATATTAGAAAGGCAATTTCCACCCTGTGCAGATAGGCTATCACCTCCATCTCAGCAGGATAAAATATAAGCAGTCTAAGTGAAGATTAGAGATAGGACAATCTGACAAATACAAGTCAAGAAACTAAATCTATCAGAAGCAATAACAGAAACAAAGCATTATCAGCATACTAGCTAAAATGCAAAACCAAAATGGCTCTTCTCAGTTTTCAGTAAAATAAGTACCTAAGAATGAGCTTTTTTATTTTAAGAAAATTCATTTCCGTCAGTTCAAAAATATAACAGCATTATGGAGCAATTTGAGCAACAAAATATGTAAAGATAGAACTGGATTGTAACTCAAAACATCCATGGGTCCATACTGATATAAATAAATAACTGAAGATACAAACAAATTGGGGAGAAGGGGTAGATCTTCCACACAGAAAAGTATCAATTAATAAATACATATAGGTGGAATGAAGAAAAAACAAAATTACCATTAGGGAAACACCACAATAACTACTGCAGGCAAGCTCCACCAATACATGCTAAAATCAGTGAGTAAGAGTTTGAGAAAGATCTCCCCACAAGGTATTTATCAATTACAGAGGAAAAAATGGCAGAGGATGTATTAGAAAGCCTGGATTTCCAGGCAGAAGCCTGTCACAGGGGCGCTGCCCTGTGGAGCGACTCTACTAAGGCAATGCTGAGTGGAAATGTGAGGTTGGAATTCCTACAGAAAGTCCCCAACAAGGGCACTGCCTAGTGGAATTGGGGTTGTTACAGGGACCCTGGAATTATAGAGCCACCAGCATCCAGCAACTCCTATCTGAAAAAGCTGCAGGCACCATACTCCAATTCATGAGAGCAGCCACGTGGGCTGTACCCAGCAAAGCCCTGGAGGCAGGGCTGCTCAAGTGCTTGGGATCCCATCTCTCACACTAGTGTGCCCAGCATGTAGGACACAGAGTCAAGGGAGATCATTTTGGAGCTTTCAGATTTAATGTCTACCCTGCTGGGTTTTGGACTTGCATGCGGCTTGGTTCTCCCTTTCAGAATGGAAATGTTTACCCAATGCCTATATAACCATTGTATCTTAGAAATAAATATCTTGTTTTTCGTTTTACAGGCTCACAGCTGTAAGGAACTTGCATTGAGACTGAGATGAGACTTTGGACTTTTTAGCTGATGCTGGAACAAGCTAAGACTTCTGAGGACCATTGGGATGGAATGATTATAATTTGCAATGTGGGAAGGACATGAGATGTGGGAGGCCAGGGGTAGAATGCTATAGTTTGGATATATTTGTCCCCCAAATCTCACATGGAAATTTGATCCCCAGTGTTGGAGGTGGGACCCAATAGGAAGTGTTTGGGTCATGGGGGCAGATCTCTCATGAAGGGCTTGGTGTAGTCCTCGAGGTAATGAGTGAGTTCTCTCACTCTATTAGCTCCTGACAAAGAGCCTAGCATTTCCCTCTTCTCTCCGGCACTGTCTCTCTCTCTGTCTCGACCATGTGGTCTTTACATATGCCGGCTCTCCTTTGCCTTCTTCCATAAGTGAAAGCAGGCTGAGCCCCTCACCAGAAGCAGATGCTGATGCCATGCTTCTCTTACAGCCTGTAGAACCATGAGCCTCAGGTATCCCTTTACAGCAACACAAATGTGTTAAGACAGTAGATATACCAATTACCCTGATTTGATCATTACACATTGTATATATGTAACAAAATATCACTCTGCATCCCATAAATGTGTACAATTAACATGTGTCAACTAAAAATAAAAGGAAAAAATAATGAAGTCTATTTTTAAAGAAATGCAATGTGGGATACTAGATTAGATCCCCTGGAATCTAACACCAGTTAATTAGATAATTAACCAATATCTTTTCCTGGCACAGGAAAGGACATTAGGAGAAAAACTGGTGTTAATTTCCCGGTTGTGATCATTATACTAACATGTAAACTGCTAATATTAGGGGAAGCTGAGTGAAGGATATAGGTTAGCTCTGTACTATTTTTACAACTATTCTGTAAGTCTAAAGTAATTTAAAAATAAAAAATTTTTAAAATCCAGCCTTAATTTCAGTTTAAAAAACAAGATAAATAAAACCCTCATTTCTTCAACAGACCACATGTAACAAAGTCCTTCTGCATTTAAGTAACTAAATGTTACTAATATTATTATTCATATAGTTAACATTAAGTGCCAGGTACTATTCGAATAACTTTATGAGTATTAACTCATTTCATCATCAGAATCCCTCTATGATGTAACTATTATAACCTCCATTTGATAAGTGAGAAAACTGAGAATACCCACAGTCACTTAATTAGTGACAAAAGTTGAGATTTCAGCTCCAGAATTCAGGAATTCAACCTCAATCCTACTCTGCTTCTCAATAACAAAAGTAGTACTAGCAGTAGTAGTAGTAGCAGCAGCAGCAGCAACAGCAAAAATGATGATGATGATGATGATGATGATGATGATGATGATAAACCAGTAAAATATATGAAAGATAAACCTTGCATGAGATCTCTAGACCTGTATCAAATTTCACTGTAGAGCAGGGTATTATAATAGGTAAATGCCAGGGTTATTTTATAATTGTTATAGGGAGAAATGCTCATTTGAGGTTCTAATGGTTGAGAGTAAAAAGTTACCTTCTGTTTTTCTCTATAATCTTCTCCTTCAAACTTGTATAAACTTTGTTCGATGTCCATTCTAAAATTTCTTAGAGAAGACTCTCCCATTTTTTGCAGGCGCTCATTCATCTCTGCAGTCTAAAGATGAATACATTGAAATGAGAAAATAATCACTGAATTACTTGTAAAAGTCTGTGGAATCTCTACCTTTTTAATAGTCAGGTTTTGACATGAAATATCCAGTCTGCTAATTTACAAGGTATGAATGCAATGCTAACATCAAACTTGAAGTGTAAATTTTACTTGCCCAAGTATTTCAAATATTTAAATGGTGCTTCCTAAGTACTCTCACTCAGGCTTTCTTTAAAATCTTTTATCAGTGAAGTTGTAGCCACATTATAATCGCTCTTGCATAATTTAAATGGGACAAATAGCTAAAGCTAACACAAAGACAAAGATGGACTAAAATAACACATTTTGCATACCAATATGAAACGCATTAACACAAGATTATTCAAAATGCAGGTTATTACCTGAACTACAAAATTCTTCTGAAAAGCAAATTCAACCAGTTTACAAAATATGTAACAAACATAGTAAAATACACCAGAGAGATGAAATCAGCAAAATCCACACTGTGATTAAGTCAAAAGGCAAACAACCTAGTCTTTTCACCAAATAAATTACAAGCAATACAATACATGGCAGGAGAAGGGGCCTATAGATTTTAAAAGATAGGGATGAAATCTCAACCAATGGCAATTTGTATTCTGATTGGCATTCTGATTTAAAAACAAAAAGAAAACTTTTTAAGTATAAATATGTATGAAACAATTGTAAATTTGAATACTAACTGGATATTTGGTGTTATTAAAGAATTATTGGGGTTGGCCGGGCGCGGTGGCTCAAGACTGTAATCCCAGCACTTTGGGAGGCCGAGACGGGCGAATCACGAGGTCAGGAGATCGAGACCACCCTGGCTGACACGGTGAAACCCCGTCTCTACTAAAAAATACAAAAAAACTAGCTGGGCGAGGTGGCGGGCGCCTGTAGTCCCAGCTACTCGGGAGGCTGAGGCAGGAGAATGGC
>NW_016807392.1:16450-34730 GCF_001698545.2 Rhinopithecus bieti | reverse complement strand
ATATATATATGTATATATACATAAAAATATATAGTCCTGGTCAGGCATGATGGCTCATGCCTATAATGTCAGTGCTTTGGGAGGCAGAGATGGGAGGCTCACTTGGGGCCAGAGGTTCAAGATCAGCCTGGGCAACAAAGCAAGACATTGTCTCTAAAAAAGAAAATTAATAGGATGTGCATGCTGGTACATGCCTGTGGTCCCAGCTACTCTGGAGGCTGAGGTGGGAGGATCACGTGAGACCAGGAGGTAGAGGCTACAGTGAGTTATGATTGCACCACTGCACTCCAGCCTGGGTGACAGAGCAAAACTCTGTCTCTAATAAAAAAAAAAAATGTATTCCTTATACATGTGATTAAACACAAAATTTACTTGGCTTTTATTTTCAATAAAGCATTAGATATAAGGTCACTCAATTTTAAACCCTGCTTCTTAGTCTTTCTCACCAAAAAAAAAAGTTTTTAAGCCTTAATCTACCCCTGGAAATAGATCTACAAGTTGTTGGAGACAATATGAGTTATCTGAAACATGTAGATAATGTAGACAAACATGTACAATGAAAACATAAGTATGCTGAAGTATGCTGATATTAAAACAATCCAGCATGAAAATAAAATGCTATTTTAACTAACCTTCTTTTCCCCTCTCTCCAGAATAGTTGTAATGTCTTCATCTGTCAACTCACTCTCTTTAGAAGCAAAAACATGGGTGGCTCCATGCCGTATCATTTGTAACATTTCCTCTTTCGCCAGCTTGTTAGACTGTTGGTCAATGAGTCTTCCTAATAATAAAAATTGAAATTGTACATATTCAAACAATTATATTCCAAAGAAGGCATAATCATTCTAATCAGACATTACCACATTTAGCCATCCATAAAGCTTTAAAAGAACAAAAAATTAGTGAACATTAAGGTTATTTGTTTAATGAACAACCCTACAAGTTTTTCTTCTAGCATACTTTCTATTTCTATACGAATTCCCTTCTGTAAAACTCAGTTAAAACCCAGAAGGACAGAAACTTTTTTTCATGTTCAAACGTTGTTTTCAGATCAAACTTCTCTATATGAAAAGGTACCCTCTAACGTGTTTTCAAAAAATTAAAAGTAGCCATTTTATCTGCTAAATAATCTCAGGTACTTCAAAAAGCATGCTACTGACATTGAAGAATAAGCTAGTGATGTTCAACTACTCCATATATTAAATGCTAGGGTTTCAATTCAGAAGATTTCAATTCACATTTTTTGTTTGTTTGTTTGTTTGTTTTGAGACAGAGTCTTGCTCTGTCGCCCAAGGTGGAGTGCAGTGGCGCGATCTCAGCTCACTGCAACCTCCACCTCCCAGGTTCAAGCAATTCTCCTGCCTCAGTCTCCTGAGTAGCTGGGACTACTGGCGCATGCCACCACACCTGGCTAATTTTTTGTATTTTTAGTAGAGACAAGGTTTCACCATGTTGGCCAGGCTGGTCTCAAACTCCTGATCTCAGGTGGTCTGCCCGCCTCGGCCTCCCAAAGTGCTGGGATTACAGGCATGACCCACCTTACCCGGCCTCAATTAGCATTTTTAAATTTTTTCCTTTTATTTTTAGGTGATACATAACAATTGTACAGACTCATGGGATACACAGTGATGTTTCAATTTTTCCTCTAAGTTTTCAAATTTTGATCACCTTTTATTAAAAGTAATCTCCTTTGAAGAAAATCATGTGTTTTATAAAAAACACCTAATTAAGTTTCTATGTATAAATACCTTGTTGTATAACAATTGAATCAAGTCTCAGCTTTATCTCAGCTCTCTCTACAATCCTCTCTTCAACAGTGTTGTCAGTGATGAGACGGAATACACGTACTGGCTTCTTCTGACCAATACGATGTGCTCGATCCTAGTAGAAAGAGTCCTAATATAAGATATTGGATATTCTGGATAAAATTTAGAGTATAGCCATCATATGCTATAAAATTCTAAAAATAAAATTAGTTCTTTATCTCCCAATCTGACACTTTGGAAAAGAGCATGATGAATATTGACAATATCTAAAGACCACTGGGAACAAAGAAATCTGCAAATATTATATTGTACCATTAATGGGAAATTTCCAGGACAAAGGGCAAAGCACCTGTAAGATGAGTAAAAGAGGGAGCCGAAAGTTTCTGGATTGAGTTACTAAGTAACTTTAAGCCACTAAATATAAACATCTTCCAAACTAGTAAGGAATTTTATTAAGTAGTTAGTAAGGGTTGCTATGGTGGCAAAAATCTGCTTTATCTCATCATCAGGCACTTCTTTCTGCTTACTGAGGGATATGCAGTAGAGCTATAAAAATTAATGGGATATTAATATCCTTACTATTCAGTAGTCTAGAACTGGTTCTATGGTTTATAGTTCGTACAGGTGACAAGTGGCAAACTTCTAGTGGTATAAAACCATCTAGGGAGAGTATTTTTAAAACACAGAAGCTACTAGAGCAAATAGGTAAAGGGAGGAGGGTGGTAGAGAAAAAACTTTAAGTTCAAAACAGGCCTTGTACTAAATACAAAAACACTAGAGCCTAGTAACAAAGTTTCAACACAGCACATTTTTAAAACAGAATACCCTACACATATTCACATTAAACCTGAACCAACAAATCCTGAAAGACTGGATGCACACTAAGACGTCTACAGAAATGAAGTGCTATCACTATTAAATTTTTCAATTCAGTAACACTGTAACTTACTGGTGCTTACTCCTAGTTAGTCATATCAAACAGGTAGTTCAATACCATTGTAATGTAATAATTACGCCAAAGCATATTGATTTTGGAATGTCCCAGTGGTCAATCCCTTTCAATTCTCTATCATAAAAGGAAAGCCTTCTAAGTTATACCTCATTGGCATATGACTTTTCATTGCTCCCAAAAAGACAATTATCCCATAGCTATATATTCAAAATCGTAAGAAGTTATTTTGTATCTTTTTACTTCCAAATTATATTTCTTTATCTGAAAATGTCAGTCAAATTGAGAGAAGCTGTAGCTCTAGTTCAATAAATGACACCAAAATATCAAAGGGGTTACTTGTAGTGTCATGATGAAAGGTCAGAGAAATTGCTCCCTAAAAAAGATTTTAAGTGTAGAATAGCTTTTGCATGGTATCATTATTAAGTAGCAAGTGTTTTTCTGGAATATATTCCTTTCTTGCCTTTTTGCCTTCTCTCCCAAAATTTTTTTTATGAAAGTTAAAAATCCTACCTCTCCTAATTTCACTACTAAGGATTTTAATATATTTAGTTGTTAAGCAGAATAATAACAAGAGATTGTTTTTTAATCCTTTTCATTAAAACAAATGTATGTGCCCTCTTCAATCTGTAGGAATGGGAAAAAACTGATATTTCTATTTCATGATAAAAACCAAAATCAACACAAAAATGCTATAGTTGGATCTGGGGTGTGTTTGTTGTTTGCTTTCATTTCTTTTGTCTTTGCAATTAGCATAACAACTGTGTTTTCCAGGATAATCGAATGTAACTTCTACAAAATCTCTCAAAAATTGTTACCTTTTTATCATAAATGACCTTTACATGTATAAATAGCAATAGTATTCAGAGCTATGATAAATTTGTGACACCATTAAAGATTACTAACCATAGCTTGTAGATCAACCTGTGGGTTCCAGTCTGAATCATATAGTATAACCACATCAGCACTTGCCAGGTTAATTCCGAGACCTCCAGCCCTGGTACTTAGCATAAAGATGAATTTGCTACTATTAGGAGCATTAAAAGCCTCTATTGCTTCCTTTATTTTTAATTGATAAAGGGATAGAAGAAAAAGAGAAAAATAAAATTAGACTATCAGGGTCCTTAAGAAACAAAATCATTTAAAATACATATGGAAAATCTTCACACACTTTATAATATTCCTTATAAATATACTTTATAATATTCTTCCATCTTCAAAAATATTTAAGTGTCTATACTTATACTGTACTGTGTGAAGTTCTGTAGAAAGTATATTATATAAATGAAGTTCCTAATCTTTAAAAGCTTACATCAATAGAGACAAATTCAGAACAATTACATAGACAAATTTAACTAAGCAAGTAATAATTCATTTACATTATTTAAAAACAATAATAATGAAAACATTTTAATTGAGAGCTGAAATATATCTGGGGAATGAAGTATCAGAAAGCTCAACTTCATTTCCATTAGCTTATGAATGATTAGTTTAGAAGATTAACCAAGAGAGAAAATGGTTTACAAATGGGAATGAGGGCAATGGATAAAGGGGAAAGTAAGAAGATTTCTATCAGTATGGTAACAAGGAACAAGCAGGTAAGTAATGAAGAAAATCAGGATGACAATCCAGGGGTATTTAGTAAAGAATCTTAAAATTAATATGAATATTCTTACTATATAAAGATCTCATACAAATTAATTAGAAAACAGAGTCCAGTAGAAAATGAGCAGAAAAAAAAACAGACAATTCACAGAACAAATACAAATGGTTAGAAAACACAACAATAATGTTCATTCTTGCTAGTAATCAAATAAATGCAAACTAAAACAACATAATAACATTTTTGAAGATTAAAAAAAGATAATACTCAATGTTGACGAGGGGGCGGTGAGACGGGCACTCTCATACATTGCTGCTGGGAGTATAAATTGGTACAACCTTTCTGGAAAGCAATTTGGCAATATGCATCAAGAGCCTTAAAAATGTTCATACCCTTTGACCCAGAAATTCCACTTCTAGGAATTTATCCTAAGGAAATAATCAGAGATGTGCACAAAGATTTATGTATAAGGACTTTCACTATAGCATTATTTATAATAGTGAAAATTTTGAAACAACCTAAATGATCAACAATAGGGATGAATTATTTACAGTACATCCATAGGGTGAAATATTACCCTAAAATTACTTTTACAATTATTTTTTACGGACATTAAAAAGTACAATATAATATCAAGAAAAAAGTATCAGGATACTGTACTTTACATATAGTATATGAAGTATATACCAATTACTTATACATATTACATATACCTAAAAAGATTGGCCAGAAATACTTGTATTTAATTTCAAAACTTCCTTCAGCAGTCACATATTACTTGCACAATCACAAAGTATGGGCAATCTTTTTTAAAATAAATAGATGGCATGGTCAAAGTTTTAGGCAGAGAAGGTGACTCCCACTGTCACAGTCAGCAGAGCAGGTAAAGGGGGCAGTATAGAAAGCAGCGTGGTGTAGTGAGAGGCACCTTGGTGTAGAGGAAATAGCAAAAACTTGGGCATGAATCACAACTTCACCACTGATTACATCTGTGATTCTGGGCAAGTATTTAATCTCTCTGAGACACAGTTTCAAACGGAGAAAATTATACCAATACTTTACCGGGCTGCTGGGAGAATTCAATTGGAACTTTAAGTTGCCTAGCTTATAGTAGTTGCTTGACAAATGTTAGTTCCTTTCCCTACAAAAGTGAGGAGGCCAATTAAGCAGAGGTTACAGGAACTGAGTCAGACGATGACCACTGGCTTTGTTAGCTGAATTTAGCTGCAGTAATGGAGAAAGGGAAAATCTGAGAGCTGTTGAGAAAGAATTACTTATTCACAGCTGGCACACAATCAAAGTAAGGAATCAAACGTGGTCTTCTTTTTACTGGGAAAATAGATGAAATGATGGTGTGGACAACATAATGGGAAAGCAGGGCATTTCCAAGAAAAAAGGAACAGCTCTGACTTTGCTATATTTAAAGTCAATACATGAAATTCAGAGTCTCTAAGGGGATAACATTGTTTGGAATTTTAAAAAACCAGAACAATTTGGACATAAATAGGTAAACAGTAGAGAGCTCAGTCAGAAATGCAAATTGGCTATTTGAGGTCAGAAAGCATGTACTGCTCTGCCATGATATTCTCTTTGTCCTAGGAACAAGGATCATCCTGAATGGTACCATAGGGCCTATATTTAGTATGGATTTGGGGAAACCAATCCTCAGCAATAAGTCAGCAAAAGCTCAGTAACGCTTCAAGTTGCCATCTCAGAGAAAGTGAAAAAACCATAGGACAGGGAATAGTGTAAGCCTTGAAATGTCCTCAAATATATAAATGTTATTGCAACTGTTTCCCCATAGAGGTAGCAGTAAAACCTTTAATATGAAAAGGGTCTGTGTGCTTGCTGTGAACACTACGGTATGCTAGAACCAGATTCAATAAGGAGGCACACAAGGAACGGAGTGCCCATTGCAGCTACGGAAGGAGAGGGATGCTGGCTAAGAGAGAGTCCTTGTAGCCTGAGATGGGGCCCTAAAAGTGTAACGGAGAAAGCCCTGTGTGCAATTCCATGACATGCAGTACGTACTGCAATATGCCATTTAAAACTGTGCTCATACCTATTACATCCACTTATCCTCACAACAACAACGTCAGAGAAAGAAGCCTAGGTGTTATTATCCTTATAATAGAATTAAATGTACTGAGGCTCAGAGAATTAAATGGCTTGCACACGCTGCAAAGTGGTGAAGTTGGTGCTAAAATTCAGGTCTTCTGAAACCAAGTTCAGTGCATTTTCCACTATACCATAAAATCATGATCTTTACCCAAAGCATGAGTACAGCAGGTCCTCGAGTAACATCGTTTCATTATAAAACTGATGACAAAAAAAAAAAAAAACAATCAATTCCCGGCCAGGGCCACTGTCCATATGGGTTTTGCATGTGCTCCCCATGTCTGTATGAGTTTTCTCTGTGCACTCCCACAGCCCAAAGCTATGCACAAAAAGCAAACTGGCATGTCTACACGGTCCCAGCGTGAGTGGTGTGTGTGTGAGCATGCCCTGTGATGGAATGGCATTCTGTCCAGGGCTAGTTCCTCCCTGGGGTCCTGAGCTGCCAGAAGAGGCTCCAACCACTGTAATCCTGAACTGGAATAAGCAGGTAAATAATTATCTTGTTTTATATAATCTTTCTTTTTTTTTTTTTTTTTTTTTTTTGGAGACGGGAGTCTCGCTCCGTCGCCCAGCGGCTGGAGTGCAGTGGCCGGATCTATCCTTGCAAGCTCCGCTCCCGGGTTTACGCCATTCTCCTGCCTCAGTCCTCCCGAGTAGCTGGGACTAAGGCGCACCCACCACCTCGCCCGCTAGTTCTTTTTTGTATGTTTTTAGTAGAGACGGCGGTTTGCACCCATGTTAGCCAGGATGGTCTCGGATCTCCTGACCTCGTGGATCCGCCCGTCTCGCCTCCCAAGTGCTGGGATTACAGGCTTGAGCCACCGTGCCCAGCCTTACTAATCTTTCTTAAATGTATGTCTGGCTCACATTTATTTCCATGTTTAATATTGTAAGTGTTTGGGTCTTTATTTAGAAGTTTGGTGATGTCTTTGTGACCAGAAATATGCCATAGGAATTGGGGTCTTGTCCTGTCACATAGTTTGAAGTGCAGTGGCACAATCACATCTCACCGTGGCCTCAAACTCCTGGGCTCAAGCCATTTTCCTGCCTCGGCCTCCCGAGTAGCAGGGACTACAGGTGCATGCCACCATGCCTGGCTAACGCTTTTTAAAATTTAATTTAATTTTATTTTTGTAGAGACCGGGTCTCGCTATGTTGCTCAGGCTAGTCTTTACTGGGCTCAAGCAATCCCCCTGCCTCAGCCTCCCAATCCCAAACGCTGGTATCACAGGCATGAGTCAACACACCTGGCCAGAACTTAAATCTTGTTTGTATCAATTAGCCTAAGATAGAACTGATTTCATCATACATTGTTTTGCTTGACGTCGCAGTTTCTAAGAACCTATTTTTTTTTTTTTTTAGACAGAGTCTCATTATGTCGCCCAGGCTGGAGTGGTGCAATGGCATGATCTTGGCTCACTGCAACCTCCGCCTCCTGGGGTTCAAGCTATTCTCCTGCCTCAGTCTCCTGAGTAGCTGGGATTACAGGGGCGTGCCACCACGCTTGGCTAATTTTTTTTTTGCAACGACATTAAGTGAGGACTTACTGTACAGACTTAAAACAGAAGCCAAAGACAGAGCTCTGAAGGATCACAGAAAACAGAAGATAAATTAGCAAAGCCTTCCAAGAACAAGTGCTTTAAAGGGTATTAAACGCATTAGACCCATGACATTTGTGAGGAATAATCTAAAGACCTGCAAGAATTTCCATGTTTGAGAAAAATACCACATACTAGATAAGCTTAATCACTATGTGACTCATTCCTGCACGCCAACCTTTTAGTGTCCCAAGGTCTAAATTCATGATAAATACCTATACGTATGTTGTCACATTTAGTTTTTACAAGAGCTCCGTAAGAACCAAGATCATTCCCTTTACGAATTACCATGCTTCGTGAGTCTTTAGGGTTGCTTATAAACTGGCAAAATCTCAACTATTAAACTCCACAAATGGCAAAGGTCTGCTATAGCTGGCAAATCAGGAAAAGAAAATAACATAAAATTGGAGGTCAGAGAGTAAGGTGAGAAACTGTTAGTAATTTAAAAGGTCAGAGATAGGCATGGTTAGAGAAGATAAGGATGGGATGGTGTAGTGCCCTTTAGATAAGTGATGATGTCTTTGAAGACCTTGAAAAAGATGATTTGTAAAGAGTCAGTGGAATGGAAGCCACATTGAAGACTGAAGAGAGAAAGAGATGGTAATGAGAAATTCAACACACCCACCAAAAGAAAAGGCAAAAGTTCAAAACTACCTAATGTTGATACACATTGCTTAATTGAACTCTGATTTCTGAAGTCTTATTTTATTTTCTCTTCCTCACCTCTCTTTCTTCATGCGGTGTTTGTCCATCCAGTCGACAATACTCATAACCACGCCACATGCAATAATCTTCCAAAATATCCAGCAAGCGAGTCATCTGGCTGAAAATGAGAACCCTTGAACCTAAAACATTTCGCCAAGAAAAAGTGAGTTGTACAACTTGTGTAAAACTAACTGAAAAGCTACGAAATAAACATATGCAACATAAATGTAGAGCACATGAACACTCCACTAAACACACACACACACACACACACACACACGTGCACACACACCCGCACACACCTGCAAGAGATGCTATATACAGAATTACGCATTTGTTGAGTTAGGCATTTTTTAAGGTCTTCAAAATCCTCCATACATATTGCAATGACTTAAAAGACCGCCTTTACTTTTTAAGGACGAATGATGGATCCACAGGCTCTCTCACTGGACTACAGCAATAGCCTCCCAACTAGTCTCCTGTTCCTAGTCTCTCATCCTCAATAGACCCCCGTACTGCTTTCAAGGTTCTCTTCCTAACATGTAAGAGTGACATACTCTGATTGTCACTCTTCACAGCCAGTCTTCTCTGACGTTCCCTCTGCCTTCAAAATAAAAGTCCTAACTCCTTAACGCATGGTTTAAAATACCTTTCATAATTTGGTTGCATCCATCTTTCCAGATTCAACAACTGCCACTCTACCCCAAGTACCATATGCTCTCTCTGTTCCCTTGTTTCACACCTCTGTTTCATTGCCCTGGAAAACCCTTCCTCTCCTTTTCCCCATGGTTCACTCGTACACATTCTCCAGTGCTCTCCTCAAAGGTTATCTCTGTGAAGACTTTCCCAACTCCCAGTTTCTCAACATATCATAGCACTTATCACAATGAATTGCAACTATTCCTCCTCACTACACTGTGAGCTTATCCAAGGCAAAGATTGTTGTCTTATTCATCTTTGTACACCCAGCCCGTAGGACAATTCCTGGCAAATGGTAAGTACTCAACAATGTCTGCTGAATAACTGAATGAATGAATATGGAAAAATTTTATTTATATACAAGTCATTAATATAAATTTATTCCATGCTAATTTAAAAATTTATTACTCACCCTGTTCTTTGAGTTTGGCCAATAGTTTATCCAGAACTACCATTTTACCACTGTTGCTGACAATATGCTCATCAGTGGTATAAGGTGGACCAGGTTCAGCACCATCAAACAGATATGGATGATTACAACACTTTCGAAGCTGCATCAGAATGTTTAAGAGTCGCATCTTGTCCATCTTGCCAGAAGAGTTTAAAACATCAATATCTTTCATCAGGATTTTGTATACCTAAAATTTAAACTATAATTACTCATCAATTACTACAAAGTTAATGTCATAAAGAAATGTTCCTTTGGCCATCAGATTAGATTCCTGTTTAAAGATAAACAAGATTTGATTTGAGATTAAATCTGATGGGCAAAACCAACAAAGTAATGACTATTTGAACATGTGAACTTATGTGCTGCTTATAAACCTGTTTCCTCCTGCTTTATCCATGACCAGAAATTGCCATCAGTTGATAATTATTTAGAGAATTCTATCTGCTAATTATTAGTAACTACAGCATGTGCCTGAATTTGACATCCAACATTTACTTGTTTGAACTAGAAACAATTTCAATTTCTTATACCTGTCTTCACAGGTCATTTTTTCCTGATCCTACAAACATTTTTCATTCTCTTTTCTACAATTCCACCCCTACAAACAGAGACTTGTGTGTGTGTGTAGATAGATAGATAGATAGATAGATAGATAGATAGATAGATACCTGATCAATGATAATATGTAATTATAATAATCATCAACTTTTACTGAGTACAAGTGCCAAGTACCATGTCAAGGGCTTTATATGAATTATCCCACTAAATCTTCATAACAATTCTGAGTATTTACTAGTATCATCCCCATTTTACAGATGGAAATTAAGGCAGCTAAAAGAAGTTAAACAACTTACTCAGGGTCACAGAAGGGACAAAACCAAGCTGTGATCTTATGTCTGAGTCCAAAGAATATACTCTTAATCTCTAGCCTATACTGGCTTGTGTAGTAAAGAAATCATATACTTTATACATGATCTAACTGTATTTATATACATAACATTTTGCTCCTATTAGCAGCACTATTACATTAACACTTCCCATTTATGATTCCTTGTGACTTCCCTTGTCAATTTCCTGCTTTAATTGCATTTATCTAACCATTCCAGATTCTATTTTTGTAATATCCACAATCACCAACATTTTCATCATCACTAGTAAATGGTTATAACCATTTTCACTGAAGAAAAAAGCAAGAATGCTTTTTTTTTGAGACAGGGTCTCACTCTGTCGCCTACCCTGGAGTGCAGTGGCACAAACATAGCTCACTGCAGCCTTGACTTCCTGGGCTCCAGTAATCCTCCTGCCTCGGCCTCTCATGTAGCGGTGTGTGCCACAATGCTCAGCTAATTTTATTTTTTATTTTTTGTAGAGATGGGGTCTCACTTTGTTGCCCAGGCTAGTCTTGAACTCCTAGGCTCAAACGATCCTCCTGCCTTGGCCTCCCAAAGTGCTGGGATTACAGATGTGAGCCACTGCACCTGGCCAAGGAATGCTTTAAAAGAATGCTTTTTAACTAACAAGCATGCCACTGACATTACCCGCCTTTAATCCTAACATCATCCTCACAAGTATTATTATCCCCATTTTACAGAATGGAAATTTAGGCTATGTAACTTGCCCAAGATAACTATCTATTAAGTGGTAATGCATGGAATTCAAACACAGATCTATAGACTCCAAAACCTATACTCTTTTCAAAAGGTTAAATAAAATACTTACAAACTTTCTCTGAGAATATCTGAACTACTTAACTTGCCATTTAAATATAAAATGTAATTTTTGAACTAACGGCGTAACTGAACAACTACAAAGCTAATTTTTAGTAAATTCTTGCATACAAATAAGTTTTAATGGAAATGAAATAGCTCACCATTCTCGTTGCATCTTACTCAGCCCCAAGTAAATCTTTATTTCCTTTTTAGGTGGCAGACTCTTCTCTACATCAGTTTTTATACGGCGTAACAAAAATGGTTTTAAAACCTAAAAGGTGATCATTTTTATAAAAGTTTATGAAACATTTAATACGATTAATAATGTATTTCATTAACAACATTAATGTGAAATTTACTTCCCACTGCAAAGTCTGACAAATACTACCAATACCAGTTGCCAACTTTCTTGGTAAAGAACCACCAAGCAAGAGTCCATTAGAACATCAGAATAGGGGACCTAAAGTAGGCATTCATGACTTCATGGCACAAAATACATGAAAAATTAAGACAAGACTATTGGTTGCTGAATAAGCACTAAAGAACCCTTAAAAAAAAAAAAAAAAAAAAAAAGCTGCTGTAACACAAGATTTTTTTTTTTGGAGACAGAGTCTCACTCTTTCACCCAGGCTGGAGTGCAACGGCACAATCTTGGCTCATTGCAACCTCCGCCTCCTGGGTTCAAGCAATTCCCCTGCCTCAGTCTCCTGAGTAGCTGGAATTACATGCATGCGCCACCATGCCTGGCTCATTTTTGTATCTTTAGTAGAGACAGGGTTTCACCATGTTAGCCAGGCTGGTCTCAAACTCCTGACCTTGTGATCTACCCGCCTTGGCCTCCCAAAGTACTGGGATTACAGGTACAAGCCACTGCGCCCAGCCCACAACAAGATTTTTAAACCTGAGAGGAAATCTGAAGTCAGAGTATCGATCAGGGAGTCTTCAAAATGAAATAAAATGCAGGTCATTTCAAAGTACCATCATGTGCCACTTAATGATGGGGATATGTTCTAAGAAATGTGTTGTTAAGTGATTTCATCATTGTGTTAAGATCATAGAGTGTTCTTACACAAACCTATATGTCATATGTATTTGTTTTTTCATATAGAAAACCAAGTGTTCCAGCACCATTACTCACTATCAATCATTTCCCCTACTTGATCTGCAATGCCAGTATCAAGTGTCATATATCAGGTCTCTATATATGCTCCATTATAATCTGATGGGACCACCATCATCTATGCGGTCCATCGTTGACCATAACGTTGTTATGCCAGTGCATGACTGTAGTTAAATATATAAATGAGGAGAAAATATTCATTGTGAAGGAAAATACAGATAAATAGAGAAAACAAGATAAAAATAATCAGTGTATACCTGGAAGACAGATTCTATCACAAGAAAATAGTGCTACAATCTACAGAGTACCTATCTACAATGTGCCAGACACTATACTATGAACTTTACATGTATTATTTAATCCTTACAATAAATTAAATAAATTTAATCCTTGTAATAAATAAATTAAATAAATATTGTAAATCCTTACAATAAATCCTTACATGTATTATTTAATCCTTACAAAAATCTGTACTTTTAGTAGAGATGTGGTTTCACCATGTTGGCCAGGATGGTCTCAAGGAAATGTTATCAGTTCTATTTTAGTAAGTTCATCAAAGGAACTTTGCTAGCAAGTGGTAGATGTGGAATTCAAACCCAGATCAAGCTAATTCTAAAATCAGCTCAGTCCTGACTAGCTGTTGTGAGCCTAGGAAAGTACTCTAATTTTTCCAAGCCTATTTCCTCATCGGTTCATCCAAAAACAAATATATGATATGTGTATATGCCAAACTTTTTTTTTTTGAGACAGAGTCTCGCTCTGTCACCCAGGCTGGAGTGCAGTGGGGCAATTTCGGCTCACTGCCACCTCCGCCTCCCAGGTTCAAGCAATTCTGCCTCAGCCTCCCAAATAGCTGGGACTACAGGCGCACACCACCACGCCTGGCTAAGTTTTCATATTTTAGTAGAGATGAGGTTTCACCATGTTGCCCAACTCCTGAGCTCAGGTAATCTGCCCATCTCGACCTCCCAAAGAGCTAGGATTACAGGCGTGAGCCACCATGCCCAGCCCGCCAAACTTTTTGGGGGTGGGGGCGAGGGGGGACAGAGTCTTGCTGTGTCACCAGGCTGGAATGCAGTGGCGAGATCTCGGCTCACTGCAACCTCCGTCTCCCAGGTTCAAGCCATTCTCCTACCTCAGCCTCCCGAGTAGCTGGGACTACAGGCGCCCACCACCACGTCCAACTAATTTTTTGTATTTTTAGTAGAGATGTGGTTTCACCATGTTGGCCAGGATGGTCTCAATCTCTGGACCTAGTGATCCACCCACCTCAGCCTCCCAAAGTGCTGGGATTACAGGCATGAGCCACCGTGCCTGGTCAAACATTTTTAAATGGGGATAATGATATCTATTTCCAAGTCTGCTGTGGAAATTTGTGGTAGTACATGTGTAGAACTTAAGTATACAGTAGACAATAAACTATAGCTATTATTATTAGAGATCTATGGGAGGTAAGGAAAAGGGAAGAGTAAAAGAAGACTTCTGGTTTCTGGTGTGAGCCTCAAAGATTTCTAAAAGATATCCTTAAGAGTTTAAACTGCCTGTGAGATACTTAAGCAAAAAGACTCCAAAGGCAAGGGGATATGAAAGTATAGTGCTTAGGAGGAGGATACAGAGAGGTCAGTTCAGGAGGTATCAGTATATAGGTGGTAGGTAAAACCATGGGCGTGGATCCTCAGGGAGAGCATGTATGAAAATCAAAGACAAAGCCCTATAAAACACTAAACTTTAGGAAAGAAAGCCCACAAAAGGGACTGATGGGGTGGACAAAGGGTGAAAGAAAATCCAAAAGAGAACAGTATCGTAGAAACCAAGCAGGAAAGAGTTTTCAGCAGGAAGAGATGGTTAGCAGCTTCAAAGCAATAGCCAAGATACTGACCAAAAAGCATACCCTGAATTCAGCAACTGGAAAGTCATTGAAGATACTGTGAGATAAGTTTCAGTTGTATGGAATGGATAGAAGCCAGTGGTCAATGGATTCAAGAGTAAACAGGAGACTAGGGAGTAGATATGGAGAGGATAAACTACTCTTTCAAGAAGTTTAGCTATCAAGGGAAGAAAATGGAATTACAGCCAGAGGCACACAGTGTTGAGGGAGCACTGTTTTGCATACGTGTGAGGGTGGATGGGTACGTGTTTGGGTTTGGAGTTAATAAGGGAGATACCTGAGCATGTTTACACTTAGGGCAAAGACCCAATCTGGATGGAGAGGTAGAAAATATAGTCGGTTAAAAAGATAGAAAATATAGTCAATTAAAAATAAGTAGAAAATATAGTCAACTAAAAGATAAATCATGGGGAAAGTCCATAAAGAATAGGAAGAGATGAGATAAAGGATTCACATGGGAGAATTAGCCACTGACCAGAGAAAAGACACCTCTTCCACTCAAACAGAAGGTAACACAGATGCAGGCCTCCTTGGAAGGTAGACATCCTTGAAGGACTTCCTACCTAATGTCTTCTTTTTTCTCTTTGAGAAAGGAATGATGTTACCTGCTGAGGGAGAAGGAGGGCAGAGATACCTGGGATAGAAGTCTTGAGGAGACTGGGGAAGGTCTGAAATAGTTGTTATAGGAAACAGGGAAGAATACTGTAGAAGGTCATGTTGAAGGATCACCAGTATCACAACATCTCAGCTTATGTTAGAGAACATGGAATCATAGTGGTTCCAACCTGGGCAGTTGTGAAATCTTCTTTATCAGTGTTGGGCAGCCCCAATACAGAGACGTCCACTCTGCTAGTAAGTGGCAGAAGCAAAATTGAAACCCAGAAGACAGAGAGACAGTTACATTACATTATTCCAGGTTATGGTTTTTAGGCAGGTATGGCAGACGGAGAAGGGAGCAAGGGAGCTTAGGAGTACTGGCCAAAGATGGTTTGAGTGATAGAAAATGAGTTAACTGCTGGATAGAAAAAAAAGTCACAACAGGAATAAGCTGATACATGGGGAGAAAAATGCAGAGGTCTGGGGATTAGAGGTCTCTGTGAGGTAACAGGACAAGTACAGAATGATTAACATGAACGAAAGTACTAGAAAGAGATGAGAAGTTGTGATCAAAGAACAGAAAGTTGGGGCCAGGCACAGTGGTTCACGCCTGTAATCCCAGCACTTTGGGGGGCCAAGATGGGTGGATTGTAAAGTCAGGAGTTCGAGACCAGCCTGGTCAAAATGGTGAAAACCCATCTCTACTAAAAATACAAAAATTAGCCAGGGGTGGTGGCATGAGCCATTAGTTAGAGAGGCTGAGGCAAGAGAACCGCTTGAACACAGGAAGTGGAAGTTGCAGTGAGCCGAGATCGTGCCACTGCACTCCAGCAGTCTGGGCTATACAGCGAGACTCTCCGGAAAAAAAAAAAAAAAAAAAAAAAAGGGTTGGGCGCAGTGGCTCACACCTGTAATCCCAGCACTTTGGGAGTCCCAGGCGGGTGGATTACCTGAGGTCGGGAGCTCGAGACCAGCCTGGCCAGCATGGTGAAACCCCATTTCTACTAAAAATACAAAAATTAGCCAGGTGAGGTGGCACATGCCTGTAATCCCAGCTACTCAGGAGGCTGAGGTAGGAGAATTGCTTGAGCCCGGGAGGCGGAGGTTGCAGTGAGCCGAAATCATGCCACTGCACTCCAGCCTGGCCAACAGAGTGAGACTCTGTCTCTCAAATAAAAAAAAAGAATATAAAACTGGCATACAATGAACGTTAAGGAGCCACCCGATGATGAACAGATTAACAGAAAAGAGAATGGGTGGAGGGTAAAACTGCAAGACAGCTTAGGCCTCAAAGGAAGAGCTTTATACATGACAGTGGAGAAGCAGTGGCTTAGAAGTGGCAGCGGGGGAACTAGGAGAATACTGATACCATCCTGAGGAACTGTGGGGTGTGGGATCAGGAACAGCCTCTCTGTTGGAGAGGACCACATTGTTCACAGGGGAGAGCCAAGGCAAAAAAGCTGTTCTAGAGAGAGGCTGAGGACATAGAGGAAAAAAAAAAAAAAAAATACACAAAAGAGGCTGTCAGAAAGGTTGGGAGGGAGAAACAGTGACATTGAGCCAAGAGGCAAACACAAGTTCAAACAGATTCTATAGCATTTTGTTTGCTAGGTCAATCTGTATACACTATTTAATTACTGAACGTTCTTGTCTGCTATTACTTACTGCATGAAGTCTTTCCACGAGTTTTGATCACCAAGACAATTTTAGTGTCAAACCAAGAATCAAAGTCCTGTAGAGGGGTGGAAATTCTCCAATGAGTGCACAGTTTTTTTAAATATACCTGATATTCTATAGATTCTTACACAACCAATATGAAAATAATGCATTTAAAAAGTACTTTCAAAAATATTATCGGCTGTGATGGCTACTATTATTTACTTCTGAAAATAGGTAAAATACTGGAGCAGTTAACAAAATTTGAGCCCCATTGTGTAAGAATTCCATCAACTTTTTCCTTAAAAGATATTTATTAGGCTTCCCCATACTGTAGTAATATTATGTCCAGTTTAAAAAGTAGAATATAAAATCAAAGACATAATGTTAATAAAAGTGTTAATTTTACCAAACAATAAAACAAACAAAAGCAAGATAAAGTGTGCAAACCAACTTATGGTTGAACTTGCTACTTTTTATAATCAATTAATAATCATAATGGGGCTGGGTGCAGTGGCTCACACCTGTAATCCCAGCACTTTGGGAGGCCGAGGCGGGCAGACCACTTGAGGTCAGGAGTTCGAGACCAGCCTGGCCAACATGGCAAAACCCTGTCTCTACTAAAAATACAAAAAATTAACCAGGTGTGGTGACAAGGACCAGTAATCCCAGCTACTGGGGAGGCTGAGGCAGGAGAATCACTTGAACCCAGGAGGCAGAGGTTGCAGGGAGCTGAGATTGCACCACGGTACTCCAGCCTGGGCAACAGAATGAGAATCCCTCTTAAAATAATAATAATAATAACAATAATGGGAAAAATCAAGCACCAAAGTTCTTAAATCTTTCAATTTAGTTTGGTGTCCTAGCATAACTCTGTGTTAATGATAAAATATATATATATATATAAATCACACATTTACACAATATGCTGTCTTTCACATACTGAGCTCTTTAGCACTCACCAAATGTCAACGCCTACAATAATCAAAGATCATTTTATAGCTTCCACCTGCCAAACTAGTATACAGAAATATGTTTCAAACCACTTCAACTTAATGAAAATAAAATGTTGAACGCACTACTATAGACTCAGCCTCACATCATAAGTTTTAGGAGCAATGTGATAGAGGCAAAGTTGAACAGGCAGGTTAATCTCGAAGACAAGAAGCATACTATTTCTCAAAAGATCCCCATTTTAAAACTTTTAAAGAACTCTTTCCTAAGAAAACCAAAACATGCAGATAAAAAACTACAAATTAAAAAGTACCATAAATTTCAATCTATAGTGTTTTAAAACACATGCCAGTGAACATAAGAAAGTTATACTTAAAACTTATGGCTTAAACTTACATCTGCAGAATTAAAGACATCAGGCAATAAAAAGTTGAGTAAGGCCCACAGTTCATGCAGGTTATTCTGCA
>NW_016807392.1:12069-15940 GCF_001698545.2 Rhinopithecus bieti | reverse complement strand
AAAAAAAAAAAAAAAAAAAAAAAAATGCAGATCATATTTATACCTGAGACCCTCCCCCGAACTTCAATATTTCAGTTTCTCCATTTTGGGCTCACAGAAAACAGTCAAAACTTCTCCATGGAATCCAGGTTAGCCATTTTACACAATAAAATCTCCATCTCCCCACCAACCACATTCATCTACATGCCTAGACATGTTCTAACTTGGCCTGGTCACAATTTTTAAGCCCCAGAATTGAGCTGATTTTCCCAGTAACTTATATTAACTTTCTAAACACAAGACCACAAAATTAAGACACAAAAGCACAAAAAAATGGTAATCATATGAACAAAATGCATTTTATAATGCTCTTAAATATAAAATTATCTCTAACATGCATCCTCTTGTCAGATATTAGTTCCAATTTGAAATTAGTATAATCCATCTGGTGGTTTTGCTCCAGTTCTGTCCCTGTTTCTCCCAAATTAGCCCAGTGATCCAAAGAGAGGTTCACCATAATTAAAGCTTTTCCTACTGTTGATGGAGTTGAATGCCAAGAAATATTGATATTTTTCAATGTTAACACCACACTCTAATTCATACAAGTCAGATAATTCCAGGAAATTATTTTCTCTCATCCATATAAATACATATAAGGTAGCCCCTCAATAAAAACTAAATCAATACAAATGATATTTGTACACTAAATATTCTCAATAAAATTAAAATACTACAGCATAACAGAGTTAGACACAGGAGGTAGAGCAAAGGAACACTTAATTTTCTTTACATTAAAAACTGTGCTCAATTTTAATGTGTCTTATATTCAATAATTTAGATTTGCATTCACATTCCATGAACAAAATCACAATGTTCCATTTTGAGACAGAGTGTCGCTCTGTTGCCAGGCTGGAGTGCAGTGGTGCAATCTCAGCTCACTGCAATCTCCGCCTCCCGGTGTTCAAGCTATTCTCCTGCCTCAGCCTCCCAAGTAGCTGGGACTACAGGTGCGCACCACCACGCCCTGCCAATTTTGTATTTTAGTAGAGATGGGGTTTCACCGTGTTGGCCAGAATCATCTCGATCTCTTGACCTTGTGATCCGCCCACCTCGGCCTCCCAAACTGCTGGGATTACAGGCGTGAGCCAGCACACCCAACTGTTCCATCATTTTTTATTCTGAATACAGAAACGTGAACAAACAAATCTGGTAATTAAATGAAAACTTTAATAAAGATATTGATAACTTACCTTAGATTTTCATTCTTTATTCTGTGAGCTTCATCAATGACTAGGTATCGCCAGTGAAACTTTTGAATACAGATTTTTCTTTAATTACCATCTCATAAGAAGTAACGCAAACATCCCACTCTCCTGGCATCATTTCATCACGAATAAAAGCAGCCTAATGCAAAATAAAATACTTCATATTAGAATATATTTATATTAGAAGATGTTACAAGATGATCACAGAATTAAAGTATCAAGAAAATATTAAGAATTGTAAGAGACCCTGAGGATCATTTAGTTTCATCTATTTTAGAGATGGGGAAAACTGAGGCCCAAAGATAGCTGTGTGGTCAATTACCTGGATGACCTGCTAATATATTCATTAGCAGAAGAGAAACAAAGGCTTCCCTTACAGAAGTACCACATATTCAATGACCTAGAAAAGTTCGTATGACCAGAAATCACAAAGTTACTAGGCTTGTCTTCATATCATGGGGCATCCAAAAGAACATAGACAAAGTAACTCTTTCTGAACAACATATTCTTGCCAAGATCCAAGAGTTACCAACATAATACAGTTTAAACAAATAGAAAGAACTCAATGTGCATGAATGATTCCAACCTTTTGAGAACTCTTGTATGTCCCTTCTTCATTTTCTAGCTGGGCTGAGTCATACACTTTGTTAAAAGGTCATGGAACCCCATTAATGTTTTTGTGAAGTTCCAGATGTTGCCGTGAGGTTTACAAATGTGATTTCATAAAGGGGACTTGCTCTGTCTAGTACAGGAGGCTATGGAAAACAGTGAGACTATTTAAAACTATTTTTAAGTCTTCACAGGCAGTGGCCAACATGGTAGGTAAGTTGACTGAGAGCATTTTTAACTTGTATGAGCTGAATTCCAGATGTTATCGGTCAAAATAAAACCACAAAAGTTAATGGGAAGCAGCAAAATCTATATTAAGAAGAGGATGACTAGTATTATAAATCTGGCTGGGCACGGTGGCTCACGCCTGTAATGTCAGCACTTTGGGAGGCCGAGGCGGATAGATCACGAGGTCAGGAGTTCAAGAACAGCCTGGCCAACATCTCTACTAAAAATTATAAAAATTAGCTGGGCATGGTGGCTTACACCTGTAATCCCAGCCACTTGGGAGGCTGAGGCAGGAGAATTGCTTGAGCCCAGAACGCGGGGATGTTGCAGTGAGTTGAGATGTCACCACTGCACTCAAGCCTTTGTGACAGAACGAGACTCCGTCTCAAAAAAAAAAAACAGTTTTATAAACCTGAAGTTACAGTGCATAAACAAAAGTAACTGTTCCCTGCAAAGTCTTTATTTCATAATTCACAACTATGCACTAAACACACTGCAGACTCATTCAACAGATATTTACTGAGTGTCTACTATGTATAAGAGAATCACCTGGACTGAAGAGGACAAAAAAAAAAAAAAAAGGCCTTTTCAGAGATCTCAGTTGCACCCTGGGAAGTGATCACATTTATAAATTTAATTAAGACATTAGGGAATAGGAGACAAAATAAAGAGAAGTAGAGTGCCAGACCCCATTCAGTCATGCTAACACCTTATCCTTATTTGATTTTGTGAAGCTCTCAGTTTGATGGTTTCACCTACAAGTTTCATGGAACAAATGCATATTTTTAATTTAAATTAGCTCTGCTTTGAATTTTTTGTAACTATTGGATAAATTTAGACTTAAACATCTTGAAAAAAACATTAAAGGTGTCACATAATCAAAAAGCTCTCATTTTAGAGGTGAAAAAATTAAGGCCCTTCAAGACACTCAACCCCACACAATCAGTAGCAAAGCCATAACTGAAATCAAACCCATTTCCACGTCTACTACGTTTGATACCTCTGGCGTGGAAAAGGAAGGGGCCACAAAGCACACTGGTATCCATCAGACAGGATCAAGAGTATCTCTAATAACCTCCCAACTCAATTAAATGCCTATTATAACCTACATCAAATTTTTATTATTAAAATATTACCTTCATAAAATGTTTACAGAAGACCAGGAAAATACAAAGACCCAACATATCTATCCTATGTTGTACCAAGATTCAAATCTGTCTATATATAATGATCTGGATTTCCTCTATTCATATCCACATCAATCTGTAAGTGCTGAACATGGTACATTTATTATTTATGTAATTAGTAATTATTGGTTTTCAAACTCTTTTGACCATGGCCCACAGTAAAATTACCTTTTGAATTGCAATCCAGTATAAACATATATGTTTGAGTGTGTGTACACAGAAAGAGGCAACTTAAGAGTTTCTCAAAGCAATATTTATCCTTATTATAGTATGAAACACTCTGCAATTTGCTATTCCATTCTCTCTCAATGTTGTAGAAAATTGTTGTCACCAAGTACTAAGCTGAATTCACAACCCACTAATGGGTAGCAACTCACAATTTGAAAAACACTAACTTTGAAGACTGGTTTTCAAGATTAAGAAATTTTTCAAAGCCAGGCACAGTGGTGTAGTCCCAGCAACTCAGGAACCCGAGGTGAGAGGATCGCTTGAGCCCAGGAGTTCAAGGCTGCAGTGAGCTATGATTGCGTCACTGCACTCCGGCCTGGGCGACAGAGCGAGACTCCGCCTCTGGAAAAAGAAACAAAGAAATTTTTCAAGCCA
>NW_016807392.1:5206-9365 GCF_001698545.2 Rhinopithecus bieti | reverse complement strand
TTATATATATAATATATATCTGGTATCAGCATAAATACATCACTAAAGATCAGATCCTTCATGTTTAGACAGGCTGCAGCCAAGAGCTGCTTGGGGCAAATAATCCTGGTCCTTCCATTGTCCAATTTACCAAGCTCCTCCCCCTCTGAACTGACAATAGTCTTCAAATCAGAATACCTAAATATAAGGAGCTACAGACCCTTTCTTTAAGGGATCCTCTGCCACATACCCAACAGTTGCTCAACCAGGGGTGAGTACTTATGTGACTGACTACTAACTATACTAGACACCATAGGGCACATATCATCATGTGGCTCTTCTGGATAATAGTGGTTACAAGGATGGTTTCAGAGTCACATAAATATGAATATCATTGAGTTATATGGATTTAGAACTTTCCTTGCCCTCTCTTAAATCCCATTTTATTAATTTGGTCTTAAAATACAAATATAGGCCTTCATATATTCCCCCTTTAGCTGATGAATTAGCATCTTATGTGCCTTACTTTTTCCTGTTCGGTTATTTTATTTACACACTTATAACTCCTTCACTGATTTCCAAAGCCCCACCATGCACTGTACTGTATCAAGATTCAGCATTACTCTTTATTCGTTCCTTATTCCACCTATGCACTTTTTGATTGTTCACAAGTCAAAATATTGATATTCATTCAGACATGCATATATTCAGTCAGTCATTTATGTATTGCTTGGTTTGTATACCCCGCCTTATTCCCAAAAGGATTTCAGGTAGCCTACAATGAAAACATGGAACATAAATTGATAGCAAAATAGAAATAAAGAGACGGCAAGGAAAGTAAGAAAGACAAGTAGATAAAGAACAGGAAAAGACAGAAGGACACATGGGGCAGACCATTAAAGGTTACATAAAGTCAGGGTGGGGGTGGTTCACACCTGTAATCCCAGCACTTTGGGAGGCCGAGGCGGGTGGACCACGAGGTCAGGAGTTCAAGACCAGCCTGGCCAAAATGGTGAACCCCCATCTCTACTGAAAATACAAAAAAAGTTAGCCAGATGTGGTGGCAGGTGCCTGTAATCCCAGCTACTCAGGAGGCTGAGACAGAGAACTGCTTGAACCCGGGAGGTGGAGGCTGCAGTGAGCTGAGATCGTGCCACTGCACTCCAGTCTGGGTGACAGAGCAAGACTCCATCTCAAAAAAATTTTTTTTTAAAAGTTACATAAAGGCATCATTTGGGCATCCATCTTGACTCTGTGCTTCCTGGAAGCCAAACTGCAAACAAAACAAAAGTACAGGGAAGGTTTTGGACCATTTGAGGAAAGCAGAGTTTTACGGCCTGTGAAAGTCTGTGTTCTAGCAGTTACTTAACGAAACAATTCTAGCCAGGCGCTATGGCTCACACCTATAATCCTAACACTTTGGGAAGTCGAGGTGGGAGGACTGCTTGAGCCCAGGAGTTCAAAATCAGTCTGGTTGACATGGCGAGACCTGTCTCTACTAAAATAAAATAAAATTAGCCCAGTGTGGTGGGCTCATGCCTGGAGTCGCAGCTTCTCAGGAGGCTGAGGCAGGAGGATCGCTTGAACCCAGGAAGTCGAGGGTGCAGTGAGCCAAGATTGTACCACTGCACTCAAGCCTGGACAACACAGAGAGACCCTCTCTCAAAAAAATAATAATAATTCTAAGACTACAAAATACCTTTTACATGGTAACAACTTTAAAAAAGCCTCCAGGCATCGGGGAGCGGGGCAGGTAAGCTCAGGTTTTCAAATTTACATAAAATCAATGATAACTGAGAATGTGGTTTTAGCTACCAATTCCTTACCATTTCATCAGCCAAAANTTATTTTGCATAATTTATTAGTTTTAGATTAATTCTACAGTCCTAAAATGATTGGAGCCTACTAGATTGACAAATGGCTAATTTAAACACCCCCCCAAAAAATGCCCAGTTTCTAATATTACCTGAGAACATATATAGACATATATTTTTCTATTCAAAGACCAAAACTGAAAGCTGTGTCTATGCATAAACACAAAACACGAGGGTCTCTGTACATACAGAAGAGGTTCCAGTTGTGTACATGCATATGCATGTGTGTATACCAAGTCAAAAGGCAAAAACTTAAATATAAAATTTTAAGTCATGCAAATTTATATATTGTTGGCTTCAAAATAGCACAAATGAGAGTCACTGGTAAGATATACTGTCAATAAAATAAGATGTTTTTAATGAAAAGTCACTCAAAGTACAATTCAAAACTGCTTAGGTTAATTAACTAGTTAAAGCGAAAGGAGACAAAGCATAATAATGGATTGTCTATTATTAATAGGTGATATATCTACCTCATGGGAGTGTTGTGAGAATTAAATAGATGCAAAACACTTAAAACAGAGCCTAGCTTAGGGTACGTACAACTTGTCTTACTTAGTAGTAGTCAACTCAGATGTTTTTAACAGCAATAATATGTAACTAAACTCCAGAAATGTTGTTATTCTTGACTCTCTTTTTACACTTGTTTCTCACTTACTCTGGCATCCTTGTCCCCAACAAAACAAATGACACGCAGAGATGGGACCCATCGTTTAAATTCATTCATCCAGTTGTGTAAAGTAGACTTCGGAACTAAAACCATGTGAGGTCCAGGAATATTTCGGTAGTGTTTCAGGTAACCAAGCAAAGCAATTGTTTGTAAAGTTTTCCCAAGACCCTGCATTATCATCACAAGGAAAAAAATCCATGAACATTTTTTCTGTATGGAAACATTTTGTTAGCAACAACATAACAAAATATCTTTGTCCACTATCTCTCAAAGGCAATTATGTTTCTACCAATGAAAAGTAAAAATACCAAATACTTTTTTTAAAGAAGATAATCAAATCATTCCAATTCAGTATCGTACTTACCGTTAGTACAAACTGAAACCAGTAACTTGCAGTCAGAATGTTGCCCAACAAAGCAACTTTCTATTTAGAACATTTTTCCTCCTAAAGGAGCAAGCAATCTACTATATAATTTTTCTACTTGTTCTGAAGTTAGGAATTTTCTGTGTGTTTGTTTTACAAAGACACGCTTCCTTTGCCAGCCTGCTTAGATACTGGTCTTTCTTTCCTATTGTTCCTAACATTATTACAGCCCAGACATTAAATATTCAGACTATGTGTCTCAAGGGGCTTGTGGCTCTGTACTTGCATCTCACACTCTTAAAAACCTTAGGAACCACAAAAGAACAGAACTTTGCAGCCAGAAAGAACCTTAGAGAGATCACCAATTCCAGAGGACTTTTTAAAAAGTAACATATTCAATACCTATGAACGGATACCTAACCCATAAGAAAGGGAACTAAGCCTTTTTTGGCCTCTTAAAACTGCTTTGGTTTTATCTCTGAGCAAGATATATACTTCTTTTTATAAATGTCTGCTTAAAGCTATTTTTTTTAGATTGTATCCTATCTGATATGACACTTAATGAGACAACTTTTATGAATACTGTATATCAAAACCTCAAAATGTTTATATTCCTTAACCAAGTAATTCTACTTCCAGGAATCCTACAGAAATAATCTGAGAGGTACAGAAAAACTGAATTACAAGATTCTTATAGTGGCATTATTTACACTATACATCAGGCAATCCAACTGAACAGCAATAAGAGAGAAGTTGAATAAAATTATGGTACCTTCCTAGGATTATTATGTAATAATTATGTTCAGAAAATGTCTTCATTACATGGAAAATATGTGTGAATGTAAATAAATCAGAATGCCAAATTATACATACAATATGATTTCAACTATACAAAATAAGTACAACCAGAAGAAAAATATTAAAAAGAAATATGCCAAAATGTTAGCTGTGGTTACTTCTAAGTAGCACAAGTATAATTTAATTTTAATGATTTATTTATTTTTTTCCAAATTTTCTATACTTCTTAAAGTGTCTATTTTTTAGGAATTGAAACATATCTAGTATTGGCTGGGTGCAATGGCTCACACCTGTAATCCCAGCACTTTGGGAGACCAAGGCAGGTGGATCACCTGAAGTCAGGAGTTTGAGACCAGCCTGACCAACATGGTGAAACCCCCATCTCTACTAAAAATACAAAATTAGCCAGGTGTGGTGGCGGGCGCCTGTAATCCCAGCTACCTGGGAGGCTGGGGCAGGAGAACTGCTTGAACC
>NW_016807392.1:0-2408 GCF_001698545.2 Rhinopithecus bieti | reverse complement strand
ACATTTACTTTGTACAACACTCTTAGCACTTTAAACATATTAATCCATTCAATTATCTTAAGAAACCTATGACGTAGTTACAGGTATCATCTCGACTGTAACTACATGATACTGAAGCACAGAGAGGGTAAGTAATTTGCCCAACCTTGCAGAGCTAATAAATAGCAGAATTTGAAAATGTATTTTCAAATAGTTTGAAGGGAAGAAAAATGATCTGACAGACAGTAAATTCCCCAGTAACAAATATCCTTCTTAAAGAGTCATAACCATAAAGCAAATCCTCTTTCCAAAACATTATTTTATTAAATAAAATAGTAACAAAATTAAGCATCAAATATGTAACATATCCCAAATACTGAAATATAAATTAACTATGATATATATATACCATAAACTGAACTCTTAAGAATTTTCAAGTTGTATCCAGAAATAACTTAAATCTTAAAATACAGTATCATCTTGTCTCAAAATATTTTCAATGTCATGGTATAATAATGTAACAAACATTCCTCTCTTCACTCACAGGGATCTAGAAAACTGTATTTTATGCTAGTAGCATATAAACTTTCTCCCCAAAGTAAGCAGAATTTGGGAAAAATACATAAACACACACACATATATGTGAAATAGTTAATATATATTAACTATTAAAAGTTGATATGTATTCTAATTTCTCAATAAATTGTAAAAGGTCAGGGAACATGTATCATATACAGGCAATAAAACTTTGTTTCATTAAAAAATCTTAAAAGATCAAAAGACATATACATCATTCTAGATAAAGCAAAAAATAGACTATTTGTTTATTCAAAGTCACTTTCCAACCACAGAGTAGAGAATACTTGATTGCTAATGAAGGATGCATAATTAATAACCCAGAAAACTTACAGAAGAGTTCATTAACATAAATATAAGAGTTAGATAAATTCAGACCATGAGCTGGAAGGAGGCCAAAAACTTTCCATTTTATGTTATCCTCACTGGAATGTTATTTTTAGAGTTGCTAAAACATTGCCTACCTACATTAGATGTGGCCTTAAACATAAAGTCTTATAAAATAGCTATCAACAACCAAAAAAAATTTATTTCATCTCTACTTATTTTTATAATATTATTGCAAAAACAATCCCTCAGAGGAAAAAAAAATCCATTTCAACCACCTGTCAAATTGTTGAAAGATCCAAGGTTATAAGGGTTTAGTTAAAATTAAGGCTAAAATATGGATTTTAGTGACTAAAAATTAAATAATTAAATGTATTATAGCAAGCAATATGTAAGTATAACTAAGATTATGCTGCTTAAATATGTGATATTTTCATGCATTGGACAAATATTCTTCCCTTTAAAGCGTACTGACATATTACATATTTCATTAATGTGTAGCATTTATTCATATGTCCAAAGAAGGAGAAAGAAAGAAAAATATGAAAATCTGGCTTTGTGACTGGATTTCTCTCAGGTCACAAAGCCACAATGGTATTACCACTGATATTTGCACCTCATAAATAAATATTTCTAACTTAAAGTATTTTATTATGGGACAGAGAGTACTAAACAAAAATGAGATGTGACTTCTAGTCCCAACTATGACATAGAGCTTCCCTGATCCTTTAATTCCTCATCTGAAAATGAGGTTAATTTATTCAACATAAAATATTGTGACACATTGTATATTAAATTACTTTCCAATTCTAAAATCGATGATTCTCTATGCATTATACATACATACATATTTTTTCGTCTTTAACATCTCAACTATAAAAATTAACTACAGCATTCACTATCCTATCCAAGAGTACATTTACCATTTTCTCTTCATATTCCGGGTCCATTTCCTTTTCAGATTTAGGAGCTTTAGCAGCAAGTTTGAGTTGAAATGAAGAAACGTTTTTCTAGAATTTCAAAGAAAATAAATGTCATCAAATTGCAAAGCAAGGTTCTTAAATTGGTCAATGTTCTCATTACAAGAAGGCGGAAAGCAATTACATAACTAAATATATAAATCAATGTGGGACATGCATGGACTGATGATGAGAGCATGTCACAAAGCAAGGCTTATGATTAATCCAGTTCTGTACACCTGAGGTCCAATAAAACATCTGAAAATTGTGAATGCCAGAGAAATATTAATTGGAATAAAACCCAAAAGGCGAAACATTGAGCTTTCTCATCCATTCTTTAATTTACAGTGTAAGAAAATGTGTAAACATTAAATAAGAGATTTTAAAATCTAGAAAAGGCTAATATCAACCACAAACCAAAGAATTCAAAGAAAGTAAATATTAATTCTCAGAAACACTCCTTCATGTCATGGAAATATGCCACACTTTCAGAAGAAAAACTGTGGTTTCTGTTCCTAAAACAATGCTTTTTAAATTGTTTTCATAGCATTATAAGAATATTTAATT
>NW_016807391.1:0-1027 GCF_001698545.2 Rhinopithecus bieti | reverse complement strand
CCATTGCAGTTTTTGTAACTCTCTTCCCATCAATTCACGATAACAATTTGCATAGTGCAGGATTCAAAAAGTAGTATTAGAGATGAGCTGACTGGAGACTACATTTATAGTGGTATTATAGTGGCCACGCTTTGATGTCTTTCAAATTTAGTGCCACAGACAACTACCTGGCTGTGTTTCTCCTGACGCTACCTCTAAAATGGAACAGAGAAAGTTTGAAGTTAGTAAATACCTTCTTGTGTCTTTTTATTGTCATTTTTTTTCTGTGTATTTCCATAACTTAATATAGAAATATGTATTAAGGATATTTTGCCAAGGTGACTTTGGGGTAGATGTGAGAATGAAGGAAACATGTTGTCTAATTAGATTACCATCTCAGTCTCCTTGCCAGGAAGATTATTTTCTAAAAAGTTTCTGAATATCAGGAGTGGGTCTAGGTATAATATTTTTATCATAAGACTTCCAATAAACTCATCTTTAAAGATGATTAATTCCTAACACGTGAGATTAATGTTTTTAAAACATCAATAATACAATATGATAACATTTCGAAGGTAAAAATTAGGATATATACGTCAACATGAAGATAAAAAATGTATTTGTGGCCAGATGTGACATGATGCTTCATGCCTGTAATCTCAGCACTTTGGGAGGCTGAGTTCAAGACCAGCCTGGACAACATGAGAAAAGCCCATCTCTACAAAAAATACAAAAATTAGCTGGGTACACTGGTGCATGCCTATAGTCCCAGCTACTCGGGAGACTGAAGTAGGAGAATCACTTGAGTCCAGGAGGTCGAGGCTGCAATAAGCCATGATCGTACCACTGCACTCAAGCCTGGGTGAGAGTGAGACCCTGTTTCAAACAAACTAACAAACCAACCAAAATATATTTTTGACAATTAACTAAATAAATACTGATAAACAGATTGCTGTTTTTCAGAGAGAAGCCTTTGTGACAGAAAGTGTTTCTTTCAATTTAAATAAATGCCTTTAAATATTGCAGGAAATAATTCAGGAAAATGGTA
>NW_016807390.1:0-271 GCF_001698545.2 Rhinopithecus bieti | reverse complement strand
CACCACCATCATCATCACCATCACCACCATCCCCATCATTACCATCATCACCATCACCATCACCATCATCACCATCACCACCATCACCATCATCACCATCACCACCATCCCCATCATTACCATCACCATCATCACCATCACCACCATCATCATCACCATCACCACCATCCCCATCATTACCATCATCACCATCACCATCACCATCATCACCATCACCACCATCACCATCATCACCATCACCACCATCACCATCCCCATCACCATCACCACC
>NW_016807389.1:0-670 GCF_001698545.2 Rhinopithecus bieti | reverse complement strand
TTTCCTCCTGCCCCGTCCCTCTTCTCACATAAACCCTTTCCTTAGTCTCCCAGCCACACACCATCCCCTACAGCAAAGACGCTGTTTTTGCTGGGTTTTCCCCATACATGGATTCGAGATCATCGCAAATATCGACTGTGCATTTGAAGATTAAAGTGAAAGTCATTCTTGACTCCACCCCGTCCTTTCCCTCCTGCTCACCACATTCCTCCTCATTTCCAGACAAATGAACCCCACTGTGGCCTGGGTGGGGGTCTCTTCTTCCAGAGGGTTTCTAAGCTTTTACATCCATACATCCATATGGATGGAGATAATTGCCCCCTTCACCATGGCTTTTATACACACACACACACATACACACACACACACACACACACACACACCCACACCCACACACACACATACACACACACCCACACACACACACCCACATACACACACACACACACCCACACCCACACACCCACACACCCACATACACACACCCACACACCCACACACACACATACACACACACCCCCCACACCCACACACACACACATACACACACCCACACACCCACACACACACATACACACACCTACACACACACACACACATACACACACACACACACCCCACACCCACACCCACACACACATACACACACCCACACACCCACACACATACA
>NW_016807388.1:2132207-2177347 GCF_001698545.2 Rhinopithecus bieti | reverse complement strand
CACTTGGACACAGGAAGGGGAACATCACACACCGGGGCCTATTGTGGGGAGAGGGGAGGAGTGCGGGATAGCATTAGGAGATATACCTAATGTAAATGATGAGTTAATGGGTGCAGCACACCAACATGGCACATGTATACATATGTAACAAATCTGCACATTGTGTACATGTACCCTAGAACTTAAAGTATAATAAAAAAATAAAAATAAAAAAGAAAGATATAACCACAGCCCTTAAAAAAAAAAATCACATGATACAAAACAAGTACAAATAAAGCCTTCCCAAGACTTAAAAAAAAAAATTATTTCATTGTAAAGGAAATGAACTATAGGTACTAATGGATCAAGGAAGCTGATTTCTCGATATTTACATTTGGATAGCAAATAAGAGTCTGAAACTCAACCTGCCCAAAACTAAAATTTTAAGTTCTTGTTTTAGATTGAGATAACATTTACATACCATAAAATTTACCTTTCAAAGTGTACAATTCAGTGCTTTTTGGTATATTCCCAAGGTTGTAAATCTCTATCTGGTTCATATTTTCAACTGCTATCAGGTTCCATCAATCTAGAACATGTCATATTAATAGATTTATACAATATGTCTCTATAGAGTCTGGCTTTTTGTTGTTGTTGTTGTTTGTTTTTTTGAGATGGGGTCTCACTTGTTGCCCAGACTGGAGTGCAGTGTCACTATCTCAGCTCACTGCAAAGTCTGCCTCCCAGGTTCAAGTGATTCTCCTGTCTCGGCCTCCTGAGTAGCTGGGACCACAATCACATGCCACCATGCCCAGGTAATTTTTGTATTTTTAGTAGAGACGGGGTTTCACTGTATTGATCAGGCTTGTCTTGAACTCCTGATTTCATGAGATCCACCAACCTCGGCCTCCCAAAATGCTGGGATTACAGGAATGAGCCACTCCACCTGGCCTAGCTTCTTTCACTTAGCATGTTTTCAAAGCTCAGGCATGTTGTAACATGTATAATAAGTTATTCATTCTGATATGGTTTGGATATGTGTCCCTACCCAAATATCATGTTGAAATGTAACCCCCAATGTTGGAGGTGGAGCCTGGTGGGAGGTGATTTGATTATATGCGTGGTCCTTCATGAATGGTTTACCACCGTCCTTTCAGTGCTGCTCTCATGATAGTGAGTGCTCACGAGATCTGGTTGTTAAAAGTGTGTAGCACCTTCACCCCCTCTCTCTTTGCCTGCTTGGGCCATGTAAAGGGATGGCTGCCCCTTTGCCTTCTATGATGACTGTAAGGGTCCTGAGGTCTCTCCAGAAGCAGATGCTGCCATGCTCCCTGTATAGCCTGTGGAAGTATGAGCGCATTAAACCCCTTTTCTTTAAAAATTACCCAGTCTCAGGTATTTCTTTACAGCAATGTGAGAACAGACTAATACACATTCTTTTCATAGCTAAATGATATTCTATTGTATGGATATACCTTATTTTGTTTACCCATTTGTTAGATGTTAGACATATGATCTCTTTCTGTTTTTTAACTATTGTCTATAATATTGCTATAAATATTTTTTACGTATTTTTTATAATGTGAATATGTTTTCAGTTCCCTTGAAAACACATGTGTGTGTTTACGTATGTTAATGTGTTACATTTCCTAGAATGTCTATTGACTATATTGGAAAGGGGATATGTATAAAAGTGTAATTGCTGGGTCATATGGTAATTCTAAGTTTATCTTTTGAGGAACTTGACAAACTGTTTTCCAAAGTGGCTGCACTACTTTACATTCCCATTGGCAATGTACAAAGCTTTCAACTTTTTATATCTTCTCCAATGCTTATTAGTGACTGTCTTTTTGACAGATGCCATCCAAGTGGGTGTAAAGTGATATATTATTGTTTAGATTTGTATTTCCTTAAGGGCTAATGATGTTGAGTATTCTTTCACTGCAGCATTATTTATAACATCAAATGTAATTCATGTGGCATCTGTCTAAATACAGATAATGAAAAAAATCTCCAAGAGATATTGTTGAGTGAAAAATAGAAAGTTGCAGAACAATGTATGTATGTATTATATACATTGTAGTATTGGAAAGCAAGGAAGGAAAGATACATATGCCTAGCACCTACGAAATAATCACTTGGCAGGGGGACAGGGTGTAAAATACATTGAACTTCTCATAATTTAATAAATGGTGGGCTACTTTTAAATTTTGTTTCACTTACTTTTCACAATCATTCTAAGAGAGGGCATTATTATCTCTTTTTATCTGGGGCATATTTTGGAAGTCTGTGAGCCTATTTGCCCATGACTCCACTCCTTATTTTTATCTCCTACTTTCCATCTTTATCCACTGACTATAGTAGAAACTAATTTGTTGCATTAGAGCCTAACGCTTACATGCAATTCTCGGTTCAGAGATGAATGACTGACTCAAACTGGGTCATAGCATCGTTTATCTGGGACTTTTAGATTAAAAAAATGAAAGTATTCCACAAAAGGGCTGCATATATGTAACAAATGCTTTTAACTGAAATAACAAAACCCAAATTTAAAAACGATGATTTGATTGCATCAGGTCTGTATTCCGCGTGTTTACTTGATTCAAACACTTTTTTATTCTCTACAACATCACACATATTCTATGTTTGGCACTATTTTAGCCAGTTTATGAAATATGAAAAGAATACAATGATAAAAATGTGTAATATGCGATGAAGTGAATGATGAATAAAAATTGAATGAGGAAAGAGCAAGGAAGTTAAAGAGAACAGTTTTAGCTTGTGAGTATTTATGTGAATGATAAAGACAGTTGCAAATTGATATTGTTTTTAATTGCATAATGTAATATCTATTTCTATGAAAAAACTCAGTGTATCCTCAAAGAAGCACATAGAAGGACATTGATTTAAGCATTCTGCGTAATAGAGAAGAAATAGAAGCAATCTAAAGGGTTATCATTAAGGAAAGGTAAAACAAACTATCTCTATAGCATAGAATACCAGGTGCAGATGTAAAAGAATGGAAATATCTATGCAAAGTGACATGAAATGATTTCCAAAATGAATTAGGTAGAAATAATCAAGTTAAACAAACATACATTCTGATAGCATTTAAGTTAGAAAACAAAAGGAAAATCAGAAGTGAATTCTACAAACTGGTAAGGGAGAAAGAGAGACAGAGACAGAAAGAGAGAAAAAAATTTGAAAAGACACACATCAAACATATAGATGATACACATAAGGAGCACCATCTTTCAGAGTTGGGGGTTATATAAGATTTTAATTTTTTATAATGAGAACACATGGACACATCAAGGGGAACAACACAGTAGGACCTTTCAGAGGGTGGAGAGTGGGAGGAAGGAGAGGATCAGGAAAAATACCTAATGCGTACTAGGCTTAAAGCTTGGGTGATGAAATTATTTGTACAACGAAACCCCATGACACAAGTTTACCTATGTAACAAACCTGCAATTGTACCCCTGAGCTAAAATAAATTTTAAAAATATTTTATGTTTTAAACCACATGCTTATGTGTGTTACTTCAGTATTGAAAATTCTCTAAATATTTTTATAAAAAGATTAAAAGTAAGTGTGTCAATGCCAAATTTAATTACTGATCATATATCCTCTTTGTATATGCATCAACTCTACTATCTTAGGTATTTAGAGATAAAATAACATTTCTGTTTTTATTACCAGAATCAATATACTGCATCTCTTTACATATACTTTTAAATATCCTAAAGACAGCATTCCTCTTCTCTGTCTTTTATGTGGTTGCTGCAGCAGCTATCTTCATAGAAATCAGTTTCTTAGGAGAGTATAGACAAAAGGAGAAGGTACGATTTAACAATTATTGTGATGCATATGGAATATAAAGAGATCTTGACTGTTAGATATGCACAGTTTGGCTTTGAATCTATGTTTAAAGATTAAGCAAAATAATTTGAGGAAAATAACATTATAGAAATATGATACTAGACATTTGTAATTCTCCATTTCCTGCCCTAAAATAGCTTTAAGATACTCTTGGGTGATTAAAATCTGGGCCATATGAGGTTTGGAGACCATAAGCTAGATAGGGTAATTCAATTTATATATAACAGTTTTCTGGATTTGCAGGAATAAACACACAAATCTCTAATAGATTTACTGAAATCTATATCCTGCATAATTGGCTTTTATTGTTATCAAATGGATTATTTTTCATGTGCAGAAAGAATAGAGGCTTCAGATGGCAATATAATTACATTCATATTATATTTTTTTAGAGTAATCATTTTACACATAAAGAAAAAGAGATATTTTATGAGTCAACTTCTCTTTTAATCCATAAATATGATGCATCTTGGAAGGAAGAGGAACATTTAAGGGCAGTTGTCAAAATTTGCCTCAAATAATTTCATTACATAGCAGTCTACTGATTTAATAGTCTTCAAAGGCATATCGTTCCATAATGGACTGTAAGTAATTTATTAGAAATGCATACACCATTGCATCTGTTTCTCAAAGATGTTCTCTAGTAATTATTTTTGTTTTCTATTATAGGCATAACATCAATACTCTAAAAATCTAAATAGTTTTATTTATAAATTCATCCAATGTTAATATATTCATCAGAAGCCTTCGATACACCAAAAAGCTCACTATAAGCTGTAATGATGAACAAATTGATTAATCATTTTTTGCTTAAATCCTAATGCTTAATATTAAGGTTTAATTAAATAATGTCTTGATGACTTAATACAATTTTTAAACAATTGAATTGCTTCCACTGCTAAAAGCAAGAATTATTTAATAGAATTGTGTTTTTGTGTTTGTCCACTATTTTAACCTCCTTTTTCCCACAGTGTAAACTCCTGAATTTTCAACCTATTGACTTTTGCTGATAGGATATTCTTGTCCTTGATGATGAGCAAACAAATCAGCTATTAATAATAATCTCCTCTTACTTTGAAGATGTTATTGACTCCTGATGAGATGGTGCCTGGGTCCAAACAACAAGCCTTCCTTTTCTAAATGATGTGAATTCGAGGGATACAATTTTCATCCACAAGAGACTTCTCAATGGCAGTAGACACTTACACAGTCTAAACAATGTCTTTCAAATCTCCCATTCCCTGGATCATTAGACTATGTACTCATTCACAATATGCATCATCCTCACCTGTGCATCCCCCTTGCTTAACAAATGTCCTATTTCAGAAAAATTAAACAGACAAAAATTAGTTGAAACAAATATTGTGTCCAAGTAAATTCTCAGTACTATTTATACTTGCATTAAACTCACTGAGCTGCAATTGTTTGGTTGGCTAAGTGCATTGGTTCTCCAATTAGAGGGAAGTACTTAACATAATTATGTGATTTTTTAAAATCAGTTCTTTACCTAAATACAGTGTGTCAGTTTGTGTCCTTCAGAAAATATATGACAAAACCATCAGAAGACCAAGAGATTTGTTGAAGTTAGTACTTACGAATGATAAAGGAGAGAAAGCAGGAGAAGGAATGGAAAATGTTCAGATCGTGGTCTCAGGGTGGTACTTGTGTAATGGGAGGGGATAAAAAAATGATTGGGTAGAAAGCGCTCCAAACCATGGTGTAGCTCTGAGTAAGTATCGGCCAGCTCAATGGGAAATTCTGTTATAAAGATTGCTCAAAGGGGAATCACATTGAGCAAAAAACAACTACTTCCTACTGCTCTTCCTATGCTAAATCATTGACTTATGCCATCTTGAAAGGCATGTCCAACTATGGACAAATATACACTCCTCCATCCTAAGCCCATAAAACTCCTGGATTCAGTCTCAGAGACAGCAACCCATTTTTGGGTGCCCTCTGGTTGCCAAGAGCTTTCTTTCTGTTGTTCAATAAAATTCTGCTCTGCCTTACTCACTCTGCAGTGGTCATGTACCTTATTCCTCTTGGCCACAGGACAAGAACTTGGAACTCATCAACTGCTGGAGTGAAAGAACTGTAATGTTCCCGCTCTCTGAGTGGTGGATGATGGCAGTAAAAGAGCTGTAGCCCTCTCTTCTGCTTGCCAAACTATAAGAGTGAAAAAGGCACAACATTATGTGAGCAAAATAATCTGAATCCATGAAGTATGACAGAATGACAGCACTGGGGGGAATATCATATAGGAGAACGAAATCCACCCAAGATCAACCTTGGGCAATGATCTTAGTTCAACTGACTATTCATTAATTAGAGGTCACAGACTCAGTAAAGTTGTGTATTAATTTGATTTTGTTTAAAAAGATGCAAATAACTTCAGTCCAGTTGAACAGATGCCCTTGAAATTGATGGCTTCATTGGCCATTAACCAGTTTTATACTGAAACCAGTAATGTACCCTAATACTGTGTATGCATGGGGGAGTGTGTGTATGTGCGGAGTGTGTATGGCTTCTCAATATGCTCTTTGAACAGGTCATAAAATCCTGTTGGTTCCATTGCTAACTAATGAATTGACTAGAAACTTTGAAATGTGTTCATATTATATATGCATTAGAGTTATGGTTTTTAAACTTTTGAAAACTTAGAGTTTAACAATAAAGTGGAGTCAGGCTACTTGTATTCAAATCCCTATTCTATCATTTTATAACTGGCTGACATTTAGTAAATTAATTAAGCTCTTTTAATTCACCTGTTTTTATACTTAAAATGAGGCCAACATTACTTTGTTCATATGACTTAGAGGATTCATTATTATAATTTTTGTAAAGTTGTTAGAACAGTACCTTGTAAATGAGCAATCAATAAATGAATGTTTCTTCTTCTCCTTTGATTTTTTCTTCTTTTCATCACTTATAGGAAGTTTATCTACAACAGTTTAAAATTGTTCATTTAACTATATTGCCTTTAGTCAGAAGACCTTTCCATAGATGTTAACAATAATATATTCATGATCTTACTTATGAATTCTTTCTTTTGTCTCACCAAGATTATTAATTATGTACCTCCTGTTGATTGAATAAGATAAAATTGTTCCAAGTTTTATTCACTTCACTGTTGGTTGTGATTGCTGGAGGCACCATAACTACTTTGTTTCTAGAGTGTGATCTTTTGTCCAACAAACGATCTCTTTGATACTGGCACATACCTGTATCTCAAATCATAGTTGATCAGGAAATACCATGCATACTTTAAATATTTTCATGACAAATATGCTTCTAAATATGCTTCTAGATCTCTCCTACTGATGTATATACTAACAATGTGTTTAGAGTTGTTTAAGTTTTTTTGTCATTTCTTTGTATGAAAACAATTGAAAATAATAAACTAGGGAGTTAATCCTACAGTCACATGTAACACAGCTCACTTGTTCCACATTTGTATTCCTTGTATTTTACCAGTTTTACTTTAATACTACTACTATTACTACTAGTAATAACTTACAAATACATGACACTTCACAATCTTCTACCCTATAGTTCATCATTTTAACAATGAGTACTCTGTAGCTTCACTAAGTCATTTTAACAATTCTGTGATTTATATTACTTGCATTTTAAAGAAGCAGGAATTGAGGACCAGAGAGTTCAACTGAATTGTCCCAGCTCACAGAGCTTGAAGGGGCAGAACCAGGAATTAAAACCACCAGGACATTGGATTCCAATCCCTTTGTAAGCCATGCTGCCCTGTCTTTCATTACAAAAACTGATGATAACTAACCCTCAGGAAAAGATGCTAGACAGGTTAACAGTTAAGTTCAATAACCCTTTAAAGGTAACCAAAGCAATACCATATGTCCTAAAACTTAAAAAATTATCAAATATATCTATAATAAATCTGTTACTTTCTCAGAAGATCTTGTCAATTAGTGTCTAATGTTTTAATCTTTTAAATTTTTTTCAATGTCCCAGCATCTAGCCAAAAGGCAAGCATGATTTGAATTGAAACTAAGAATTGTACTAATGTTGATATTTTAAATATAACAACTCCAGTTAAATAAACTTGTTTTATAGATTGTATTACCGTTGTGACTATATTAGCTCTGGAACAGGGCTTGTAAGTTATAAACAACTCCAGATAATAGTCTTACAAGCTGTGAGTACTTGAAATCATTGTTTTCTATCACAGCATCAATGTTATCTCTAAGAAAAGTGTGATTTTACTTAGCATTTGTGAGCTTCATAGCCAGAGAGATAAATGGGCTAGACAAAAAAGTGTGAGCGACGCTTGATTTTAAAGTGGCAAGTACATGATAGTAAGTAAATTATAGAAATAACCAGAGGTCTTAGAAATGAATGTCAAAGTATTCCAAATCTGAAGATTATTAGCCCTTATAATGGATTTTTTTTCACTGGCTAATTTTCAAGACTCTTTCAAAAACAAACAGACGAACAAAAGGAAAACAGAACAGAACTTGTATAACAAGCCAGGTTACATTTGCTTTATCTTGTACCTGTAGTTAATGTGGAATAACTTCCCAAAATGAATTTCTATTTGTAGAAAAACTCTTCTCTCAAAATTTCACATTACACACAAGGCCTTTTCCTGCAGACACTATGACATTGATATTTTCCAGTGGATTCATGTAACAAAGATGTTTTACAAACTTATTTCTTCCAGAGTATCATTTGTTTATTTTCAAAGAAACTGTCTCTCAATCGAATGTCATATTGATAATAAGTAATAATCTGAATTTTCTTATGGCTACAACATAAATTATAGTCACTTTCTCCATGAAGAGTAAATTCATAGAAATTATTTTATTCTTAATTAACTGGTGATTTTCACTGTTTAGTTGCTTCAGAAAACACTTTTGCAAGATATGTAAAGGGAACAACTCTTCTTTACAGTTCACTTATGTCTTAGAAGAGAAAAGAAAAACATATTGCTGTCAAAATAGCAAATAGAAAACTCCATGATGGCCTTTTTCTTCAACACACAAACTAAACCCCAAATTCTTTTATAAAGAGACTTAGAGTAGACCCAAACACATTGTTTTTTCAGTATATTGTGAGGCATTTTATCCTCATGTTTGTAAATCTTCTAGTCAGTAAAACCAGAAGTGGCAAAATCGATTGTCCTTACCAGCAGTCTTCAGAATTGCAACTCTCTGTCCCACTACTTTGCAGTCTCTCTTTTTTTTTAAGTTTTTTAAAATTTAAAAGTATTAGTTAAAAATATGCAATTCTCCCTAATTAGAAACAATATACCCCCTGGTAAGATGGGCTGGGAAGTTGCCACAGTTTGTGAAGCAAAGTAAATTACACCTATAGCCTAATTTTACCACCTTATATTGGTAAATAAGACACATTTGTGTAAAAAAGTGATATATTCATATGTGACTCTGCATTTTTGCTGGAAAAAAACAAACAAACAAACATCTGTCCATACTTAGGTTTTATATAATAGCACTATTTTCTGTTGAGAAATAAAGCCAATGTAATTTGAAATGTCTGTGCTAAATAATAATGAGACTGCACATATTTTTATATACTTATGTTAAACTTTTTATTAATATAAGTACATGATATATTTTCCCATAATTGTGTTATGCAGTACAAAGAACAAACAAGAATAATCATACTACTTGCTCAAGAAAATATTTGCTTCTGGAAAGTAGAACTGCGTGTGAACCAACTAAAGAGGTTTGCTTATCAAGTCCAACAGTCTAACGTCTAACACCAAGAATAGTTTTCAAACCTTTGCTTCATTGTACCACTAAACCAATCCAACTATATCATAACATTTTCCCAGAATCAATCAGTACTCTGCCTTGAGGGACTGTTTCTGTCTGTTTTGTGTTGCAATAACAGAATGCTGGAGACTGGGTAGTTTATAAACAAAAAAGGTTAAGTTATTTGACTGACAATTCTAGTGTCTGGAAGGTTCAAGATAGAGCATTTGTATCTGGTGAGGGCCTCAGGCTGTTTTAACTCATGATGGACAGTGGAAGGAGAGCCAGCGTGTGCGGAGATCAGAGGGCAAAAAAAGGGAGGAAAAAAAACAAAACAAAACAAAACAAAAGCCAGAATCTTTTTAACAACCCACTCTCTCAGACTATTCATTTCTGTTAAAGTGAGAGCTCACCACAATGGGAAGGCATTAATTTATTTTTGAGAAATTGGCCCCTATTACCCAAATAAATAAAATAAACACTTTCTGACAAAAATATGGAGTAAGAAAAAAAATCATTTATCTGATAGCATAGCTCAGTAATATGGAAAAAGCACAACTGCTTGGAAAATTCCTGATACCATAAATATCCTATTCTTTCATTTAATTATTAAGTACCAAGTATATACTGGATACCATAGTAGGAACTATTAATAAAATAAAGAATAAAGCTGGTTCTATCCCTTCTTCATAGAATATAGTTTGTGTATATACTATCACCTATAACATAGAGACAATTAACATAGAGACAATTAACAAACAACTCAATTCTGTAGTCAGCTGCTTAGTAACTATTAAATTGTGAGCATATCACAATCTGTCTAAACTCTACTTTCTTTACTTGCAAATAAGATTGATAATAATTGCTTTATAAGGTTTTTACATGATTGAATGCATTAAGTTATAAACAGGATTTAAAGCAATGTCAGGCACATAGTAGGCCCTCAATAAAATATAATGTTAATATTTAAAGGGCAAAGAATGGAAATTAATGTTGAAATAATTGCAAATTATATTGATCTCTGTGAAAAAAAAACAAATTAAGAGGAAATAGGGAGACAAGACTGTATTCAAATGACATTTTATCTGTGAATTTAATAGTGCAGTTGCTACTCAAAGTGTGAGTAGAAACAAGCCATAATAAGAAGAGGGTGGGGAAACACTTCAGGTAGAAGAAAAACTAATATGTGAAAAGGCCCTAAAATGAGCATGGAAGAGTCTTCAGGATTTAATGAAAATCCAGTAAAGTTAGAGTTTAATGGATCAAGTGAGATAATTAACTACCAGGACCATCAGCAAGCCCTAACTTTTGAAAAGGCTAACAGGTAAAGGGGTGGGGTGGAGTGGGCAGAGGCATTGCTTAGCTCAGTCCTTAGTACTTAATTTCACCAAACACAAATATGTCACCAAGTTGGACTGTTAGCTATATGCTCAAACTACATTCATGAATGAAGGTAGGAAGATTCCAATTAAACAAAAAGATTCCATCCAATTTGGCCAACCTGCAGCAGAACATTTGGCAAAGGCTCTAGAACTCTTAATACATCCTCTTTCTTTTTTTCTTTCTTTCTTGTTTCTTTCTTTCTTTCTTTCTTTCTTTCTTTCTTTCTTTCTTTCTTCTTTCTTTCCTTTCTTTTTCTTTTCTTTTCTTCTTCTTTCTTTCTTCTCTTTCTTTCTCTCTCTCTTCTTCTCTCTTTCTCTCCTTCCTTTCTTTTCTTTCTTTCTTTCTTTCTTTCTTTCTTTCTTTCTTTCTTTCTTTCTTTCTTTCTTTCCTTCCTTCCTTCCTTCCTTCCTTCCTTCCTTCCTTCCTTCCTTCCTTCTTTCTTTCTTTCTCTCTTTCCTTTTTTTTTTTGTTGTATTGCTGACTACTCTGATTCTGATCTCCTGTGCCTGAAGCAAAGTAGAGGCAGGCTTCATGAACATTTTCTACTTTTCCATTCTGTATGAGAAACTGAATTCAAAGTTANAATTAAACAAAAAGATTCCATCCAATTTGGCCAACCTGCAGCAGAACATTTGGCAAAGGCTCTAGAACTCTTAATACATCCTCTTTCTTTTTTTCTTTCTTTCTTCTTTCTTTTTTTCTTCATTTCTTGTTTTCTTCTTTCTTTCCTTTCTTTTTTCTTTTCTTTCTTCTTTTCTTTCTTTCTTTCTTCTCTTTCTTTCTCTCTTTCTTTCTTTCTTTCTTCCTTCCTTCCTTCCTTTCTTTCCTTCCTTCCTTCCTTCCTTCTTTCTTTCTTTCTTTCTCTCTTTCCTTTTTTTTTGTTGCATTGCTGACTACTCTGATTCTGATCTCCTGTGCCTGAAGCAAAGTAGAGGCAGGCTTCATGAACATTTTCTACTTTTCCATTCTGTATGAGAAACTGAATTCAAAGTTACTAACTTGATTTAAAGTATAAACAGGTAATGTTGCTGAAATTGAATTCCATTTTAAAAATCACTAGTGGTTAGAAATTCATAATATAAGATGGTACTAGAAGTAAACTCTACACAAACTTCATTCCATTTTACTTCTCTAGAGGCAAAAGTTTAGAACCATTTTTGAGAAAGTTGAATATATCAAAATTCTCAGACAAATCTGTGCAATAGTTCATAAACACGTCAATGTTTTCCTATTTTCTTTTGTAACTGCCTAGCAAAGTATCTATATTTAGTATTTAATAAATTAATTGTTTATATTTGGTATGATAAAAGTCTCTGGACTACAATTTGGAATATAAATCAATAAAATAATCCATTCTTTTTAGAATTTGTTGTTCTATACAATCTTATGGATCTTGAGAAAATTCTATTATGCCATAGGAGTTTAGATCCACCATTATTACTTAATTAAATCCTCATCATCCAGATCAGAAAGACTTTATAAAAATTAATATTGCATACCTATGTATAATAAAATAATGAAAAAACTGTGGAATGTGTCTTTTAGACTAGCTCACTTCTTTCCCCCTAAAAATACAAATTTTGCCTTCAGAACTACACAGTTAAAATGTTACCATTTACTCAATACAACATACTTCCCTATCTTCACTAACTAATTGTGTTCTCTGTGGAAGGCCAAACTATGCATTCAAAAATCTTACATGTCTCCTATGCAGGACTCATCAGGGAAGCTTGGAATACCTCAGCCAAAAAGTGAAATACTATTTCTTTACTCTAGAATTGAAAAGGTTATTTTGTTTACATAAAACTTTTATTGGTACATTAAAAGACTATATGTCAAGGGTGTATGAGTTTATTAAAACTGTAGCACCAGTTGAACACACTAGGAGAGAATTATAATATATGTTCAAAATGTGGAGATTTTACACACACATATATGAAGGGTCTTCAAAAAGGTCATGGAAAATACATATTATCAAAACATTATATATGGATTTCAAAAGTTTTCGACCAAAATAAACTCATACTAAATTGTTATTATGTGCCTGAACAGGATCTAGTTTGAGGTATTAAGAATAAAACATCAGTTTGAGAAGAGTCCCCATCAAAGCAATATGAATTCTGCTACAATTGAAGAAAGGACACACATTGAATTTACGGTAAAGTTTAGAGAGAAGAGTAGTTCTTTACAAAAAAAATTTGTGAGCACAATGCTCCCAAAGAACTTGGCCATTTACAAATAAATAATTCATTTTAAGAAGGATCTAGATTATGTTGAAGATGAAGCCCATGATGGCAGAACATCCTCATCAATTTGCGAGAAAAAAAAAATCATCTTGTTTTTGCCCTAATTGAAGAAGACTGATGATTAATAACGGAAACAACAGCCAACACCACAGACATCTCAATAGGTTGAGCTTACACAATTCTGAATGAAAAATTAGGGTTGAGCAATCTTTCCACCCGGCAAGTGCCAAATTCATTTCACTCAGACAAGAGCAGCAGCAGACAAGAGCACAGCTATCAGTGGAAAATTTAAAGATCCTGAAGCTCGTAAAAGATTTCTTCAAATAATTGTGTCAGAAGATGCAACATGGCTTCACCGGTGTGACCCTGAAAACAAAGCACAATCTAGTTAATGACTACCAACAGCTGGACTTGGTCCAGTCAAAGCAAAAGTGATCCAGTCAAAAGCAAGTGTCATGGGAACAAATTTTTGGGATGCTCAAGGCATTTTGCTGTTGACTTACTGGACGGCTGAAGAAGGGTAACATCTGATTGTTACGGAAGTGTTTTGAGAAAGCCAAAGCTTTAACAGGAAAATTTCATCAGTCTTTTTCCATCACAGGAATGCTGATTGTTCCTTTTGTAAGACAAGGGCACTTTTTCAAGTTTCTATAGGGAATCATTAGGCATCTACCTTACAGTCTTGATTTGGCTCCTTCTAATTTATTTTTGTTTCCTAATTGTTCAAAATCTGTAAAGAGCAGAGACAGGAAGGAGATAGTTGGGGTATGGTCAATGGGTACAGAAAAGATAGAAATAATGAATTAGACCTAGTATTTGGTAGCACAACAAGGTGACTATAGTATGTATACATGTAAAATTTAATTGTATATTTGAAAACAAATAAAAGAGTATAATTGTAACACAAAGGATAAATTCTAGAGATGATGGACACCCCATTTACCCTGATGGGATTATTATGCATTGTATGCCTGTATCAAAATATATCATGTGCCCATAAATATACACACCTATTCTATATCCACAAAAATTAAAAAATAAAATTTAAAAATCTGGAAAGGAAACATATTTTTTCAGTTAATTATGTAAAAAAGATGACATTGACATGGTTTAATTCCTAGAATCACACTTAGTTCTTCAGGGATGGGCTAAATGGCTGGTATCACTGTTTACAAAAATATTGTGAACTTCATGGAGCTTATGTTGAGAAAGCTTACATTTATATTATCTTTAAGTCAATTTTGTTAACTTTTAAAGTCCCCACGTGTGCGTGTGTGCGTGTGTGTGTGTACTTTTGCTTGAACACAAATATCAAATCTTTATTATAGAAAGTCTCTTTTTCTTTCAAAGAATTGGTGTTTTTAACTTAATAAATTATAAAATGTGTCTATTTTCTTTGTTTCATTAGTATTCTCTTCTTCCTTATAATCAATAGTCTTTCTACAGTGGTGATATTTCACATATAATTGTTGTATCTATTGCAAAAGATGGGCCCACAGAAATCACACACACAAAAAATAGATTCTCTACAATGGGAAAAATAGATTCACTATAATGGGAAAAAAATAGATTCTCCTTAGAACTTATATCTCTGTCTCTGTCTCTCACTCTGTTTCTTTCTTACACAATGAATTCCTTTAATTTTCAAGAGAGAAATGGCATAGGGTAGGCTGTTGCAGTTAAAAACAACCTCCAAATTGAGGCAACTCATCATTTCCAATGGTTTCATGCAAATCACTAATGGCCCATCTCAATGGATAAGTGGGGCACAGGCTTTGCTCATGGAATTATACAAGGGCTCGGGATTTTTTTTTTTTCTACGAATGTGCTTGGGCAAAGTCAACCTGCACTTTACCTTCTGAATCTAGTCAGCTGTCAAGGGATGATAGATGGATTGTATAAGACTTTCTAATATTCCAGGTCTAGAGGTGGTATACATCACCTCTGCCACAATGTATTGGCGAGAACCCAGTCTCATGGCTCTAACTAGCTGCCAGGAAGACATGAACACTTGCTTCACTGTGTGCCAAGAGGAAAAGCAGGGAGGATTTTGTGAACTTGTATTATTCTTTAAGATGGGGTCCTTGTGGATTATCCAACCCGTTGATGCATATGTTACAGTTCACTTCATTACAAGTGAAATGAGTTGGTTGAGATAAGAATACATAATGATCCGAACACAGTTGTGTCAACAAAGCTGTGGAAAAGTGATACCAATACATCTGCTTTCATAAGTTAACACTAGCAAGCATTAACACATTTGAAAACGTAGGGAATGGAATAATTTTACTAAGGGGGAAATTGGTTAGAACATAGAACGTGGCACAAATGTACTAACAAAAATATTAGTCACCCCTGTAATATGATTAATGTGCAAAGTTGGTTTTTCTACATGCCAAATGATGGACTGACTTTATCTCATCTAATTGTCATAATTACTTTTATCAACCCCATTTTACAGATAAGAAAAATGGTAATATGGGAAGTTTAAGGACACAATGTATAGCAACACAGCAAGTATCCCTTAAAATAGATAGTCAAACCAGAGTTCATAATAAAAGGTTTTAATCAGAGTGCTACATTGCTTTGCATAATACACCTCCTCACCACCATACGTGCGCGTGCACACATACATACACACACAAAACCCACTTTATGTGTACCTGTAAAAATGTATTCAAGAATTTTCATGAAGTAATTTTGGATTATGAATATGGTGTCAAGTATGCACTACTGTTTCCTCTCTGGGTAGAATCATTTAGAGTAGCAGTCCCCAACCATTTTGGCATCAGGGACCAGTTTCGTGGAAGACAATTTTTCCATGGACCAGGGTCTGGGTCGGGCAGGGAGATGGTTTTGGTATGTTTCAAGTGCATTTCCTTTATTGTGCACTTTATTTCTATTGTTATTACATCATAATATATAATGAAATAATTATACAACTCACCATAACGTATAACCAGTGGGAGTCCGGGCGTGTTTTCCTGGAACTAGATGGTCCCATCTAGGGGTGATGGAAGACAATGACAGATGATCAAGCATTAGATTCTTATGAGGAGCACACAACCTAGAGCCCTCACATGTGCAGTTCACAATAGAGTTCACATTCCTATGAGAATGTAATGTTGCTGCTGATCTGACAGGAGGCGGAGCTCAGGCAGTAATGAGAATGATGGGCAGCAGCTGTAAATACAGATGAGGGTCCCTGACTGCTAACCCACCCATGCTCACCTCCTGCTGTGTGTCCTAGTTCCTAACAGGCCACAGACTGGTATTTGTCCATGGCCCAGGGTTGGGACCCTTGATTTAGAGAATGTAGATTTTAAAGTTATTTATCATAGTTCCAATAGCCACCTTATGAGAAATTTAGCCTAGCCAAATACCTTGGACTCTCAGAATGCTAGTTCATATATAATTCATCTGAAACTTGTAAACATTTTTCTTAAAAATCTATAATCTCTACTTGAATGTTAAAATCACGAAGGAAGGGATTGTGCTCGTCTTCTTCCAAGTTATATTCTCAGAACTTAATCGTGTAATTGATAAGAATAGAATGAATAATAAAATAACTAAAGGAATGAATGACTAGAGGCAGAGAATGCAGTGCTGTGATATAGACAATATGCATAATTTCTCCCACAAGGAGTTAGTGTTTTATCTCAGAAATTAGTTAAGCAATTGCTACACATGCATATTATGTCAAGGAAGTAGGTTTAAATGTGAAAGTAGACCACAGTAATCTGCAAATCACCATGTAAACGTGAGTCATTCTTCTACATTATCACTAAAAATAAATATACCTAACACGTCTGCCCACTTAGCTCAGCCAGTAGGAAAGGTTTCAATGAACCACAAGCAATAGTTTTGCCTGAAGGAAATGTTACCCTATCTAAAAGTGGCTTTCAGGGAGAATGAGCTGCACTGCCACTGGCCACAAAAAGAACCCAATGAGAAGTCAGTTCCCACCTCCACTGCAAGTATGGACTGTGTTCATAACAGACAGTCACACAACTCTATATGGAAAGAATTAACAGCTTTTTGTTGTTTGTAGATATTTCACTGAGGATGTGTTTACATCATTTAAACAATAGAGAAAAATGTCACAGAACATTTTTTTTTTTACTCCAAAGACTGTGCTTCATAGTAAAATTTTTGATACTTACTGACAACTATTTCTTAGCTGCTGATTTTTAATTTTTTTTGATATTGCCTAGCTTTGTTGTTCAAATATTGGCTTTGTTTCCAAACTATTGTTTCAGAAGCACAACTCCTTTTTCTTTGTTCTTTTTTTAGTCATTTTTTTTTTTTTTTTTTAGTCATTCATAAAGTGACAAGGAGGAAGTACTAATAAAATTGTCCTGCTAAACACAGATTGAAGAAACAAATAATGTTACTTTCCCCCTTATCTCTGGTTTTATTGTTTATGAGTTGCTAAAACCCTTTTCATGTGCAAACCATGCCTTCAGATTTTGCTAATAGCATGTACACTAAGAAAATAAAACAATGCAGTAAAAAATAACGAAAATTGTCCTACTAGTTTGTTGACTTGACTTTATAAAATTGCTGCTGAATCTAAGACTTTTCTATTTAGTCAATTCCAGATAAGTAAGTTTATAAACTTGTCATAGCATTTTAACCGTGTTTAAATTTATTGCAAAAATATTTCATTTATCTACCATTTTCACTCACCATTTTACTAATCGCTTTGAAATTTCAAATGATTTAGAAGTCTAACCCTAATTGATGGAAACTTTACAGATTAATATATTCAGAGAGATATAATGCATTGACAAGGAATGCACAAAACTCACTAAACTTTTCTTGACATGTCCAAAATATAATAGAATGAGCATGTATTACTGTACATTTTGATTATACAGTACTTTTCGTATCACCTTCTAAGCCAAAACACTAACAGTTATTGATAACTTTGATTACTGATTTTTGCTGCTAGTCTTTCTAATTTTCTTTCCTATTTGCAAACTTCTTGAAAATCAAACGTATGTGTGCAACCTGTGATGGTGAATTGATTCTAGAAACAAACGCCTTGTTTGGAACTCCTTAAGTCATGGGGAGAATTTTAGAAACATCACTCATTTTCTCTTGGAATCTTTTAAAAATTTGTCTTCATGAATTTCTAGCACATTGTTACAGCTGAAATGTGCCCTGCCAACATAATGTGACCTTTTAAAAAATATATAGCTTGCTTTTCTTTGTTCAATTTTATTTTATTTTCCATTTAGCTAAGAAAGTTTACCAGGGTATGTCACAAATGAGATTTTGTTTTGTTTTGGTTTGGTTTTTTGATCATTCTAATTGAGACTTGGTGGAACTTTCAACTTGAACTCTAAAGTTATCCAAGTACAGAAAGTTTGTCCTGTGTTTTCTTTTTATTGTTTCTTTCATCTCTGACTTTCTCTATTTCACTTTCTTTAATCTTCCATTCTATTTAATCTTTGTCCTTTTACGTTTTATTTCACATCCAATATATCATTTTTAGTCTAATACTTAGCCATGTACATTCCTTTATTCCATTGATTTTTATTTTACTTTTCAAGTTGTGTTTTAAATAGTAATTTTAAAATTTTCTTTTATGAAACCTACATTTGAACATCTAACATTCTTGCTAATTTCTGTGAAGATACTATCTGCAATTTATTTTAAAACATTTAATGCTTTCTTTACAGGTATTAATTATGTTTCCTCAAGAGGTTTCATTTCTCCTTTTTATGACTGGAGAGCTTCTTTCACAGTCTTGATTTTCCTAAAATGTTTTATCATTTTTCTTTATAAATCATCAGTATTGATAGCTGGAGTATATCTCTATAGTCCAATAGTTCATCACCGGCCTCCTTGCTGTGATTTTTGCTTTTAATTAGAGGAGTTTGACACCAGAGATACTGCAGGGATTTGTGCTGAAGAAGAGAAATATGAAAATAGGCTTTTCCTCCAGCATGGTTGCTTATATTCCGGTTATGGTTTTTTCTTGTTTCCTTGAGATGGCTCTCAGTTATCTTGTATACGGCTATGCTTGGCATCCACTCTGTGAATCTCCTACATCAAATATGCAAATTTTATTTAGACAACTACTCTGCCTGGTTGCCTATTGCTAATTTGGGAGGGCACTGCCACCTTCTATGCTTTGGAACAATAGGTCACAGAAATCTCATTTCTGCATGCTCCCCAGTCAAAGTTTTTCAATGACAGGAACTTCTTCAAGACTGAAGAGGCAACTGAAATGAAATAGATTTTATTATTTTCCAGAGGTAATGACAGCTGGACACATGGGTGGAAGAGAGAGTCCCAGCAGCTCCTAGCAAGCTTCTGATAATATCTCATACCATGTTGCAGACTTACATCTAGGAGCTTCTCAGAGATACTTGAGAATTGCTATGGATTCATGCAAGCTTTGTAAGAACCATTCACTTTGATGATTCAAGTTGAAATCTTCAGAATCAACTAATTGACTCTCAAGAGCAACTTCTATGAACTTCTTTCCCCTCCAGCTTTTCCAAAAGTCATATAAGCCATTTTATTCATATAATACATCAAATGCTTTCTGTTTTTTTTTTACTGGCTCTGATAAATCCGACGGCAGATTTAGCTTGAAGGCAAATACTTTATTTTAGTTGCTTTAGAAATAGGAGAATAAGAGTGTGAGTAGCCTTTTAATTAGTTCTTGAATACCCCAATATATCCATACTATATGTATGTATATATACACACACATATGTATTTGTGTGTATATATATGCATATATACATATATGCAATGTCACATATATTTATATAACATGTATCATACATCTATATTATATATATCATATATAAAATATGTGATATTTATGTACATCTTATCTAAAATATATAACATTTATATAAATCATATATATAACATGTATATGAGAGACATATATACATACTTTTTGTTTGGCAGTCCTTTCACCCACATAAGATATCTGCCTTCTAGTTCTTATGGAAAGTTTTAAAAAATTGATCCTAACATGTCTTTCAAATTGATCCTAACATGTCTTTCAAAACGTAAGCAATTCCTCACTATTCTTTTCTGTTGATGGTGTTTTCTCATGATTTCTAGCCCTATATCTGATCTATATTATTTTTTATGTATTACATCATTTCAACAGGACATCAGAGGGAAGACTAATAAATACCTGTGTTTAGTAAGCCATCTTAAACCAGAAACCAAATCTGTATACTTAACTTTCTTATCCTGCTCTTTTAAAAATATCAAAATATGTGATGATAATTTAATTAAATGAGATTAATAAGTGTTTCATACCACTTCTTCTTCTCTGAAAACTCAGGATGTACATTGGTATATTATAAAATACGGGAAGTGTTACAATAAAAATAACAAAATCTATAAAATTTTATTTAACACAAAAGATTTCCAAACTTATTTGGACAACTTAGCACAAATATAGCATTCTGAAATATAGTATATATTGAAACATGTATATTTAACATTAATACAACATGAAGATTATTTAGATATTAATTTTGATGTGAGAAGACTGTATAATGGTGTTGACAGATTTTTCTGGAATAATAAGTTTAACGACATTTGAAAAGAACATTGGGGTAAGAATACTTAACATATCTTATGTATATCTATGTATATTTAATTAGCACCAAAATATGGTTTCACATAGTTTGTATTTCCATTTTATTTTTTTAAAGAAGCTGACATGCTAGCTACTAATGAGGGAATAAGTAAGTATAGAAAACACAAAGAGATCCTAAAAACTTATTAAATCTCATCACAACATTTTCTGATGCTAGTAATTATGCATTTATTGTTCTGATTGTTTTAATTGCATTTTTAGCTTTAACAATCCCAGGGCACCAGTGCAGTTAAATATTAACTAAATTATTTAGAACAAACAGCTGCAACAATTAATAAAACATCAGAAGAGAACAATATGAAAATAGCAATAATATCTCAATAGTTTAAAAGTATTGTATAATACCTTAACACAGAGATCATTAACCAATGTGACTAATAAAGTTAAGTTTTGGACTCCATAATGTGTAAAAATATACTGCCATCATGTATAGTATGTCGATAAATTTCCAATTAATTGCACTCCTACATTTACACTAAAACTAATGTTTGCTTGTAAGAGTCACAAAGTAATACATCAGTTCTATTTCTATTCAAAAGTGACTTCTTGAGGTACTGAAACTAGAAAATTATTTCATTTGTAGTCTTACTTGAAGAAACGGTAATATGTTTATTCCACTCCATGACCTTTACATAACAAGCAACAATTATCTACTGAAGATTCTGTTCTTTATTTCTTTTTCTGTGGCAAGCAAATTCTTACCATATCTTTCACAGTTCTCTCAGAAATGTTCTATATTTCCTTTTTCTCTGTGTTACTTAGTTTGGGAGCTCATTTTTCTCTCAACCTGCATGAGTATAATATCCTCCTAATGATTTCTTGTAGAGGGCCTCTCCTATTAATAATGAATTTTCCACACTGACTACGGTCTTCTTTTTTTTCAAAAAAAAAAAAAAAAAAAAACCTTTATTAAATTCCTATCTGATCTAAAAGTACTTTTTGTTTGCATTTGCTCTTGGGCTATATTTCAAAATCATTTGCAAGGCTTATTAGATGCCACATAACATGATACTCACATTTCTCACATTTCTTTATTTGTTAAACAAATATTTTTGAGTTTCTGCTGTGGTCCAGGTCCAGGGAACATTACAGGCGGTAGGGTTTGTGTTATATACAGGACAGAGAAAATAAGCAATTAGAAACTGTGATGGTCTTTTGGTGGTTCAACTTGGCTAGGCTAGAGTTTTCAGTTATTCAATCAAACATAATCTATGAGTTGATGTGAATATATTTTGGAGATATGATTAAGGTGTCATCATTACACAAGTTTATGTAAGTTAACTTTAAGTAAGGGAGATTATGCTTGATAAAATCAGTGGGTGTGATTAAATCAGTTCAAAGACCTTTAAGACAGAGCTGATGCTTTCCTTATTGAGAACTCTGCCTGAGGATGACACTTTTAGTCTTGCTAGACAATTTCAAGTTCCAGCCTGCTCTTCCTCAAGGCTTGCCTATCAGCAAGATTTTGAACTTGCCTACCAGACACACACACACACACACACACACACACACACACACACACACACATATATATGTATCTCCATATATCCTACTGGTTCTGCTTTTTTTTTTTTTTTTCCTGTGGAAACATTGCTGATAGAGAAACAAAAACATCTTGAACAAACAAGTAATAAAATGGACAACGTAATTTTTATTGTGCTTAGTGCCATAATAAGAATGAAGCACAGCAATAGAAAGTGATTGACTTTGTTTATTGCTCTTACTCTGTTTGTATTTTAATGATGATGATACCTGATGAGCTACATCCTTAGCTTAACTTTTGCTAAATATTTTTAGTTCTGATGATCTGCACAAAATGTCCTCCTGTCTATAGCAATAATATTAGTAGTGAAAACAATGCTGGCAATTTTGGCAGATGTTTCTTGATTGTTCAACACATTTCAGGCACTATAATAATCACTTCACAAATACTATTCTTTTTATCTTCTTAACAGTATTATGATGTAGGTATTGCTGTTTTTCTTATGTTTCAGGTGAAAACCTGAAGTATGTGGAGGTTCAATTTACCCAACATTACCCAAGTAGTACATAGTATAGGCAATATTTTAACCTGATCCTTAACCAATATGAAATTTGGCCTTTTTTTTTTTTTTTTCTTTGAGACGGAGTCTCACTCTGTCACCCAGGCTAGAGTGCAGTGGCATGATCTTGGCTCACTGCAACCTTTGCCTCCCGGGGTTCAAGCGATTCTCCTGCCTCAGCCTCCTGAGCAGCTGGGATTACATGATTTAGCCCATTTTTATGTTTAACTTGTAGTACTATGTCAACTCCGACATCTGTGAGAACTATTTTCTAAGGGTCTAAGGTAACATAACCTATAACCATAGTAAAAAATTGCTAATGATTAGGAAAACATCACAATGCAATTTGAAAAGCAGCTCTTCTGTGAAGCCTTTCCAAATCCATCAGCCAGAGTCAGTCACCCTTTTCTAGGAATCATCATAGTACTCTGTACTTACCTCTATTTCAGCTTAGGAATGAAATGGCATATTTATTATGTATTTCTCTTAATTAGGCTATATGCTGTTTGAGCTATCTATCTTTATTTGGCTCAGCAACCAATCCAGTGCCTAAAATAATTCTTGAAGTAGTCAATTAATATAAATTTCACAAAATAAATTTAAAACTTGGAACTTTTTGATTACCTAGTTATATGAAATAAACTACTACTAAAAAGAAGAAGAGAACAAAGATGCCAGGTCTATTCTGACTGATACACATTCCCCAGGAATTAAGGGTATATAGTACTCATTACACTTTTTCTTCTCTCTAAATGTAAACATTTTTTTCTACCTCTTCTATTTTAATGGTCATGAATTTTGGCAGGGTTTCCTTTAATACAAGTCTCTTCATGTCTCATAAAATATTCAACAGCTAATATCCCAAAGACTATGACCAAGGACCAAGTAGTTTTCAACTTTTTTGAGTAGGAAACTGTGGCAACAAATTTTACAAAGATAGCTATACAAATACATATTCTGATCCAAGGTAACTTTTATTGGATAACACTGACATTCTTCAATAGATAGGTGGAGTCCATGTTTATTCTCCTTAAATCTGGGTGGACCTTTGTAACTGCCTTAACTAATATGATGGAAATGGCACCAGGTGACTTTGTGACTCCAAGGCTAGGTCAACACAAGCAATACTGCTTCTGTCTCTCACTCTATTACAACGATTGCCCTTGGAACCCAGTCACCAGCCTGTGAGGAAACTGCAGTCACATGGAGAGGACACTTGTAGGTGTTCTGGCAAAGAGCCCAAATGAGATCACAAGACATGCACGCATCAAGAACCAGACATGAGAGTGGATGAGAATGAAAGTGACAGCAGCCTTCAGCCTGTTCGTCTTCCAGCTGATGCCACAGGCATCCAGAGCAGAAATAAGTTATATTCCTTCTGAATTTCTGACTGCATGAATTATGAGACATAATAAATGATTACTGTTAGTTTAAGCCACAAAGTCTGGGTAATTTATTAAACAAACTGGGACAGAAACATGATAAAGAATATGTTTTATATTGTGCCCCAAAACACACACACACACACACACTCACACACAGAAAGCAAACTATCCTAACAAACACTTACTTACTTTCACTAGATTCACTAGATGTAATGAACACTTTAATAGAACTGCTCTATTTTATTGTTCATATTATTATATATCTATTGTTTCTTAATTTATTAGATACATATTCCATTTAATATATTTAATGACAGAATATTAGGTCACAACTTGTAGCTTCAGGAACATGGTTTTAATAAAAAATAAGTTTAAAGAAAAATTATAAATCAAAAAATTTCCTGAAGTGGAAAAAAATGAAAGTTGTTGCCAGATTGCTATACTTTTCTTTAAAAAGAAAATATGTCTATACTAGTACCATGATCAAAATATTTCCTCAGAAACATAAGAGCAAACACCTCTAGGTTTATGAACTCCTGGAGGTGAAAATCAAACTTGGGCAGACTGGCTTTGACCTTTGGATCATACATTCTTGTTTTGAATAAATTTATTTTAAGCTTGAAAAAATTGCCTTGTCTGATTCATTTTTAAGTGCATGCTCTGTTGAAAAGTAATAAATGGCTTTTAAGTAGGTTTATAAGACTAAGACCTTTGAACTTTTAAGATTGACTTGTGTTATTGGTCAAGGAAATCACAGCCAAAGCATCACTAATAGAATCAAGTTTCTAAGAATATTTTTAGCTTAGGGCTGTTTGTGGCTATTAGTACCAAGTAGAAAAGGGAAGACAATTAAATTTTTAATGTGACGACTTATTACATTGTTGAATAAATTCCTGGAAAGAAGAGAAGATGGAGCAAAAGAAAGAAACAGGAGAAGGAAAGGAAGAAACATCATTCTGTTTTACAAACTGAGGCTTGAAAAGTTGAAAATTCTACTCAATCCATGAAGTCATGTAAGGTCTTCTTATCTTGCCTTAAAAAGGAGTTATTTCAGCTTTCTTCCTTTCCTTAAATTGTTAATGTTTGGCAAAACTTAAGGCCAGAGTCAATCAACAGGAAATGTGCTATCTTCTGGGTATTATATAAATGGGAAAAATATTTGGATTGCAAATTCATGACTAATAATCTCATTTCTGACTAGTGTTCTGTTTTTATTTTAATATTTTCCTTTAAGTCTTACAAAGTTCAAGATTTTTTTAATTAAAGTTCTACCATCAAGATGGTAATCATATAGTTTTCAAGATATTTTTAGATGTGCTAATGAGGAGAACTGAGATCAGTAAAACAGCAAGCATCATTAAAATTAGATTTATTTGGCAATATCGATGGTATTTGTTCAGGATTTTTATTTCATCAGTTTGGAAAATAGTTTTCAATGCTAATCAGATTGCTTTGAGTATATCTGTACTCTTCTCACCCTCACACATATGTGTACACATGTATCTCTAGCTTAATGCCAGAGTAGCTGAGATTCCAGGATTTGAGGTGAATTAAAAAATCAGTTTGACATAAGCGAGAACTTGATAATAGAACCCCTGAGTTAAATTCATGCCTCAAAAAGTACTGACCATAAAGATTTAAACTAATAGTTGGTGGTGGTTGGGTAGGGTAGGGGCTCATGCGTCCTAAACCTTCTGAATATGTTTTAGGGAAGGAAATGGGGAAAGGAATTGATTACATGACACATTTTTTTAAATGCATAAAACAGCAACCAGCCAAGCCAGCTCAAGGAAAGGAATAAACTTGAATTTCATAAAGATATGGAACTGATGGAAGTCAATGACAGGAAGTGAGAGGGTGAACTAGGGAAATCTCAGCCATCAGACATTGAACCTGTTAGAGTATAGTAATGCTCTGTGCCTGTATGCCAGAGACTGTTTTTGTTGGTTCTTTGTTTTCTTATGTTTTTTGTTAGATTTTTTTTTGTCCACTCCTTCTTTTCTCTAAATGCCAGATTCAGAGTAAATTGCTTTCACTCAGAAATTTGGCTTACCTTTGACTTCACTGTGTATGTTGCTTTGGGTATATTTCAGTTGTCAGAACAAAGGCAATTCTGTCTCTTCATTAAAATGTGGAGATGAAGGTGGAAGAGGGGAAGGTGAAAGAGAAAGACTGAGTTATCCATTAGTTAGATGCCAAATCAGTACAGTACACTCATTTATGCTGCAGGGAGAGAAGGAATGACATATTAGCAATATGGTTACCCAGGCCACCCCTTCAGCAGAAATCTGAAAATATGTCCAATATGGAAATAACAATGGTTGTGACATTATTGTGGTCAAGTACAGAGGTAGAGTATGTTACATTTTCTTGTCTTATAAACCTCCTAGCAAAACAAGAAGTTATCATCCTCATCTTCAGTAGGTAAGGAAATAGGTTAAACAAGTCTTCATAGCTAACAAGTAAGAGTGCCAATATTTACTTGCGGCTCTACAAGGTAGCAGATTCATAATTATTCTTATATATCTGCCTGTAATTTAAAAAATTACTGAGTTTGGTAAGAGTTTATACCAAAAACTATTTAAGATACTTATTGACACTAAGATTCTATGCATTCTCAAAACTCTTTGACTTAAAGTCAATTTCTTTCCTCAAACCAGATATTTACAAAAGGTTTTATTTATTTTCCATAGGCTATACGGACTCAGTCGACCTATACTTCATTGCTTGATGTCTTCTATCCTCTTAATACGTGATGTTTACATGACCACAATATGTATTTTACACTCATAATGTGGCTGATTTCTTCAGAAAGTTCATAGACTTGTTTAAGTCCACACACTGACTCTAGAGTCCTAGGATTTAACCCAAGAACCCAGAATGTTTCTGGACTTGTTTTTCTCTTTTCATCTTTTTATTTTTATTTCTTGAGACAGAGTTTCTCTCCGTTGCCCAGGCTGGAGTGCAGTGGTGCAATCTCGGCTAACTGCAACCTCCACCTCCCGGGTTCAAGCAATTCTCCTGCCTCAGCCTCCCAGGTAGCTGGGACTACAGATATGTACCACCATGCCAGGCTAGTTTTTGTAGTTTTAACAGAGACAAGGTTTTGCCATGTTGGCCAGGATGGTCTCGACCTCAGGTGATCCACCCACTTTGGCCTCCCAAAGTGCTGGCATTATAGACTGAGCCACCGTGCCTAGCCTTTCTTTTCCTTTTCAGTTCCTTGGACTAATCTTCAGTTTTTCCTTAGCACCTGACTGATCACTACCAACTGTCTTCTAGATCTATACCCTGCTGGTCTTTCTAAACCATAATTCCTACATCTGAGGCACCAGACCATGTTACAAACAAATTCTCAATAAATATACATGCAATTATTACAAGGCATTTTAATCAATTATTATAAGGGATTTTAACTTTTATATCAAAATATTTATAAAAGAAAATATTCACTTTTCTTAAGATGGATAGGTACTGATTAAAACTATGAAGCAATCTGTTTTTGTTCTTTAAAAAAAAAAAAATCACTTGACTGTGAAATGTAGATTAAGCGAGCCCCATTGTCCTGGGGAGATAGGTGTAAACAACTTGTTTGTATTTGAAAATGTCATTATGGAGTTATTTAATGGCTGCATATAAATTGTCCTTGGGGAAGAAATCTGGTCTTAAATACTAGAATTGTGAGTTGGGTACAAACTAGTTGTTACATGGAAATGGTTGTATAAATAAAGTGAAATTGAAAGTTGCAAATAAACAGGAAGAAAATGAAGAGAAACTGCCACATTGTATCATCCTGGAACTGGGGCTATACCTGATCAAATAAACATATGGCCTGAACTAATCTAGATTTGCCATCATTACAGAGTGGGCAAGCATTTCAGAAACTATACAGAATGGAATTATACAGTGACCAAAAGTGGAAGCAATTAAAAAAGAAATAACCACTAATGCCTGGCATTAAAGGTGAGTTGAATAAGCAGGATCATGGGTAATTCTAGACAGAGACTGTAGCCAGCAGAAGACTATAGTGTTTATGCAATATGCGTGTAAGCCAAATATTTCTAAAACTACAAGATTTTTATTTTAGCCAGGTGTGGTGGCGTACACCTGCAGTCACAGCTAATTGAGAGGCTGAGGTGTGAGTATCCCTTGAACCCAAGAATTTGAGTCTAACCTGGGCAATATAGCAAAACTTGGATTTTTTTAAAAGAAATCTTTTTTAAAATTTACTTCATTCCTCTGAGTGTATGACGAAAAGCTCATTAAAAGATTTTTTTTTTTCATTTCTAAAAGTGGTTTTGTTAGTGTGTTTTCTGCAAGAGTCAAACATTACAGGCTCACAGTTTTTAAAAACTTTTACTATATAGACTGATTTCATTGCTTAGTGTATATTACTCTTGATATATATGAAGATTTGCATTTGAATTCATAATATTCTTTCTTCAAATAAGTTTATAAAATATATCTAATATTCCATGTCTTTCAGCAGTATCTATCTCCTAATATTACAATAATTAATTAATGTACTTCTTATTCCTCACACATCTCTACCTAATATAAAATAATTTCCATGTCAAGCTGATTTCACACTTTTGCATTTGGGCATGAATATATCTCAATTATTTAATGTCAAGTTTCTATAATCTCCTTTGATATAAATATAGTAAAAGTGAAGAAATCAGAATATTTTCTCTGCATCCTACGTTGTTACTCCCTACTTAATAATTTTCACTTACCTGATTTTTTAGATTATCACATATATAACCTTGACATTTTTTTCATTACTGTACTTCCAATAGTTGCTTGAACATTTTTTTCTATGACTAAATGAATTCATTCCTGACAGGCAAAAAGTTTTGCCTTTATCTGTTTTTCTTTTTGACCTTTTACTTTAGAATCGGGGTACATGTGAGAATTATTATGGAGGTGTATTGGCATGATGCTGAGGTTTGGGGTATGACGGAACCCATCGCCCTGGTGATACAATGGTAGAGGCAGGAGACCGAGAAATTCTAGGCAGACATGGTCGGGTCCCTGGCGAAGCCCCACCCTTGAGCCAAAAAGCCTGAGACCCTGCCCCAAAGTGAGAACTTACATCCTTGTTTTCCTGCTAGAATGTTGCCTTTTCCTAAACAACCCATGGCTCCACCCTGCCCCGCCCTGTGCCTATAAAGACCCCAGATTCAGCCGGCAGAGAGGAGAAGCAGCTGGATGTCGGGGACTACAGCTGGATGTCAGAGAGAAGTGGCTTGACTTCAGAGGGACAGCTTAACCAGCCTAGCTTTAAAGAAGAATCCAGCCAGAGACAGCCAGACTTCAGGGGAAGATTACTTACCCGCTCCCTGTCCACTTATCAGATCCCCTTCCTGCTGAGAGCCATTTTCATCAGCAATAAAGTCCTTCACATTTACCATCCTTCAATTCCTTCCTACAATCTCATTTTTCCTGGATGACAGACGAGCTTGAGAACAAGGAGTGCGGAAACATAGGGTTGAACACTGGCTCTTTGCCCTCACTGTCTGAGGGCAGCCACAGCCCCACCGACCTGTTAACGCTAAATTAACACTCAGCCACTGTATGGTAGAGCAAGAAAAGAAAAGAAAAAAAAAAAAAGCACTGTAATACGCTCTCTGGAGCCTCAGGGGTCACAAGCACAGCCCCCTAGGATGCTGTTGCGGGGCCCTGACAGAGTGTTTGCTTCTGCCTGCACCCAAAAGCACCCGCTTGCCTGCATGCTCCCTCCCATGAGGGCTGGAAGACAGCAGGCCTAATAAGTGGCGTTCAAGCAGCCAGCTGGTTCCATCACTGGTACACTCCAGTTCCTTCCTCCTCTACTCAAGCACCTCCCTCCCATGAGGAGTTGAGAGTGGTGGGTTGACTAAAGGAGGCAGGCCTGTTGCAAGTACTGTTTCAAAGGGGTCAGGGAAATATCCTGCTTCACTGATATTGAACAGCGTACCCAATCGGTAATTTTCAACCCTTGCCCTGGTCTCTTTCTCCCCGCTCTAGTAGTTCCCAGTGTCAATTGTTCTCACCTTTACGTCCATGCGTGCCCAATCTTTAGCTTCCACTTACAAGTGAAAACCTGCATTATTTGGTTTTCTGTTTCCATATTAGTTCCCTTAGAATAATGGCCTCCAGCTGCATCCATGTTGCTGCAAAATGCATACTTTTGTTCCTTTTTATGTATGCATAGTATTCCATTGTAAATATATACCACATTTTCTTTTCCAGTCCACTGTTGATGGGCATCTGGGTTGATTTCTTGTTTTTGGTATTGTGAATAGCACTGCCAGAAATATATGGGAGCATGTGTCCTTTTGCTAGAATGATTTCCCTTTGCTTATAAAGCCAGTAATGGGATTGCTGGGTCAACTGGTAGTTCAAATCATTTCTTTAGGGGCTGAACTAATTTACATTTGCATCAATAGGATAAGTGTACCCTTTTCCCCACAGGATGAGTGTCCCCTTTTTCCCCACAGCCTCGCCAACATCTGGTATGTTTTGACTTTTTTACAAAAGTCACTTTTGACTCCTGTGAGATGACATCTCATCATGGTTTTTATTTGCATTTCCTTGATAATTAATGATGATGAGCATTTCTTTCATATGTTTGTTGGCCACCTGTATATCTTCTTTTACAAAGTTCATGTGCTTCCCTCCCTTTTTAATGGGGTTGATTTTTGCTTGTTAATTTGTTTAAGTTCTTTATAGCTTCTGGGTATTAGACCTTTATTGGATGCATAGTTTGCAAATATTTTCTTTCATTCTGTAGGTTGTTTACTTCCTGAATAGTTTCTCCTGCTGTGCAGAAGCGCTTTAATTTAATTAGGTTCCACTTATCAATTTTTGTTTTTGTTGCAATTGCTTTTGGAGATTCAGTCATAAATTGTTTACCAAAGCCAATATCAAGAGGGGTATTTCCTAGATTTTCTTCTAGGATTTGTATAGTTTGAGGTTTCACATTTAAGTCTTTAATAAATTATGAGCTAATTTTTGTATATAATTATAGGTCAGGATCTAGTTTCATTTTTCTGCATATGGCCAGTAAGTTATCCTAGCACCATTTATTGAATGGAAATTCTTTTCCCCACTGCTTATTATTGTAGAGTTTGTTGAAGATCAGGTGGCTGTAAGCGTGTGGCTTTATTTCTGGGTTCTGTATTCTGTTTCATTGATCTATGTGTCTGTTTTTGTACCAGTATAATTCTGTTTTCATTATTGTAGCCTTGTAGTACAGTTAGCTAATGTAATGCCTCTAGCTTCGTTCTTTTCGTTTAGGAAAGCTTTTGGCTATGTTGGACGCTTTCTTAGTTCCATATAAATTTTAGGATAGTTTCTTTTTTTTTAAATTTTGTAAAAAATGATGTTGGTAGTTTGATACTAATAGCATTGAATCTATAAATTGCTTTGGACAGCATGGCCTTTTAATGATATTGATTCTTCCCATCCGTGAGCATATAGTTTTTCCATTTACTTGTGTCATATCTGGTTCCTTTCAGCAGTAGTTCCCCTTTCAGCAGTAGTTCTTCTTGTAGGTCTCTATCACTTCCTTGGTTAGATACATTCTAGTATTTTATTTTTGTGTGTCTACCTTTATTTTTATTTTATATCTTGGTAGGACAAATTTAGCAAATTCCTAAGAAAGTTCTCACATAAACAATTTTTCCTGTCTTTATATGTCAGATTTTTGTTCCATTGTATATCTCTTTGTTTCCCTGAAAATTTTGTAGGTATTGATCGCCTGTATCATAAACATCATTATAGTATTGTGAATGAGTCTGAGACCAGCCTAATCTTTTCCACTCTTAACTGTTTTGAAATTTGAGGACTTATCATTTTGTAGTCAATTCTGAATCAATATTTTGTCAGACAAGCCATGCTTTTCAATTTGTGTACTGAAGTCCTCTTTTTTATTTGTATGTATGATATTTTTAAAAACATGTTGTATATTTCCCATAAATCTTACATGTGTGTATACATGTATGTGTGTATACACAAGACAAAGTTATGTCACATATAAATATGTATATATGTATATGTAATATATGTATATATACACATACATATGCATGTAATATATGTTTACATACCTACGTGTGATATATGTATTATACATACATATATATGTATGTATATATATGACATACCTTTGGTTGTCTTGTATTTATTCTGCCTTGTACTTTTTCCAAATTTAACTTTATTTTTATGTTAGTTTCATTTTTTTCTCCCTGGTGTTTCCTGAGCTTTGAGAGTTCAGGTTTCATTTCTTTACATAGACTTATCATAATTTCCTTGAGCTATTTGATTTTCTCTTTGAGCATTTGAATTTGTGTGTAGTTAATTTATTATGTTTCTTTCTTCATTGAATGTATGATCACAATTTTCTTCTTTTCCATTTTAATATCTTTCTTACTGATAATCCCTATCTGCCATCCTGTTTTTCTCTATTTTGCTTGTATGAGAACAATTAAATAATTTTATTACTCATATTAAAATGTTTTTTCCTCAATTATATTATTATTTTTATTCCAATATAGGTGTATTATTATTAATATCTATAGTTTACTTGGTAGTTCCCTCTTTTAGCTGTACAGTTTCATGGGTTTTGACGCAGATGCATAATGTCCCATATCTACTATAACAGCATCAAACAGAATAGTTTCATGGACTTTAAAATCTCTTGTGCTCTATCTACTTACCCCTACTTCTTTACTCCCTGAGAATCAGTGATTTTTCTGTTGTCTTTATAGTTTTGCCTTTTGCAGAATGTCACATAGTTAAAATTATACAGTATGTGGCCTTCTCACACTGCTTTTTTCCCTTAACAATATGTATTGTAAGTGCCTCCATGTATTTCTATAGCTTAACTGTTCATTTCTTTTAATTTTCCATTGTATGAGTCTATATAAGTCTGAGAGTCTGAGGCTTGTCTAATTTTTATTTTCCTATTCAACTGTTTTAGAATATCTTCAAACTATTTACTCATTCACCTATTAAAGGAAATCTTGGTAACTGCTAATTTTTTTGCGATTGCAAATAAAATGGCTATAAACACAAATCTGCAAGTTTTTGTATGATGTAAGCTTTCAATTTCTTTGTGCAAACATTTAGGAGAGTAATTGTTGAATGACCTGGTAAGACTGAATTAAACTTTGTAAGAAGCTCCCAAGTTGTCTTCCAGCATGGCTGTATGCTTATTTTGATCTGCATCCCTTTGTGCTTTCTAATGTTTTGGGTGCAGAGTCCACCTAGTTCATAAACTTGGAGAGATTATTTGAAAAGTTTGCTTATAGAGAAAAAAAGCAATAGAATTCAAATATATGTGACAGACTGAAGAGAAGTCACATATTACCTTTCTTATGAACCACTACTGTTGGAAGCTTCTTTCCTTTCCAGCATCCTAGCATCTGGTATCTGAAGCTAAAGCAATATGTATGTTCAATACAAAAGAACTAAACAAAAACAGTTAATAGGCAACAGAAAATATTAAAAACACGAATAGACAACCAATATAGTTTAAAAGACTGTTAAATAAATGACAACTCAACAACTTTAGAAATTCAAGAAAATTTAAACAAAATGTTATGGGATGTAGACATTCTGTCCTTTACATGTCAAACTGACAAAGCTGGAAACCAAAACATGTTAAACCCTGCAACTCTGAGCTTAATTTCAAAGTACCATGCAGTAGGCACTCTTTTAAAAACACTGGAAAGTTTACAATGGCATAACACCATTTGAGATTATTTATCAAGAGCCTTAAAGAATAAACACACACACAACACACACCACCCACCTCATAAGATACCAATAGATGCATATAGCAGTATCTTGATACAATGGCATCCACCGTTTGAGATTATTTATCAGAGCCTAAAGAAACACACACACAGCAACACACACACACTCATGCATATCAATAAGAATGCACTAGCATTTTTGATTACCAGGAACAGGTCTTTAAAACATATTGGATCTTATTCAAAACTGAACTTGGCTTGCTAGACATGTATATAAGTATTCTTGAGTATGAGTTGAAAGGAAAGGGAGACAGCAGGATTGGCCATAAGAAGGTTAGCTGCAAAGGCTGTCGTCTGTTAACCCCATGAGTAACCCCCAGGACTCTCAAGCTAGAAGAGTCCTTTAAATTGTCCCCAGTGAGTTATATATAGTCAGGCCTTTTTTCCAGCATTGATCAGCCTTTTGCATATGGCATTCTGGAAACCTCCCTAGGCAAATTATATAAAATTATATATGATATATTATAAAATTATTAGGATACAATATATGTAATATATTATCATAGGTTAATATATAATTATATATTGGATTAATATTTATATAAATATATAAAATTTTAAGTATATAATATATACTATAAAAGTTATACATAAATAATAATATATATAAAATAAATAAATACACACACACAACCATATAATAATACCTGATAAAGATTACCTTTGTTAACTTGTTTTTTGTTTGAAAATATATTATTCAAATTTATAAAATTTTATACATAACCACAATGTTTGAACTCATTTACACTCCTGTAGACATTGCAAGACTCTTATTTTAACAAACAATTTTCTGGCTATAAACATTCTATTTTCATGTGTGCGTGAATGGTCAAACTGTTAGTTAAAATACAGGATGACTATAGTGAACAATAATGTGTGTTTCAAAATAACTGAAACAGTAGAATTAGAATGTTTCTAATACAAAGTAATCATAAATGCTAGAGGAGATGTATATACCAATTACCTTAATTCAATCATTACACATTGTATTCTTGTATAAAAATATCACACGTACCCCACAAATATATATAACTGTTATGTATTCATAACTAAAATTATATATATATTCCCTATTTTCCTATTTTTTTACCAGTATTCTCTATTTTGTTTTTGTACAATTACTAATGGAATCAGGAATTACTTTATGTGTTTATTACTAATGTACTTTTTAAAAATTAAAGTCTAGGTACAAATGATTAACAATGTTCCTCATCCATACCCTAGTATTTTATCTATTTAGGTAGATTAACCTATTTAAGGCCTTTCTATTTTGTTCACAAATGTATTCTTTTCTTTGTAATTCAGATTTCCAGTCTTATTACTTTCTATCAACATTGACAATGATTCCATGTGTTTAAAGCACCCTTCTGTTTATTCGTATTATTTAAAACATGTACTATTGAATTAAAAGCAGTATATTAATTTTTACTTTGAATTTTAATATTAAATTTTTATTGTATTGAAACGGTATTGTCTAATATACCTAATTCTGTTTAATTGTTTCACTTACCACAGTGGTTTTTGTAAGATCCATCCATATTGTAATGTGTAAATTTTATAGTTTTATACCAACTGTTGACTGAAAAGGTTTCGATGATTTCTTTAGTACTTTGTAACCCTTTCTATTTCATTATTTATTAAAAGATTATTTCTATTTATTTAGTTGAATTCTTTATTTTGTTCTACTAACAGAATTTTATGTATTTATCAATTTCGATCAGTGTTTAATAATTCTTTTCTGGTATCTGTTTAAAAATTTATTCTTAACTCAGTATTTAAAATGTGGTCTTTTAAATTTGATAACATTTTTAATGGATTTTTTCAGCCTACTGATCTATGTGTGAGATGTGCATGTCTATGTGTGTATAACGAGAGGTCGCTGTATCTTCTCCTCCCACTCTTCAAATGCTTAGTGATAGTTGCAATACCATTTCTACCGTTTACTATTTATATAACAATACAACATTCTTTTAATTATTAACCCTCAGTACCTTTTCATATTTTCCCCCAAAAGATGCTTTCTTTCAAAATGTTTTGAATACTCTCAGATGTAATATTTACCCCAAATTGACTTTTAGTTCAGCTTGTGAATTTCTGTAAAAAAAATGTTGTTAAATTGACTGGGTCCACGTTGACTTTTCAGATATATTGGGAGAATCTTGCAGATCATACAATACTAGATATATGTATTTATGCATGTAGACTACTTCTTCAAATAGTCAGGGTTTCTGCTATATTCTGGTGTATTTGTCTTTTGAAAAGCTTGTTGAACATATATATAAATATTTCTATGGTGAAATAGTTCTATCTTTCAATTTTTATGATCAATTGTGCAATGTAGAAATAGCTCCAATTAGACAAAAATAGAGAGCTATTGCTTCTATATATAATTGTTGCAGCCTTGTTTTCAATAGGAAATTTGTTTCAAAAATTAAAAGACCAGTAACTGGGAAATAGATTACTTATAAAAGTTTTAGCCAGGTAGTGCCATTTTGCAGTCATCCTCTAGTTCTTATTTTATTTGAATTTTTAGTAACTTGTGGCACAGTTAATGCATCTTATTAAGCTTTCTTTTATTGGCTCCATTAACAGCACATTTATTGAATTCCTTTTACTTCATTGGCTACTCCTTTTCAGTCTTAAGGTATATGTAAATGGTTCACTGCTAGACTAGACTCTTCCACTCATTTACTCCTAATATGCCAGCAAGGAGATAAGTCCTTGGTCCTTTTCTCTTCTCTTCCTACACCCCTACTTGAACGACTTCACTTGGGTACCATGGTGATACAGTTTGGCTGTGTCCCCACCCAAATCTCATCTTGAATCATAGCTCCCATAATTCCCACATGTTGTGGGAGGGACCGGTGGGAGAAAATTGAATCATGGGGGCAGTTTCCCTCATACTGTTCTCATGGATGTGAATAAGTTTCACAAGATCTGATGTTTTTATAAGGTGTTTTCCCTTTCTTATTCTCTCTTGCTGCCACCATATAAAACATGCCTTTCACCTTTCACCATGATTATGAGGCTTCCCCAGCCACATGGAACTGTGAGTCCATTAAACCTCTTTTTCCTTATAAGTTACCCAGTCTTAAGTAAGTCTTTATAAGCAGCGTGAAAATGGACAAATACACATGGCATTAAAGCTGTAAAAACTGAAACTACAAATTGACAACTTCAACCTAGACTACCTCTTCAGAGCTACATGCCTTTTTATATAACTATTTACCCTATAATTTGGTTGTCCACATAATAACATGAAAAATATGAAAAAGATTGAACTCCTCCTCTCTCTACTCCCAAACATGATCTGCCCTCAGCCTTCTCCATGTCGGCTTATGGTAACTCAATTATTTCAGTAGCTCAGGCCAAAAACCTGAAATACTGTTGACACATGTGTCATTTATATTCTATGTCCTGTGTACCAAGTGATCATATTTTATCTCCTTTCTAGCAAATGTAGGTTTGTACCATTTCTCACCATTTATACTTGCACCAGCTTAACCTGAGACACTCTCATCTCCCACTGGGATAATATGGTAGCCGCTCCTTCCTAGCATCTACCACTGTCTTTCTATAGCTTATTATCAACATATTAAAAAGTAACTATTTAAAATGTTGAGGATCATAATTTTATTCTTCTGTTCAACATTCTTCTCCCAAGGCTAGTTCTATAATTTGAGGGGGTTGGTATAAGATAAAAATACTGGTCTTCCACTGTGGGCAGAGAACTTAATCTGCCCTCCTGACAGGTCCTCCATCCTAACTTCCAACAGACTGGCAACCTGATATGATTTGACTGTGCTTCCACCCAAATCTCATCTTGATTGTAATTCCTACAATTCCTCCTTATTGTGGGAAGAACCCAGCAGGAGGAAATTGAATCACTGGGGTGGATATTTCTCATCGTGTTCTCACAATAGTGAAAAAGTCTCATAAAATCTGATGGTTTTAAAGAGGAGTTTCCATGCACAGACTCTTTATTTGCCTGCTGTCATCCATGTAAGACATACCTTGCTCCCCCTTGCTTTCTGCCATTATTGTGAGGCTCCCCAGTCACGTGGAACTGTAAGTCCATTAAACCCTTTCCCCTGTATAAATTACCAAGCCTTGGGTGTGTCTTTATCAACAGCATGAAAACAGACTGATACAGTGAATTGGTACCAAAAGTGGGTGCTGCTGTAGATATGCCAAAATATGAAAGTGACCTTGGAACTGGGTAACAGGCAGGGGTTGGAATAGTTTGGAGGGCTAAGAAGAAGACAGGAAAATGTGGGAAAATTTAGAACTTCCTAGACACTTGTTGAATGGCTTTGACCAAAATGCTGATAGTGATATAGACAACAACATCCAAACTGAGGGGATTTTAGATGGAAATGAGGAACTTGTTGGGAACTGGTTCAAAGATTATACTTGTTATGTTTTAGTAAAGAGACTGGCAGCATTTTGGCCCTGTCCAAGAGATTTGTGGAACTTTGAACTTGAGAAAGATGATTTAGGGTATCTGGTGAAAGAAATTTCTAACCAGCAAAGCAGTCAAGAGGTGACTTGGGTGCTGCTAAAGGCATTCAGTTTTAAAAGGAAAACAGAGTACAAAAGTTCAGAAAAAGTACAGCCTGACAATGCAATAGAGAAGAAAATCCCATTTCTGAGAAGGAATTCAAGCTGGATGCAGAAATTTGTGTAAGTAACGAGGAGCTGAATGTTAATCTCCAAGAGAATGGGGAAAATGTCTCCAGGTCATGTCAGAGGTCTTCACAGCAGCCCCTCCCATCACAGGTCCAGAGGTCTAGGAAGAAAAATGGTTTCAAGGGCTAGGCCCAGGGTCCCCATGCTGTGTGCAGCCTGGGCACTTGGTGCCCTGTGTTCTAGTTGCTATAGCCCTAACTTAAAGGGGTAAAAGTGTAGCTCAGGCTGGGTTTCAGAGGGTGCGAGCCCAAAGTCTTGGTGACTTTCAAGTGGTTTTAAGCCAATAGGTGCACAGAAGTCAAGAATTGAGGTTTGGGAACCTCCACCCAGATTTCAGAGGATGTATGAAAACACCTGGATACCCAGGCAGAAGTTTGCTGCAGGGGCAGGGCACTCACAAAGAACCTCTGCTAGGGCAGCACAGAAGGGAAATGTGAGGTTGGAACCCCTGCACAGAGTCCCTACTGGAGTACCATCTAGTGAAGCTGTGAGAAGAGGGCCACCATTTTCCAGACCCCAGAATGGTAGATCCACTGACAGCTTGCACCATGTGTCTGAAAAGCCATACACACGGAATGCTGGCCCATGAAAGCAGCCAGGAGGGAGGCTCTACACTGCAAAGCCACAGGGACAGAACTGCCCAAGGCCATGGGGACTCACCTTTTGTATCAGGTGAGCTGGAAGTGAGACATGGAGTCAAAGGACATCATTTTGGAGCTTTAAGATTTGACTGCTCTGCTGGATTTTGCACTTGCATGGGGCCTGTAGCCCCTTTGTTTTGGCCAATTTATCTCATTTAGAATGGCTGTATTTACCCAATGCCTGTACCCCCATTGGATCTATGAAGTAACTAACCTGATTTTGATTTTACAGGCTCATAGGTAGAAGGGACTTGCCTTGTCTCAGATGAGACTTTGGATGGTGGACTTTTGAGTTAATGTTGAAATGAGTTAAGAGTTTGGGGGACTGTTGGAAAGGCATGATTGGTTTTGAAATGTGAGGACATGAGATTTGGGAGGGGCCAGGGGTGGAATGATATGATTTGTCTGTGTCTCCACCCAAATCTCATCTTGAATTGTAATTCTCACAATTCCCACGTGTTGTGGGAGGTACCCAGTGGGAGGTAAATGGATCATGAGGGTGAGTCTTTCTCATGCTGTTTTTGAAATACCGAATAAGTCCCATGAAGTCTGATGGTTTTAAGTAAAGGAGTTCACCTGGACAAAGTCTCTCTGTCTTTGCCTTTTGCCATCCATGTAAGACATGACTTGCTCCTTTTTACCTTCAACCATGATTGTGAGGCCTCTCCAGCCATGTGGAACTGTAAGTCCACTAAACCCTTTTTCCTGTATAAATTATCCGGTCTTGGGTAGGTGTTTATCAGCAGTGTGCAAATGGACTAAAATACAATGCCAGAGAAATTTCAATCACTTTTTCTGGACACTCTATGTACCTGGAAGGGGTAGAAGGTAGAGTTAGAGGTCCTCACCTAGTCACCTGCCACCTAGTGCTGTCAGCCCAGAGAGGGAAAGTTGCAGCCTTGAGATAGCGTAGGGTGTTTGCCTCACCCCACTGGGGGCATATGAAGACAGCAGAGTGCTGGAATCCACATATTACCAGGTTGCTACTCCAGTGAAAGTTAGCATCAGTCTCCAGTTGGAGAGATTGAGTAAGGCCTGGAATGACAGGGGCTAGAAAGTAAGATTGGGTATTTTTAGTAGAGACAGGGTTTCACTGTGTTAACCAGGATGGTCTTGATATCCTGCCATGGTGATCCACCTGCCTAACAAAAATTTAGCTGGGCGTGGTGGTTGGCACCTGTAGTCCCAACTACTTGGGAGACTGAGGCAGGAGAATGGCATGAACCCGGGAGTGGAGCTTGCAGTGAGCCAAGATCACGCCACTGCACTTCAGCCTGAGGGACAGTATGAGACTCCATCTCAAAAATAAAAATAAAATAAAAAGTAAGATTGAGTAAGGCCTGGAGTGACAGGGGCTTCTACCATCCTGAAGAGGTAGAAAGGAGATAGGAGGTGGGATTATGAATGAGCTAAAACTTCTGACACCACTGCCCTGGAGCATCTGCCATTGTCCTGTAAGACATCACTTTCAAAACACAGTTTGAAGATAAAATGTAACCAAAGAGTATTACATCCTAAATGCTGGGTGTCCTACACTGGTCACCCACACAGAAAGTCCTGCATTGATTTTTTTTTTTTTGAGACAAGTGTCTCACTCTGTCACCCTGGTTGGAGTGCAGTGGCATGGGATCTCTGCTCACTGCAGCCTCGACCACTCAGGCTCAAGAGATCCTTCCACCTCCACCTCTGGAGTGGCTGGGACCACAGACATGCACCACCACGTCTGACTAATTGTTTGTATTTTCTGTAGAGATGGAGTTTTGCCATGTTGCCCAGGCTGGTCTCAAACTCCTGACCTCAAGTGATCCGCTCTCCTTGGCCTCCCAAAATGTTGGGAGTAAAAGGATGAGCCACTGCAGTTTACTTAACAGCCAAGTCTTGATGAGATAATACAGGGCATCCTACCTGACATTCCCAGATTCTACTCTTTCCTCTTTCTCTTCAGTCACCAACACCTCCATTTCTCTCCTAGAACACACCAGGCTTAGGGTTCAGGCTCTGGTTATTCTCTCTGCCTGAAATTTTCTTTCACCTTTCTCTCATATTCTCAGGGCTAACTTTCTGACCTCCTTCAAGTCTGTCAAATCTCACCTTCTCAATGAGAACAGCCCTACAAGCCTGCTTAAAATACAACCTCTCACTTGAACCCAGGAGGCAGAGGTTGAAGTGAACTGGGATCGCGCTACTGCACTCCAGCCTGGGCGACAGAGCAAGACTGTCTCAAAAATAAATAAATAAAATAAAACAAAATAAAATACAACCTCTCTATCCTATTCACTGATTATTTATATCATATTTTTTTCTTAATATAATACATGGCACTCATCATCTTTTTACTATACTATGTAATTGAATTCTTTACTTTTAAAAGTTTTATTGCCTATTTTCTACCTCCAAAAAAACAAGCTCTATGAAAGCAATGATCTTTATCATCTTCTTTTGTGAGTAGTGTTGTCATGGTTTCTAAAATTTTTTTTTTTAATGTCAATAGTTTCTGGGGTATGGGTGGTTTTTGGTTACATGGATGAGTTGTTTAGTGCTGAATTCTGAGATTTTAGTGCACCCATCTCCCAAGCAGTGTACGCTACCCAATATGTAGTAGTTTTTCCATCAACCGTCCCAAATTCCCCACCTCCGCTGAGTTCAAAATCTATTATAACACTTTGTGTGTTTTTGTATCCTCATAGCTGAGTTCCTGTGAAAGAATATGGTATTTGGTTTTCCACTCTTGAGTTGCTTCACTTGAAATAATGGCCACTAGCTCCATTCAAATTTCACTGATAAAATTCATCCATCTACAAAAGTATCTGGCACATAAAATCACTAAAAAATTAGTTGTCAAATTAACTAATTGAAATTATTATTTTCACATATATTTTATTTAAAAAAGGTCATAATACACTGAATGAAAAGATAAAAATTTGTAGACACTGAATGACCTATCTAGTATAAATAATGTTTGTATGGGTGTAGAAATAAATGTATACCTGTACGTACGTGCTTGATTAGATGCATGTGTTTGTGTGTGAGTGTGTGCATGGAAAAAACTGAAAGAGAATATTTCTAGTTTTTTTTTCTTTCAAGTGTTGAATTGATGGGCAACTTTTTAAAATGTTTTATAATTTTAAGTTATCGACAGTATTAGTTTAATAGGTATAAAAAATAAATACTATGGCCGGGCGCAGTGACTCACGCCTGTAATCCTAGCACTTTGGGAGGCCAAGGTGGGCAAATCACGAGGTCACAGGATCGAGACCATCCTGGTTAACATGGTGAAACCCCAGCTCTACTAAAAATACAAAAAAACAAACCAAGAGTGCTGGCAGGCACCTATAGTCTCAGCTACTCGGGAGACTGTGGCAAGAGAATGGCATAACCCAGAAAGTGGAGCTTGCAGTGAGCCAAGATAGCACCATTGTACTCCAACCTGGGCGACAGAGCAAGACTCTGTCTCAAAAAATAAAAATTAAAAAAAATAAGCAATACAATGGCATCATTTCCCAGAAATGTTAATAACCTCTCCCCAGTGATATTGATAGAACCTCAGATTCTTACTTGTACCTGTACCTTTCAGGAATTGCTGAAGATCAGTAGAAGAAAACTTAAATCAGTTTCTCCTAACAGCTAAGAAATAGGTTTCTTTGCCTAATCCCAACAACCCTAATGTGTCTGTCACAAATTTTATAAGTAATGCATGATACTCACACAGTGACTTTGACTGATGTTAAGCTACTGATGATCTTTTCTCATATATTAATTTAGAAATCTATTTTTTTCTGTGTGATCGCTTGTGTTTCCAGTGACTATATATGGTACAACCAGGAATTGACACTAAAGCAAATGTCTCCTGATGTTATGGTGATGAAATTTTTAAGAACTGAAGTCATAAGGAAACTCAGTGATATTAGATAGACAGGGGAAGTACACATGGGGTGCATGTGCATCAGGATTGAGATTGGGCAAAAGCACTATGTGAGGCCAGGTGCTGGGTTTTCCTGCTGCCACCCACAACATTTGTATCTGGAAATAGTCAGCTTAAGATGAACATCACAAGGAAGCCTTGAAGAGGGAACCAAGACAGAGAATCGATAAACAGATGCCTTGATGGTAATAGAGAATCTGATTGATTATTTAGAGTACATTTTTATTTATTATACACTTGAACTTATAGTAAACTCATGCTCTGTTTGTGTTTTATCAGCTGACAAAGCCCTTTTCTTTCTCTTTTCCTGCATATATATTATACCATATTCATTTTATAACAATATTTCTCAAAATTCTTGCTTATTTTAGATGGAAAAAACACCAATTTAATTTCTTTTTCTTTTTCATTTTTTTGGACTAAATTATCCAGCCATTATAATGTCAGAGGAAAGCACAGCTCACAGTGCATTATAGTGAATTCAGCTTCAATCACATGGAATAATACTCAGCTCAATTCTCATTTCAACTCAATTGCATTCATTCCTACTGGGTTTAAATTCCATTTTCTTGGTAGGCCCTCTTTTTTCTCTAAAAGTGGGATACTATTAAGCATATAGTAGTAGCACTTTTGAATACAACAGAACGGAATCAGACTTTTATTAAGGTCAAACAAAATTGGAGAATAATTGCATATAAATCCATCTCTGCTCATGTTTTCAGCATTATATGTGCATTTAATGTTTAGTTCAAATTATAACTTTCCATATTTCTATAATTTAATTAACCTCTTCTCACTCTGTGCTTCAATATTTCTTTGTTTGCAACTCCTTGGTAACACTTAGCACATTTGACTTGCTCTGTGATGATGAGGAAGTCACGTTGATTAGATTTCTAGGTGACAATTACTGTACGGGTGATTTTATACACAGGTGATCTCCATTTTCTCATTGAATCCCAGCATTAACACTTTACAGTTGATGCTAATTTGATGCTAATTATCTGGAGGTAGTACTAAATTTCAGAAGATTTAGGAACATTGTTTCAAACCACAGTACAATACATAGAAGAACTGGCTTTCAAACCAGGTTTATCCTAATCCAAAACTCAATTTATGCTATCTCTAATTATCCATGCCAGGCTTTATCGCTAGACTGTAAGCTACTTAAACTCAATAATATTGATTTCTTGCGGAACACAGCATTTTCTTAGCAAATTGCAAATTTTTATATAACGTTGGCTGCAGGCTAACTCTTAATATGTGTATTCATGACACGTAGGTTTAAGTGATACTCCACCTTACAATTAAAAAAAGACTGACTACTTTGATCCTCAAAGTGATTTTATAGAAGTGGAAAATCATGACATTTTCAGGGCTAATGTGTGGGGAAAATAATGAACAAATAAACAAATACATAAATAAATGAATGAATAAAAACTACCAGGATCTAAATAATAAATCACTTAATTATTTAAAGCCAAATCTGACTCATAATGAATGGCATTGTTTCTTAGTCTGTGTTCTGTTCCAAAATAAAATAATATATATTAGGGAAAAATCAACCCATAGAAATTCAGATTTTTTTTTCTACATGTATGCTATACGTAAATGAAATATTAAAACCTCCACACAAGTTCTGAAAAAAAGCTATTTATTGAGACAAAGCACACTGAAATGTATTAGTATATTTAGAAGTTTACTTTTCCTAAGATGATGAGAAAATCTACAGTGTACTGCTCATTTTTTATTATAATTACTAAAATAATTATTAAAAAA
>NW_016807388.1:2088062-2129172 GCF_001698545.2 Rhinopithecus bieti | reverse complement strand
TTTTTTTTTTTTTTTTTTTTTTCTGACACAGTGCCTTGCAAATATGTATTCAAAATGGTTAAACTGATAAATAATGAAAGACTGAGTGTATTACACAAAAGATGCCCACGTTATTTATTTTTGTAGAAATTCTGATAATACATAAGAGAAATGTGCTTTTATCTTTTTATAAAGCACCTGACACATCCTATATGGCCCATGTTTATCATTGAATCTAACCTGATATTATCTTAAATAAATTCTAGAAAGGCAACTTTCAGGCTGTATAATTTAAAAGTGTGCCATGAGCCAGGTATCATGCAAATATGAAAAAAATCAAATACTAACATGAGTTATTCTCATCCTTAGGTAGCTCATAAACTAATGAGGTAGGCAGAAATATGAACATGTACAAATACTAAAGTGTGAAAAGTGACTTGATTCACTCAAAAAGTATTGGTTAGTATCATTATAAAAATGTCTCAAAATTCTAGATTTTAAATTTGAGTTTATTTGCTTCATGTCATATTTGTAGGTTCTGCTACCCACTGCATGCCTCCATATGAGTTTACCATAAACATTTCAAGAAAGATGGGCAGAACTTATCTCATTATTATTTCTGAAATGTATCATATTTCTTGTGCTTCTAATCTCTATTAATGGTAGTAACCTAGTCGTTCAAGTCATTTTTATTGCTCATACACAATTAATTTGCAAGGCTCTTGATTTTCCCTTTGTTTCCTTCCTTATGTCTACTGTCTATTTCTATTATTTCTTATGTAGTTCTGTCTATTCCAATTATTTCTTATGTAGTTGAGACCTCTGATTCTCTTTAACCAGAATCAGTACTAGAGTCTGCTCAGTTTTTTCTTGCTTCAAATTCTGGAGGACATTTCATAGAACAGCAATGGCATGACTAAAGTCATATAAGAATTTACTTGTTCTCAGGAAATTGCAAATTGTTGGCTGCCACCAGGACTTAAGAGAGCAGTTGTTAAGGTGTGCAATGCCTTGATATAAGTGTACTTAGGCCGGGCGCTGTGGCTCACACCTATAATCCTAGCACTTTGGGAGGCCAAGGCAGGTGGATCACCTGAGGTCAAGAGTTTGAGACCAGTCTGGCCAACATGGTGAAACCCCGTCTCTACTAAAAATACAAAAAATTAGCTGGGCATGGTGGCATGCACCTATAATCCCAGCAACTCAGGAGACTGAGGCAGGAGAATCGCTTGAACCCGGGAGATGGAGGTTGCAGTGAGCTGAGATGGTGCCACCGCACTCCAGCCTGGGTGAGAAGAGCTAGATTCTATCAAAGAATGACAGAAAGAAAGAAGGAAGGAAGGAAGGAAGGAAGGAAAGAAAGAAAGAAAGAAAGAAAGAAAGAAAGAAAGAAAGAAAGAAAGAAAGAAAGAAAGAAAGAAAGAAAGAGAAAGGAAGGAAGGAAGGAAGGAAGGAAGGAAGGAAGGAAGGAAGGAAGGAAGAAGGAAGAAAGGAAAGAAAGAAAAGTGTACTTACACTTATAAGTTTGGATTAGATAATGTATACTCTGAAAGTATTACACAATTCATGAGGCGTGGTTCAAGATGGCTGACTAGAAGCAGCCAGTGGGCACTTCTCTCATGGAGAGCAATCAAAATAGCAAGTAAATATTAACATTTGAGTAGACCATTGAAGAGAGCACCTTGGAATTCATCAGAGAAGTGGCAGGAATCAGGGAATGCAGAGAAGAGTGAGGTAAGGCAGTCTGCTGAGCTGGGACTAGCGTGGAGCCAGGAGAACCTCCCTGTCATAGTGAAGGAATGAGTGAGTGAGAGACCCACAGGGTCTCACCCTTCCACCATGGACTTTTATAATCTGAGCCATAGGAGAGCCGGCTCAACCCTTACCTCCACCATTCAGAATAACACAGAGAGCTGCTTGGAGACTTTGCAAAGGCACTTCTCAAACCCACATGGAGTCACGCAGGCTTTTGATCCCTAAGCAGCTGCATGTAGGTGCCAGCTGCCACTGTTGTGCCAGGGAGGAAGCAGAGAAGTCAGGCATTTTTGCACACCCCAAAGCCAGACACTTCTGTCACTGCTGTGGGATGAAGGAGTGTGAAGACTGTGCACCCCATGACTGCCTGCCTCTGTTGCTGCCTGCTAAGTGGGGGCTGCCATCCTTGTTATCAAATCCTCAGGCCAGCTGCTGTGCCCCCATCTGAGCATTGCGGCTGTGACTCAGCATTCTTCTGAGAGCCCAACCCCTAGAGGATGATGATCCAGACTTCAGATACCACAACATTTATTACTTCCACCATTACTGTCACCCTTGCCACTGGCAGGCCAGGGATGGAGTAGAGAAACTGAGTACCTTGACACACCCCAACAGCAAAATCCACCATCACTTCTGTGGGACAAAAGTGCAAGTGGATTGCATGCCCATAGCTGCTAGCTTCCATTGCTCCCGCTGAAGAGGACCTACTCTCCCCAGTAACAGACCTGCAGAGTAGCTTCTCTGCCCTTGCCTGAGCATTGTGGTAAAGACCTGCCCCCGTTTTGAAAGCCCAGCCCCTGGAGGCCTGCATTCTATGGTGGGATCCAGCTACATAATGCTGCCGTAGTCACCTCCAGAACAGAAAGGGAGTGAAAGATTGGGCACTTCTGTGTCCCCAAATAAAGGATACTGCCACTGCTCCTGTGGGAGAAAACCACTTTGGGCCGTGAGCCCCATAGGTGTCTGCTTCCACTGCTACTGCTCCCACTAAGAAGGCCCTGACTTCCCCAGTGAAAGGTTCCCACCTGATTATTTTAGTTGCGACTCAGAGCCTTCCTGAGAACTCAGCCGCTACAGGCCTGCAATGTATCCTGGGGCTCCCACACCTTGAGCATCCTGACACTACAAGAGCATTCTGCCTGCCCTTACCTTGGAGTTCTGTTGGCGACCAGGGGACTAGCCCACCCCTCTGTATTGCAGCTAGCACCTGAATTTGATGGACCTGAGAATAAGTCTGCTGTCCTGATCCTGGTCCAATTTCTACAAGACTTGTACACAACATCCAGTGTGCTATCTAGGGGCCTGTGGAGTAGGGGATTGCCTAGCTCAGTCCACCACAACTGGCACCTTACCTCCTCCCTTGGGATCTGTGGTCAAGCCAACACAACCAGCCAACACCACAGCTGACACCCATACATGTACTGAAGGATGGAGCCCCTGCTCCTCTGTACGTGAAGCAACAGCATCAGACAGGCAAGTTATAAAGATGCCTATATTTGGCTGAGTAAAGAGGTTCCACACTGAAGTCACTCCCATGGAGAACCACAGACCAGATGGTTTCCATGTCTCTCAGCTACACTGTGACCTGGTGATAGAAAACACTGTATGCCTGAACTGAGAGTCACAAGCTCTGGGACACAGATATGATAGGAAAACAGAGTGCATTCCTGCCTTTCTGGGATGTGGAGCTGATGCAGCTGCCTCTCTTATCCCCCACAGAGATTTTCGTATATTTTACCAGGAGCTCCCCCAGTCATCCCCATCAGAAATGGTTATTGTGCTCATCACTGGGGTATTCATGGGTGAGCCACGTGGTCCAGCTCTGCCCGGTCTCCCCCCTTTCCCGGCTGAACAGGAAACTCAGACTGCCAGGCATTTTGTTGTGTAGCCCATCATTTGAAACAACAGAGAACACTTCACAGTAAAGAAAGGTCGAGTACATACTCATCTGCCTTTGCCAGAGCTGGCTTTTACCCATAAGCACCACCTACTGGCCTGAATGTTGAATTGCACAACCCAATACAGAATCTGCCAACATAAGGTTCACAGGGCTATAGAAGCAAAGCTGAAAGACCCTACCCAATGTGCTCCACAGTCACACCCTCTGGGGTCGTCGGGGGTGGAATTTCCATCCAAATGACAGTGAATTCAAAAACAAGAAGTGGCCGTTCCTCCAGATGAGGAGAAACCAGCATAAGATCACTGAATATAGTGATGTTACTGAAAGATTACAGTAGCTCTCTAGCAATAGACTTTAACCAAAATGAAGAGTCTTAAATGATAATTCAAAGTATAGACTGTAAGGAAACTTAATGAGATCCAAGAGAAGGTTGAAAACCAACACAAGGAAATCAGAAAAATAACCAAGAATATTAATGAAGAGACAGAGATCTTAAAATAAAAAAACAGAACTTCTGGAAATGAAAATTTACTGAAGGAATTTCAAAACACAGTTGAAAGCTTTAAAATAGCCTAGATGAAGCAGAAGGGAACATTTCAGAGCCTGAAGAATGGTCTTTTGAATTAAGCCAGTCAGACAAAAATAAAGAAGAAAGAAATTTTAAAATGGAGAAAGATTTTGAGAAACATGAGATTATGTAAAGCAATCAAACTTAGGACTTATCAGCATTCCTGAAGGAAGAAAAAAAATTTAAAACTTGAAAACTTATTTGAAAGAATAATTCAGGAAATGTTCCTGATTTTACTGGAGATGTAAGCATCTGGACACAAGAAATTTGAAGAACACCTTGAAGGTGCTACACTAAATGAACATCATCAGAGAATGTAGCCATCAAACTATTCAAGGTCAAAGTGAAAGAAAAGTAAACAAAAAAACAAAACCTAAAAGCAGCTAGAGGGAAGCATCAAATCACCCTTGAAGAAAATATCATCAGATGCTGGACGTCTCAGAAGAAATCTTAAAGGCCAAAGTTACTAGGATCCTACTTTTAGTATTCTTAAGAAAAATACTTGCCAGCTAAGAGTTTTGTGTCTTGCAAAACTAAGCTCTATAAATAAAGGAGAAACAAATTCTTTCCCAGACAAGCAAATGCTAAGGGAATTTGTCACCACTAGACTGGTCCTAAAAGAAATGCTCAAAGGACTTGTAAACATGGAAATGAAAAAATGATACTCATCATCATGAAAGCATATGTAAATATATGTCATCCTATAAAGCAATTAAACAATTGAGACTGTAAGGAAACTAGCTAACAACACCACAACAGGAACAGAACTTGTTGTATCAATACTAGCATTAAATGTAAATGGCCTAAATGCTTCATGTACAAAATAGATGGACAAATTAGATTAAAAAAAAAAACACACAACCCCTGCTGCCTACAAGACTCATCTAATGGGTAACAACAACTACAGACTCACAGTAAAGGGGTAGAAAAATATTTATGACTCAAAGGAAAATAGAAATAAGCAGGAGCAGCCATTGTTATATCATATGAAACAGAATTTAAATCAACATCAGTTAAAAAAAAGACAAAAAGGGTTCAATTCAACAAAAGTTTTAACTATCCTAAGTATATATGCACCTAACACCAAAACACCAAGACATAAAACAAATACTATTAGACCTAAGAAAACAGAGAGATAGCAATGCAATAATGTTGAGAGAGGTCATCATCTCATTGACAGCACTGGATAGATCATTGAAGCAGAAAATCAACAAAGAAAATTTGGACTTAAAGTAGACTCTAGCTAAATGGACTTAGTAGACATTTACAGAACATTTAACCCAACAACTGCAGAATATAAGTGTTGCTGTGGTTGTTTTAATCTGCACATGGAACATTCTCCAAAATTGACTAAATGGTTGGTCATACAGCATGTCTTAATAAATGTAAAAAATCAGAATCATATCAAGTAACTTCTTGGACCACACTGGAATAAAATTAGAAGTTACTACCAAGAAGGACTCTCCGAATGACAGAAGTACATGGAAACTAAACAACTAGCTCCTGAATGATCTTTGGGTAAATAATGAAATTAAGGTGGAAATTTAATTATTTTTTAATAAATGAAAATAGAGACACAACACACCAAAACTTCTGGGATACAGAAAAAAGCAATGCCAAGAGAAAAGTTTATAGCCTTAAATGCCTATATCAGAAAGTTAGAAATATATTAAATTAACAAGCTAACATCACAACTCAAGGAAGTAAATATATAATATTAAACTGAACTGAAAGCTAACAGAAGAAAAGAAATAACAAAGGTCAGAGCAAAGCTCGATAAGATTGAGGTAAAAAATGATACAAAGGATCAATGAAAAGAAAAGTTGGTTGTTTGAAAGGATAAACAAATTTGATAGTCACTAGGAAGTTTAAACAAGAAAAAAATAGAAACTTCAAATAAGCATAATCAGAAACGATAAAGGTTGCATTGCAATTAATACCATATAAACAAAAATAGACCCTCAGAAACTGCTATGAACATCTCCATGTGCACAACCTAGAAAACCGAGAGGAAATGGATAAAGTGCTGGAAACACAACTTCCCAAAATTGAGCGAGGAAGAAGTGGGAATCTTGAACAAACTGATAATAAGTAATAAAATTTGATCAGTAATTTAAAATCTCCTAAGAAAAAAAAAAAAAAAAAAAAAAAAGCAAGGACCAGAAAAATTCACAGCTCAGTTTTACCAGACATATAAAGAAGGGTTACCGATCTTACTGAAACTATTCTAAAAAATTGAGAAAGTGGGATTGCTCTCTAACTTATTCTATGAAACCAGTACATAGATATATAATTCTTCAACAAAGTAATAGCCAATTAAACTCAATAGCACATCAATAAGCTAACACATTACAATCAAGTGGGTTTTATTCTAAGGGATGCAAGGATGGTTCAACATATGGAAATCAATAAATGTGATTCACTACCTAAAAATACTAAACATGAAAACCATATGATCATCTCAATAGATTAAAAAAGTTGAACAAATTCAGTAGTTCTTTAAGATAAAAACCCTCTACAAACTAAGCATCAGAGAAACATATGTCAAAATAATAAAAGCTGTCTATGACAAACACAGTCAAATATCCTACTGAATGGAGATAGTTGAAAGCTTTCCTGTTAAGTTTTGGAACACGACAAGTATGGCCATTTTCACTATTTCCATTCACCACAGAAGCAGATGCTCTAGCCAGAGCAATCAAGCCAGAGAAAGAAATAAAAGGCATCCAAATTGTAAGGGCAAAGTTAAAAGATCTCTGTTCACAGATGGCATGTTCTTTTGCCCAGAAAACCCTAAAGATGCCTTCCAAAGACTCTTAGACTTGATAAATTACTTCAGTAAAGATTCAGAACACAAAATTGATGTAAAAAATCAATAGCATTTCTATGCACCGATAATATTCAAGCTAAGAACCAAATCAAGAGTTCAATCCCATTTACAGTAGCCCCCAGAATAATAAAATACCCAGGCATACATTTAAACAAGGAGATAAAATATCTCTACAAGGAGAGCTACAAAACATTGATGAAAGGAATCATAAATGACATAAAAAAATGGAAAACATTCGATGCTTACAGATTGAAAGAAACAATACCATTAAAATGACCATATAGCCCAAAGCAATTTATAGATTCAACATAATTCCTATAAAATAGCCAATGTAATTTTTACGGAATGAAAAAAATAATCAATTCTAAAATTTGTATGCACTCAAAAAGAAGCCCAAACAGCCAGAACGATCCTAAGCAAAGAGAACAAAACTGGAGGCATCTTATTACCTGACTTCAAATCATAATACAATTCTATAGTAACCAAAACAGCATGGGACTGGTACAAAAAGAGACACAATGACCAATACAATGGAATAGAGAACCCATAAAGAAAGTTACATACCTACAAGCAACAGATCTTTAACGAAGTTGGCGAAAATGAACAATGGGGGAAAAGACACTCTATTTAATAAATGGTGCTGGGAAAATTCGATTACAATATGTGAAAGACTGAAACTGGACCCCTATCTCTCACCATGTAAAAAGTTAACTTAATGTGTGTGAAAGACTTAAATATAAGACCTCAAACTATAAAAATTCTAGAAGAAAATCTAGGAAATACTCTTCTGTAACTTGGCCTAAGTAAATAATTAATGACTAAGACCTCAAAAGCAAATCCAACAAGAAGAAATGTAGCCAAATGAGACTTAATTAAACAAAAAAGCATCTGCCCAGCAAAAGAAATAATCAAGAGAATAAACCCAAACACCTACATAATGGGGAGAAAATATTTGCAAACTACACGTCTGACACAAGACTAACATCCAGAATGTAGAAGAAACAAACAACCCAACAAGAAAAATAGAAAAAAAGAATATGAAAAAAAAGAATAAAAGAAAAAAATTAAAAAATAAAAAAAGAATATGTGGGCAAAGAATATGAACAGAAATTCTCAAAAGACAAATAAGTGGCCCACAAACATATGAAAAAGTACTCAACATCATTAATCATCTGAATAATGCAAATTAAAACCACAATTAGATACCACCTTATACCAGTTAGAATGGCTGCTATTAAGTAAAAAACAAACAAACAAACAAAAACAGATATTGGCAAGGATGAGGAGGATATGGAACACCTGTACAGTTTTGGTGGGATTCTAAATTAGTACAACCTCTATGGAAAAACAATATGGAAATTTCTCAGAGAGCTAAAAGTAGAACTCTCATTTGACCCAGTAATCTCACTACTGGTTACATATATCCAAAGGAAAAGAAATCACTGTATAAAAAGACAGCTGTACTTGGATGTTTATCAAAGGACAACTGGAAAAAAAAGTGGGGTGTGTTTGTATATCTATCTATATCTATCTATCTATCTATCTATCTATCTATCTATCTATCTATTATCTACATATATAATGGACTAGTAATCTGCCATAAAAAAGAACAAAATATGTCTTTGCAGCAACATGGATGGAACTGAAGGCCATTATACTGAGTGAAATAACTCAGAAAGTCAAATTCTACATGTTCTCACTTATAAGTGTTAGCTAAACAATAGGTAAATATGGACATACAGAGTAGAATAAAAGACATTTGAGAATCTAAAAGGTGAGAGGATGGGAAGGGAGTGAGGGATGACAAATTACCTATTTGGTCCAATGTTCACTATTTGAGTGATCAGTACACCAGAAGCCCAAACCTCACCATTATGCATTATATCCATGTAACAAATCTGCACTTGTACCCCCTGAATGTATAACAGAACAAATAAATAAACACCTTTTAAAGAAACCTTGTCATCATCTATTCATTTCTGTAAGAATTGATATTCAATAACATAGCTGAATGAGCTAGAAGCTAAAGTTTTCTCTGAGCTATGTACTGAAATAGAAAACAATTCATCATTAGGTCAAAAATATAGAAAGAAGTAAATGAATTTGGGAGCTAAATTTATCATTAATATCTTCCTTAATCTCACCCAAACTAACCTGTTCTTACTCAACAGTTGGTCTGTTTCTAATAAGCATTTTCTTATTCCATCTCCATTGTCTTAATTTGCTTGAGCCTTTGTACTTATTTGTAAGGGCACTGAATGCATTTCAACGTGTGGTTTTGCTATCCAGTTAGACTGCAGTTCCTGCAGACTGGGAGCTACTTTGTCTTTTTTCCTTTTCTGTTTCTTCTCACAGAGAACTAGGAAAGGGCAAGTCTATCTTCACAAGAGAATCCACAAATAAATGTTGGTAATTGAATAGCTCCAAAAAATTAAAAGTTTTTTAACTGCCTGTTATTATTTTAAATTAACTTATCATGTAACATATAGTCATACAGTTCCTCCAGAGGCAGCAAGGCTAAATAAGAACATATTTCTTAGCATGATAATGTTTCCAGTTCATTTGCATATTTTACTCCTGATACGTTTTCTTCTATAAATCCTCTTCTGTGGTAAACCTAAGCCATTTCTAACATACCTGGATATTTCTACGGTAAAATGGAAAAGCAATTTTTGAGGTGACTCTGGTTGTTCTTGTACACATAATAAAATTTTAGATATCCCTAGAGCCCTCATTTCTAAAATTCTGTTAATAGTTTGTTTAAAATATCTTGTATTGGATTTGATGATCTACTTTCAATTCTTGCATCTTTCTTCTTATAAATAGTATCTAAATACAACTCTGAAATGTTGTCTCTTGATATTCTAAAATCAGGGTTGTTGATCTGAGAAGACCTCTAGACTGTCCTCTCCCATTTTATTTTTGAGAAAGCTAGGTATGTTTTACCCCTTTTCTCCTAAAACAGTGTGGATTTCTTGTTGTTAATTTCCTAAGGTAGTATACTTGTGAAACTTTTAAAACTAGGAGAAAATATAATCTTGAATTTTTATTTATGGTTCTACTGCAAATACTGTGGACATGAGTCAATATCTCTTTATTTTTGAATAAGTGGATTGAAATAAATAACATAGTAAAGAGCTTTTAACTCACAATTTGGAATGTACACCATTGATAACAGATACAACTAACTAGATAATAATAAAAACTTCAATGTAGATATTTGAAGGATCATTTCTATATAAAATTATAATGTTTTAATGGTAAATTATATATAATGAATACAGCATACTCAATATATTTTTCAAGTCACATTATTTTTTAGATGTGTTAAAATAATACACAATGAAACTATTACCTATACATTCTATTCAATTGTTCTCAGTAGATGTTGCTTATATAAAGTCAAAAGTGGAATCAACAGAGCTGATTTTGTGAAAAAAATGAAATAAAGAGATTAGAATAATATATATAAGATAAATAATTTGCATTTTATGAAACCACATCAAAGGCAAAACAATAGCACAACATTCTCAAACTTTTGAGACAGTTTGTGCTTCAAATTCTATACTTTATAACATTTTCATCATGAAATAAAAATGCCCATGAAATAGGAACTAGGCTATTAATTTTCCCCATTTTCCCATGCATAAAATTTTTTCCCGTATGAGAGTTTAAGTTTTAAAGTCAAGGATTTAAAATATCAACTTCTACACATACAATTAATATTTGCTAATTAAACCTTGAATATTATTGAAAAATGTAGTGAAAGTTACAATAGTTAGTATTCTTGTATTTGAGATTATGGAGGAGCTACATATTGGTTACATAAAGAAAAGTTACTCTACTGTTACAGAAAGGACATTTGAAATCACTTGTCATTTCTGCCATCCATCACCAGTTTATAACTCTGGTATCAAATCTTTTCCACAGGTACCTGAACAAAATTCTTACTAGGTCATCCATTAAATGCTTATGTTGCCATTGGCAAACTTGGCTCATCCCTTGGTGTTTTCACTCAGTTTTTGTATTTAGGTATTCCTCTGATTCATGAGTCACTCAGATAATTCTTGTGGAGACGTACTGGGGTGAAGTAATTATACAAAATTAATAGATTTTCAGCCTTGAAGTCTGTTGTTAAAGTCGTAAAAACTGTAACATGATCTACAGTACAATGCTATATTACCGAATAATTGTATATAAATGTCTAAAATGAACAAAATAGTTAAAAAATAGGAAATAGAATTTCACTTACAATGTACAAAATGTAAAGAAATGTGCAAAGACATGCCTACCAGGAAAAAATATTTAAACTTAAAAAAAATTCCATTTTAGACTTACATTCTAAGACTGGCTCTTCTATTTATTAACTATAGAACCTCATGTAAGTAACTTAATCTGAATATCCTAGTCACTGAGAATCATTCATTTATCTGCAAATTTCAGGACTGAATTAAGTATGCTCCCCAATGCAAAAAAGAAATGAGAAGTTCAGAAGAATGTAGTTTATTTTAAATTATGTAAGTAACTTTTATAATCTCTGTTAACTGTAGCTTATTTACTTGCAAGTAGAAAAGTAAACTCCAAGGTAAGATTGAACTTCATTGTCCTCTTTTTCTATGCTAATTGCTTCTCTTTCATCCTGCTATTTATTTTGGATAATCACATCATGGTGTGATATTTACCAATTTAGATATGTTTTGTGGTTTTATTGTGTCACTTGGATTTTAGACCAATTTTGCACAAATGAAGACCCTTAGGCACCCAGACAAGTTACCTGCAGATTGTTGTGTTTGATATCTCATACTATACCTGTATGTGTATTGTACCTATATCTATACTTATTTATATATAGGTATATATATGTATAGTATATATGCAACTATATATAATATATGTTACTATATATACTATATACATACTTATACATGCTATATGTTATACAGTATTATATATTATAACATAATCATATAAATTGTATTACAAAATTTATATGCATATATAGGAACGTATATTTACTTATGTAAGTATACGTACTTATATAGAGAGTATATATATACTTACACTCAGTATATTTATAAACACTTATACTTACTGATACTTTATATACTCAGTATATACTAATACTTCCTTATGTAAGTGTATATACACTCATATGTGTGCTTATATATACTCATATAAAAATTCATAACTATAGCTATCTCATCTGTCTCTCTGATCATAGAATTTACATGTAAGTTAATGGCAAAAATGTAACACTTTATCCTGGAAGAATAATTATGGGGTTAAAACGAAGCTGGAAACCATAATTCTCAGCAAACTAACACAAGAACAGAAAACCACGTGTTCTCACTCATAAGTGGGAGATGAACAATGAGAAAACATGGACACAGGGAGGGAAACATCACACACTGGGGCCTGTCGGGTGTGTTGGGGGGCTAGGGGAGGGATAGCATTAGGAGAAATACCCAATGTAGATGACGACTTGATGGGTGCAGCAAACCACCATGGCACTTGTATACCTATGTAACAAACCTGCACGTTCTGCACATGTATTCCAGAACTTCAAATGTAATTTTAAAAATTTAAAAAACGCAAATCAAAACTACAATGAGATACTATCTCACACCAGTCAAAATGGCGATTATTAAAAACACAGGAAACAATAGATGCTGGCGAGGCTGTGGAGAACTAGGAACGCTTTTACACTGTTGGTGGGAATGTAAATTAGTTCAGCCATTGCGGAAGTCAGTGTGGTGATTCCTCAAGGGTCTAGAACCAGAAATACCATTGGACCCAGCAATCCCATTACTAGGTATATACCCAAAAGAATATAAATCATTCTACTATAAAGACACATGCACACGAATGTTTATTGCAGCACTATTTACAGTAGCAAATACATGGAACCAACCCCAATACCAATCAATGATAGATCGGATAAAGAAAATGTGGTACATATATACCATGCAGTACTATGCAGACATAAAAATGAATGAGAACATGTCTTTTGAAGAGACATAGATGAAACTGGAAGTCATCATCCTCAGCAAACTAACACATGAATAGAAAACCAAACACAACATGTTCTTACACATAAATGGGAATTGAACAATGAGAATACATGGACACAGGGAGGTGGACAACACACACCAGCGCCATTCGGGGGCTCCGAGGAATGGACGGGAGGGAGAGCACTAGGACAAATAGTTAATGTGTGTGGGGCTTGAAACCTAGATGATGTGTTGATAGGTGCAGCAAACAACTATGGCATATGTAGGCCTATGTAACATGTCTGCACATTCTGTATTTGTATCCAGAACTTAAAGTAAAATAAAATAAAATAAAATAAAATGGCAGAAGCTCTATTTAAAATCTATCATACCTGCAGCCAAATTCATTTCTAGAGAAAGTCTATCAAGCTGCACTGCCACTAAAAGCTTATAAGTGCCCATTTCACTGCATCCTCACCAACAATGAGTCTTTGATTTAATTAAGATATTCATCACTTTCATAGGTGAAAAGAGAATAATTTCATTACATTGGGTTAATGGGAATGAATATTATTCAGTCTCTTCAGGCTTATGCAATGCACTTATGACAGAAAAATTAAAATGATGCCACTATGCTGTACTAATATTGATTATATGACATAAAAGTAAGAGGTTTCAGAATACTGTAACAGAGAGAAATAAAACAATATTTGATTAATTTGAGGGACTCAATAGAACAGACATGCAACATTCAAAATAACAAAAGTAAAAAATTCTGATAATGTATACCGGAAAGACAATTTATACAGTGATAAAAGATAGTGGAATTGCCAAGAGGAGCAAGCATTACATACTACCTAAATGATTCAACAGATTTGAAAGAAATTACTATTGAATATAAATTACATTGTATATATAAAGAAAAAAATTTTGTATATATAAGAAAGATCTTATGATTTTTTTTATTTTTATTTTTTGGTTTTAGTCACATCATTCACAAGACTAAAACAAGCTGGCAACATTTTCCTGTATCCCTGACTATGTCTATCCCCTTTATGTGAACCTGGAGAGCCAGTGGATCCTCTCCTTGAATGTACTGAGATAGGTGCAAAGTTTGTTTCTATGACTGTAGTTTTTGGTGACTGAAGAAAAATCCTTATTCATTTTTTAGTATAGTAGAATGTCTATCCAATCTGTATTCAATTATTGCAAGCTTTGGAGTCCTCATTTGCGTTTATTTTAAAAATGGCTTTGTATTTTCGTATTCTAGTTAATTCTGTACTTACTTCACCTTTCAGATAGTAATTCATTTCTAAATTACTTCAAGGTCAAGGTTTTTCAATATACTTCTAGAGTATGGGAAAGACCGTTCACTTGAGAGGTTCTAGAGTAAATCCCTGGAGTTTAACTCTCAGCCTTGAGCCAGCAGTTTATATGACTTTGAATAATGTTGTCTCCTCTGACTTTCACTTTCATCATCTGAAAACTGGATATTATAATGACCTTACTGAGTTTTGCTTAGAATAAATGAAACACTATTTCAATGATTCTCAAACCTGGGAGCATCTTAGAATTACTTACACATTGATAGTTTTAAAACACCTCCGGTTATTTAGTGTGTGTCTGTCTTCTTAAATGACAAACTGCTACATGCTAGGAAAAGTTCTGATTCTGCCAGCAAGTCTGTGGTCAGATTGGCCATAACTAATTTTGGAATCTTATTAGAAGTATACACATTTAGGTGCTGAATTTTTTATTTTGAGAGTGATTTGCATTTTGGTATCTGAAGGCACTTTAATTGATGTTAAGATATGTATCTTGTAATCATTATTGTTTGTCACAAAATATGCAACATTTATTCCCGGCTAAAACAAATGTTTTAATCCACTGGCAGGCTAGGTATACCCTCTTAGCACCTCTGCCTAAATAGAGAAGGATGTCATTTTTGACCTTAAGCTAAAATCAGGACAGGAATGAAATAGAGAAAAGCTTGGGATATTCAATCTGAATAGGCTACAGGAGACAATATCTAAATTATATTGAGTGCCTTTTGTATACCATCTAGCTCACAAAAGAGTTGTACAATATATTTATATTTATATATACAATATAACTATAGAAAACAGATATACAATATAGTTCCCAAATCTATATAACTATAATATAAAGTGATATTACTATCATGATTTAGTAGATGGAGAAATTAAGTTTCAGAGAAGTGAGTATATGGTCTACAAAAATGATAGATTTTTCTATTCTATCTAACTACTACTCAGACCAATAATGGATTATCCTACATTAAATAGTGGGACATAATTAGAGAGACCAGTTTTAAGAAAACAAAAACACTAACAAATGTAGAACACTTTAACACTCCCAAAGGAAACATTTGAACCACTTTAGCACCCATTAGAACTGATAGGAAGATAACTTCACTGATTTTAATAGTAGTGAAATGCTATAGATAACAATGTAATAAAACTTGAGGTTAATACAAAATAATGATGACGATACTATGCTATAAGAAAACAAACAAATAAAACTCTTTTAAACAACTTGTCATATCAAAAGGAAATCCAAACTGAAATAGGGTAATTTAAAAGTTACATGTTAAAATAGGTGAGTATAGTTAAAAGGGTTTTAAGAGAAACTAAAAGCTGTATATGTTTTATTATCAAAAAATCAAATTCAAGACACTAAAAATATAAATAGGCATTGGAAAAGAGGAATTATCTGATTTTAACAAATGTAAATGCTGACATTAATGAATAACAAAACAAAAAGTGACAGAACTAATACATTATGAGATAACTTAACCCATCCCCAAAAATAGAAGGAACAACAAAAAAATTATCTTCAAAGATAATGTTTAACCACACACAGAAGAAAGACATCATAAGAGAGTGTTATGTTCACATCTAGACATTTTTTTTTTTGCAATGACTGAGCATCATGAAAAAATAGAACATCAAAAGCAATCTTCCAAAAGATATCAAATCTAGATAGAACAATGGTTACAAATAGAAATAAAAGTATCAACAGGCCATTTAATATGAGATTTCTACAAAATATTCTGAAAATAATAAGCCCCATAGCCACTTAAAGGGCTTCAGAGCAAAGGAAACATTTTTTTAAAAGTATCCAATTATTTTATTCTAATACTATCTCAGTACCAAAATCCAACCAGGATTGTGCATTCTCACATACAGGCAGATATTTGCACACACATGCAGACTTCCATGTGCATGCACAGACACATTTCAGTTTCCATGCCTCCAATTAGAGAGTGGCTGTGTCATATAGTACAAAAAATATATAAATATTCACATACAATAGTACATTATTCCTTACTCAAAAAATAAAAGCTCATTTCTTGCTCTTGTTAAAGAACTTAGCAGGAACTTAGAGTCTGTTAGCAAGTTGCCAAGGATACTCTCTCTCCCATGCTGGGCATTCACAAATACAAGGATATTGGTAGCTTTGCTGGTTTCAACATTTATTTTCCAAGTCAGCCACCTGGAAGTGGAAAAAAGCCATAACGCAGCACTGTGTACAAGGTTTTGTGGGTCAGAACTGAAAAGGTACCTCATCAATTCTAGTCACATGGCCTTGACTAAAATATACTACAAACTCTAGCTGCAAGGGAGCCTGGGAAATGTAGCTCCTCTAAGGTCAGCCATTTTCTAGCAACAGCTTGATACCAAGGAAAATAGAGTTTATATTCTGGAGTAAATTTAGCTTATTTCTCAAGTTAGTTGTGAGGATTAGATGAATTTATTGTTGTCAAGTACTCAGAATAATGTCTATTAAATGGAAATCTTCCAATAAATTATCTTAATGTCCATTCTGTTTCTCCCTGGTCTTACTCCATGTTATGGTCTTACTAGTTCCCTTATGTTTCACTCAGAAAACTTTAAGCTATAACAAGAGAAATATCTAAAATCCAGTGGTTTTGGCAGTAAGAAATTATTATAAGGTAATTTAAATGAAGCCTTAAATTGTGACAATCCCAAAGTTGCTGAATTCAGCATCTCATTGACATCAACAAATATGTAGTGTCTTTCAGCCTTTATGTCCAGAATTCACTCTGTGTTAAGATTTATGTATATAAGACTTTGTCCCATAATAAATAGAAAATGTACTGGGAATCCCAAGATACAGGAATATCTAGAAAAACATTGCTGACAAGGACACTTCCTTCTGTATCTTTTACTAATGCAAAAACGTTAACCAGAAGTTCTCAAGAAAGTTTACTTAATGCCATTTGCCAAAATTAGGTCATATTTTCACTACTAAGTTAATTTACTATCAGAAGGAAAATTCCTGCCATTCTTAACTTAATAAATCAGGATTCAACCCTTGAGTTAGGGATAGGGCCATCTTCTCTTCAATTAAGGGATGGAAAGAAGGAAACATGGCAACAAAGTTGGTTGTTCAAATGAAAAAAGGGAGCAAAGGTTTTCAGCACCTATTTGACAGTGTTTGCTATCACTTTTTATCTCTTGCCCAGATTACCAAACACTTATATGAAAATTCTATAACTGGGTTTTCTGATTCTACCCTACTGTGACAACGTCTCATATGTTACTGCCAGATGCATTTTCCAAATGGATAGGTTTTACTTGTTCCACATCAAAAGCTTCAATTCATTTTATACAATTTGGGTCTAAGAGCACCTGTTGATTTTCTACTAGCATCTCACCATATAAAACTGCACTCACTGAACACTTTGCAGTGCATCTTTCTCCCCTAAATATTGGAATTGTCTTCCCTATTACCTCAGTAAGGTCTTTACTCATATGCCATATTTTTTATTAAGTCCTTTTATATTTACCCTTGCATAAAATTCCAAATACTTCCAACTTTTCCAATCCATTTTCACATTTTATATTTTTCTTATAAATTTACATTATCTGATATATTCTAATTAGACACTTACTGTCTTTTACTACAAAACTTTATGCTCCAAAAAGTCAGAAATTTTAAAATGTTTTAAAATATCCTATCCCCAGAATCTGGAACGATGATTACTGCCTGCTAGGTATTCTCCAAATATTTGTTGAATAAGCAAAAGAATACCTTAATTGTGGGTAGAAAAAGTCAATGAAACAGATTATCATTTGTGGAGTGTGTACTGATACCTAAACTATACAAAGGAAATAATTGATTAAACTTCCCTTTTAAGTGCATTCTTTTTTTTTCCCCTGCAATCTCTGCTTTCCAGGTTTGAGTGATTCTCCTGCCTCAGCCTCCCGAGTAGCTGGGATTACAGGTACATACCACCAGGCCTGGCTGATATTTTGTATTTTTAGTAGAGGCACAGTTTCACCATGTTAGCCAGGATGGTGTCAGTCTCCTGACCTCTTGATCCGCCGGCCTCGGCCTCCCAAAGTGCTGGGATCACAGGCGTGATTAAGTGCATTCTTTACACTTTAAACTTTTGTGTTAACCTTCACATTGAATGCCTAGTCAGCATTCCCAGTTGTATGATTTTTTTTTTGTTTGTGTTAACTATACTAAATTTATAAAATCCGAAAACAAAAATTACAATACTTTTATGTTATTTTATATAAAGCCTTAAAATAACAAATATTAAGATCTTGCATAGGTAAATTCTGCTAAAGAAAACTTGCAATATCATTTATATTTCTATTGGTCATTAATAGGCAGTACTTCTATTCAAAATAGTGAAAGGGTCTTCAGCAGATGAGTTTCTTAAAAAATTAATATTTGAATGGTGGTTTGGAATGGTCAACAATAATGTAAGAATGTAAAAATGGTGAAAGTACAAAGGTTCAAACTGACTGAAATTTTAAATTTTTATTGAATATATTTCTTCTACTTGGAAACATTTGAATATTTTATACATGCTGCAAGAATTTTCAGTTCTATGACTACCATGAAACTTTCCCCAATATCTTTATTTCAAAGTCAGGTAGATTGTCCTGTTGTTTCCAAATGGTTGTTCTTCCCTTCACTGTCAAGAGTATTGTATGTTTCATCTTACTGTTATGTGATGTTTTCTGATTGATGACATGTGAATGAACTCATCTGAGCAGTTGTTTTAAAAGGAATCATCAATCTCAGTCATGTCTCTTGCTCTTTTCCTTCTACTGCACAAGTGATATCTCCAAAAGAGGAACTTCACTTTTAGCCTGAGTCTTGGGAAGGTAAGACATTTATAATGGCATCACAGTAGTCACTGTAGCTACCAAAATGTGACATAAGCAAGAAATGAATTGCAAATTACTTCAATTTAAGGAGTTGTTTGTTGTTGGTGGCAAATAAATTCTAATGTGACCCCCAATTATATCTCATTTCCTGGTGCCTAATACCCTTCCTTTGGTGCAAGCTGGACCTTGCTTCTAATGCATACAATATGGAAAACCAGGTGGACCATCACTCCCATGATTATGTTATGTTATGTTATGTCATGTTATGTTATGTTATGTTATGCCATGTTATGTTACGTTAGATCTATTTTAGTAGATGTGACAAATGGATACCCCCTGATAGCAAAGAACTGCAGTTGGCCTCTAGAATCTCAGTGCAGCCTCCAGCCTGTAGCCAACAAAATCTTGGGACCTCAGTCATAAAACCACAAGGAAATGAATTCTGCCAAAAGCCTAATAAGCTTGGAACTGGATTATTTTCTAGTGTAACCTCCAGATGAGAACACAAATAACATGTTGATTGTATACATTTAAGACCCCTCAGAAGAGGGCCCAAAGGGGTCTTGTCCAAACTCCCAATCTATAGGAGGTGAGATTAAAAAAATATGTGTGATGTTTTAAGTCACTGTGCTTGGAATAATGTGTTACAAGACAATAGAAAGTTAAAACAATTATAGAAAAGTTATCTCTTGCACAGTTCCTACCAGTATTATAAACCTAATCTCAAAGTCTACCTTCTTCAAGAAGGCAATGAGAAATGATACTAACCACTCTTCACTTTCCTAGCATTTTGCACTATGATATGGCACTTAGAATTTGCATCTAGATATATGTTAATGTTTAAATCTTATTCTATCTCGTGTGTTTCAGATAACTGAGAAAGAGCTTTTTATTTTTATTGCCCACACTGCTAACATAACACTCTTCAATAAAATGTGTTCACATCAAATAATTAAATCAATTTAAAATATAATAACTATTTTTAGAATAATAATTTTAGTCTAGACACTAATATTAAATAAACATATTTTAAGCAAAACAAAAAATTATTTAAAGATAATCTGTACTTTCTTTACATTATTTTGGATTGATCTCTTTTAGGCTAAATTTTAGGGTTTCTTGTAGATAAAATGAAACTACTTAGCTTAAACTCTTATTACATTTGAGCAAGTGATTAATTGTGCAGTTTCCTTAAGGTGATTAAGTATCGATCTGTGAGTCTCATCCTCTTGGTTATAATTTCTCATTATACTTCGATGTCCCTCTTACCGTACTTACACGTTGTAGGGATCGCTATTATTGAATGTACTCCACACGACTCTCAAATATGAGGTTAATCAGAAATGTAGAAAGAGGTGACCATGGGCTTCCCTGTAGGTACTAGTGTGAATAATTGATTATCAGAATTATGAAATCATGCAATGCTAACAGTAGATGTTTGTTAAAGCACAGAAGTCATAAGAGATATGTTAAGTGGCATCAGGCTTTTGGGCTTACATCAATTCAAAAAATAAGTTTTAGAATATACTAGAAACATGGAAGGACTTTGCAAATATTTTGTGAAGTCCAGAGAGTTTGGTAAGTCTAATATATTCCATATATTTACACATTTATTTGCTTATCACTAGTCTTTCCTCACTAGAAAGTCAAGTCCATGCAAGCAGATTTCATTCTTTTTCTTCACTAATGCATATTACCAGAATTTAGAGTAGCTTCTCGTACTTAATGTTAGTTGACTAAATAAATATGTTTACATTGTCTTGGCAAGAAAAATAAACTTCCATTAAAGAGAATTATAACAAACATGTTTTCTGAAAAAGATACCCTAATGTAAGCCTGATTCCTTTGTCCTTCATGGATCTTCTTATATTCAGGATTTGTTTACCCATATGCAGCACCAACTGGTATAATCTATATATGAATGTGGATATCTCAATTGGTATATATAATTAAATAGTTATTTGTTGTATAAATTGGTTGGCATATCTTTAGAGCTTTATATTGTTTCTCTATTATTTTAGTTTTTTCTTTTGGCTCTACAATCAGAGAAGGTAAGAATTGAACCGACTCTTGGCTCTGCAAAACACAAATTAGCACCTCCGTTTTTTTCATGTGTCTTCACATTCTGTGTCTAAGGCAATGTATTTTTCATGAAGGAAGAAGAGAAGACTCACTCATGTCCATTCAGCTCAGCCATGATCATAGACTTTGAAAGACTTTAGTTGGAAAAAAAACTGGATTTTTACTATTAGCAAAAGTCTCCAAAGATATATAGGCTAACTGTGTGAGAAGCACACTGGTGTGATGGTTTCCTGTCTCTTAGATCAAGAATTTTGGTATGGGAACTTGCAGTTCACTGTCCTTAATTATATTTAATATCCTCTTGAGGAGTCATTAGGGCTAAAGCAGTTAAATACCAGGAGTTTGTGACTTAGTATCAATACAATGTCACTGCAGTTCTTGGCATGTTTAATAATGATAAACAGATAGTTTTTTTTCCCACAGTTTTGTCATTACAAGCAAGGTACAAAAGTTGTTGGATGTGCAGAAAATATCATTTTTCTCATATAAGTAAATGGCTACCTGAGTAATGAGCCCAGGATAATGAGGGATGAATGTTACTATCTTCTTTTTCCCATCTTGTAAGCTTTTCCTGAAGAAAAACATACTATCTATAGCCATCAAAGCAACGATGCTTCGTGTCTGAGTTGACTTCAGCAATTACAAGAAGAGATAATCTAGTTTTCTTTATGTGACAAAACCAGGAAAAATAGAAGTACTAAAAATCATGAGAGAGAAAAAAAGTAAAACTCTAACAATGTTGAATACTTACAGAACTTTGTTGTTGTTTTGAATTTAGGGGATGTCACCATGTAAAATATCTGTCTGTTGAAATAGACCTCAATTTTATACCAGCAAAGATCATGTTTAAAAAGGAAAATTATTTTTAGTGTAGGTATGCTGAGCAACTCTAGCACAGACTAGAGTTGGGCTAGTAACCATTTCAATTTTATTAATCTTAAATTATCAAGTGCCACAAAAAAACCTGTAAATATCATGTGAAAGTTGATCATTTTTTTTATTGTACTCTGACCTTATTCATCTCTTCTCAGTTTGTACGCATGAAGGAGTAACAAGGAAAGGGGATAAGCTTGACAAACACACCTGTAATCCCAGCACTTTGGGAGGCCGAGGCGGGCGGATCACCTGAGGTTGGGAGTTCGAGACCAGCCTGACCAACATGGAGAAACTCCATCTCTACTAAAAAGACAAAATGAGCCAAGCGTGGTGGCACATGCCTATAATCCCAGCTCCTCGGGAGGCTGAGGCAGAAGAATTGCTTGAACCCAGGAGGCAGAGGTTGCGGTGAGCTGAGACCACACCATTGCACTCCAGCCTGGGCAACAAGAGTGAAACTCTGTCTCAATAAACAAAACAAAACAAAATAACATTAACTTGAGGTATTGTATTGATACCCAACAGGTAATTTTGCATAATCTATAGTATTATCTACTATGCTGTAATTTGGGTCATGTACTGACAATGGATTATACTTTGCATAAGCTTCCTTAGAACTAAAGAGCTAGACTAGATGCTTATTTAAATGAATGCCAATAATTAGAAAAGGTTACTCAAGAGACAAAACCTTAGTTTGGTAAGCATATCTTAGACTGGAGTAACAAAATAAAATGCTTCCTCTTTACCTAGGCATAGCCTTCCTTTTGACTTAGCACCCTAAGAATAAATATGGCAAAAAAATCTCTGGGGTACTTGTGGGTATATACACACTGTGTGTGCGTGGGGGCAAGGAAGAGGTTTGTTCCTGGATGTGAAGGTACTTTGAAATCTTTACTCACAGCCTTTCTTATTATGTTCTGCAATGTTCCATGGGAAGAAGAATGTAATATGAAATAACTCTGAGGCAGATAAGGTTAAATTCTGACCCCTAGTTGAAACTAGAATGAAATAAGGACAACTAAGTGAAGTTGATGTGCTCTACTGAATGAAGAAAATCGTAAAAAGTTTCAAGCTATGCTAAATAATTTACTATAGAACTACTACTGAGTGATGTGTCTACTTAGAGTGTGAGTTGCATTTCCTGCAAATCTCCTCAGCTATACCATGGTTAAGCTAAATTATGTGTATTAGCAGGTATGTTGCATAATATGGCTATATACATACATATATGCATACTATATATATGGCTATATGCATACATATATACATATTATATATACATACATGCATGTGTACATACACATGCATATTATACATATAATGTATACATATTATATATACATACATATATAATATGTACATGCATACACATATATACATACATATATAATATGTATATGCATGTATATATACTATATAGTGTATATTGTATATATGCTGTATATATGCAATATACCACAATATATACATATGTATGTCTGCTATACATCCTATGCATGTATATTATATGTATGCTGTATTAGAGACCTAAAGCTGAGAAAGTATGGAATGTTAGAGCTGGAAGGGACCTTAGAAATCATCTGTGTTTAACCAGAATTCCCTCAATTGTTTAGCATTCAAAAGGTTGTAGTGAAGATCTAGGAGCTATTTCGATAATCAGTCGTAACATCCTACTAAGACATATGAAATTATACTTGGCCTAGTAGGCCTTATGATTGTGGTAATTTATGATTTGTATTAGGCTCTCTGAAATATTCAAAATAGAATCCCAGATAGCAGGTAATGATGAATGCCACTTTCTGTCAGGCTAGAATATTAACAAACATAGGAATTTCAAAGGAGGATATTTTAAACTATACATACTACAGATAAAAAGTCTGTTAGAAGTGAATTGGATGGTTTTGGTTTCTGATCATTGTTTCACAAGCAGAACAGCCACTCTGCCCAAAAAATAAACCAAAATTACAAAGCATGGTTTTGTCCTAGTTCTGGCTCCTCAAATACTTGGAGAATTTTCTTCAAGCCCGGACTTCTATCAAAAAGCAATTTTATCTCTCACTTTGCAATTCTATGTAAAAATATGTCATGACTTTTGTCAGTGTGCATCTTCTGAGAAAGTTGCTGTGTTTCCACAACAAGCTGATTAATAATGGAAACTTTATAATCTTGATAATTGCAATTTTTTAAATTTAAACATCAATTTTTCCTTCTTTTCTTCCTCCTACATTCCTTCCTTCCTTCTTTTCTTTTCCTTTCTTTCTTTCTTTCTTTCTTTCTTTCTTTCTTTCTTTCTTTCTTTCTTTCTTTCTTTCTCTTCCTTCCTTCCTTCCTTTCTTCCTTTCTTTCTTTCTTTCTTTCTTTCTTTCTTTCTTTCTTTCTTTCTTTCTTTCTTTCTTTCTTTCTTTCTTTCTTTTTCTTTCTTTCTTTCCTTCTTTCTTTCTTTCTTTTCTTTCCCCTTCCTTCCTTCCTTCTTTCCTTCCTTCCCATCTCTCTTTCTTTTCTTTTTTCCTTTCTCCCTTCCTTTCTTCCTTTCTATTTTGCCATCTCCTCTTGAAGTTGAATCTTTTACAAATAATTAGTGCAGAATAAATTTCTTCTTTTCTCAATGTTTTTGCCTCTGAGTCTTGCTTTCACAGCCACTAGTAGGTATAAAGTACCATTTATTATCATTCTGTGATATTCTAGCCATTGTGCAAACGGCTTAGAAAACATTATCTTTTAAAATCTTTTCATTTGGATGAGGATTTTAAAATAACAAAGGAAGATTTTAGTAATTTTTCCAATGTCACAATCAGTGCCAACCTAGGTCTGTCTGTCTCAAAATCCATGCCTCTCATTAGCATACAATAAGAAGGACTGGACTCTGAATATAATCAGGATCTTAAATGTGTATTAATTGCCTTGTTACTTAAAGTATGCCTTTGTTCCTAAAATTTAAGACAAAATTTCCCAGGAAATATCTTAACGTAGATTATAAGCTAATAATTCATCAAAAATATACAAATTTTGTAGAAAATATTGATATTGATTTGTTGTCTTTATGTATCAAATATAGTAATTTGTAAATGTTATATTAAGGGCTTTTATTAAGTTCCTTTACTTTGTTAATCATGTATTTACATACATAAGTTCAAAAGGAATCTATCTTCCTTATTAACAAATTTAAATTTGTAAATCACACTTTCAATTATTACCATGCTAGAAATACACCATTTGTTAGACATGACAAGACCTCTACTGAGCAAAAAGATTATCCTTCACATGAACTGATAATTAAAATAATATATTTCTAGGCCATAAAAGTCAACTATACTCTGTGAACACAGATTATCGTCTCTAAAGAGCATTTCCCATTAGTAGTTGAAGGGCTCCTTGAAGAAATGGCTCATTTTGGCTGTGGGACAGGATACATCCAAGATGAGTCTGAAATACCTTGTCACATAAGATAGCAAGGATGCTTGCGAACATAATGATGGTCAAATCAATAGGTCTCAGTCTGGTAGCAAACATAAAGAAGCTACCAGACGGGAAATTTCTACAGGTGTGACAATTTGAACATAGATAATAGTAATAATTGTAATGAATTAATGTAGATCAAATATGTTTAAACCATAAGTTCAAAAACATCCGATCTGAATTGAGATGCACATATGCAGCATTGCTGAAACGCTTGATCTTTCAGTATGCATGTCCTCAAAGCAGGTCTGAAATCTTACATTTGTTTTAAAGTTGTTTACATGGGAACCACCGTGCCCAGTATGTTTTGCCTCTGAGTATTTTATGTTAGCATCCCACAGTTTGGCAGTAGTGAGTTTGCTCTGAAATCAATACGCTTATCTGAATTTGGTGCAATGAATAGAGGAGGTAAGTCAAAAGCTGTCATTATTTTTGTTTTCTCTTTCAATATAAATATATCAGTGTCTAATTTGGGGAGTCTAAAATAAAAATTAAGATAATAAAATTCACAAGTATTTTATCTCCCACTAACATAAAATAGACAAAATATTTATAATTACAATGACAAAAATAGCTTAAGAAAATAGACACTACATTTTATTTCCCAATATGATACGATTGTGTGTATGTTTTTAAGTATTCTCACTACTGTTTTATCTACCATCTAGTCTCATGACATACCTTAGGAAGATAATAACTCCTTAAAAAGGAAATAAAATACTGGAACATTGCTAGATAAAAGCTTTTAAAAGGACAAAATGTAATAACATTTGATTAAATTTTAGCAAAATCTGAAAGTAGATACTTCAAAGAGAATGTACACTTGAGGTAAAATTTATCAAAATCTTCAAATGTATTTTCCCCCCAGCATTTGGTAGTAGATTTAGATTGGCAAAATATCCAGGTACTTAAAATGAGACAAAATGAATATGTCCTTGTCCCTCTGTTGGGTACTGGTAGTTATCATCCCCTATTTAGTTTATCTCTCTTTATTGCCTCCATAAAATCATTAATTCTGCTTTTGATAATACTCTCTAATTTTCTCTGGAGGAAGGATATTTTCTCCACATACTACACATGTTCATCTGGTGAAACTGATTTTACTATCAGATTACAAAAGTGTAGCAGCAAAAGATCTAGGCTAAGCCAGTACCAGAATTCCAAACACACCCTCTACCATAGAGATAGATCCAGAAAGATGAATACATTCCACAAATGAGACAATACATGAAAGTTCTGGGTGTTTGTTGTTGTTTTGTAAATTTGTTCATATAAACTCTCCAGTTTATATCCTCCTTGGATCCTCCTTGGATGACTCTAGCTCCTTGGATGACTCTAGCTGTAAATAATTTATCGAAGTCAAAGACCTAATGTTTTTGAAAGCCAGACATTGAAAAGGAGAACAGAATCAACTCAGAGGAAAGAAAGCTGACAGACACTGGTACTGTAGTTTGGACCCCAAGCAGGCTGTGCTTAGACTAGAACTCCACAGCCCTGTGAAAATTATAGTCTCTCAGCAAAATCATGTTTATCTCTTGTTGCTAGGCTGTGTGGGCAAAGAGGATGTTATGGGCTGACTACTATCCTCCAAAACACACATGTTAAAGTCCTAACTCCTAAGAAAATACAACAGAATGTGACTTTATTTAGAGAGAGAATTCTTAAAGAGGTAATCAGGCTAAAATTAGGTAATTGAGGTGGGCCTTAATTCAATGTGACTGGGGTCTTCATAAAAAGAGAAATTTGGACTTATACATGCATAGAAGGTAAACAGAAAGAGGCAGGGAGAAGACAGTCATCTACAAGCTAACCTGCACAGCCTTCAGAAACTTCAGAAGGAATCAAGCATGTTGGTGTCTTAATATTGGACTCAGCTTCCAGGACTGTGAGCCAATAAATTTCTGTTGTTTAGATCACTCGACTGTGGTATTTTGTTGCAGCCTCCTTATCACACTTAATAGAAAAGGTAAAATGAAAAATGTCATCAGTAGTTGTCACTCACCCTCAAATGAACAAATGAAAGCCTCCTTTATTTCCAAAAAGCAAAGACAGAGTAGTAAAATAATACAGGCCTTACTTACCAAATACAGACAAATATTAATAATTTTAACAACAAAAAAACTTGAAGAGGTAACAACTTCTTCTTCCAATGTATTGCATTTATGGATATGCTCTTCAGAATGGAAGTTGACATGGTTTGGATCTGTGTTCTTACCAAATCTTACTGTAATCCCCAATGTTGGAGGTGGGGCCTTTTGGGAGGTGGTTGGATCATGGGGGCAGATTTCTCATGACTAGTTTCTCACCAATCCCTTGGTGATGTCCTCATAACAGTGAGTGAGTTCTCATGAAATCTGGTCATATAAAAGCATGTAGCACCTCACCCATCTCTCTTTCTCCTGCTCCTTCCATGTAAGATGTTCCAACTTTGCCTTCTGCCATAAATTTTAGCTTCTTGAGTCTTCCCCAGCAGCTGAGCAGATGCCAGCATCATGCTTCCCGTACAGCCCATGGAACCGTGAACCAATTCAAACTATTTTCTTTATAAATATCAGCTATTTCTTGATAGCAATGTGAGAATGCACTAATACAGAAACCAATGAATTACGTTGTTCATGTAAGCCATTTTGAGACTCCGTTTTCTGTTAATTATCATTAGAAAAACTTTGACTGCAATACGCCAGATCTTTATGTAGTGCTCTTGGACTTTCTGTATTCCCCCAATTGTCTAGACTTTATTTATTTGGGATCATATAAAATAAATATTTATATCTCAGAAGTTAAGCAGGAGATTCTTTATGAGTTGACAAATGGCATTTTTCTCTGTCAGTAATTTCAACAGAAATACAAAGCAATGAAGACTACGTGAAACTTGGAAAGTAAAGAGCTTAATCTCACGCAGTTACTGTTGTTTGCCTTCAATAACTCAATTTCCCAAAAGCTCCCTTCATAGTCAAAAGTAACAGTTTTTTTTTTCCTAAACTTTTATGAATTGTTCAACTTAGCGTCTGCCCACTTGAGAGTTTCAATCCTTCGCTTCCTTTTCCCTCAATCCTTTTCTTAAATCCATACAAAACAAAATCACTGCTGACTCTGGTGATAAATCACCACATTACAACCATCAGGGCATTTAATTTGTGACTAAAATCAATTGGGACTTGCTGATGCCAAGAAGTAATATATTGTGAGTTAAGGGGAAAAAAGTGGGTATTACACGCCAGTGTAAGATGGACTGTCAGTCACCTTGATGACCAAGCAACAATTTATGGTTTGTAAAAACGAAACAGATAAATTGTAAGAAAAATGCTCTTTGACTTTACATCGACGTGTAAGATTTGGCTGGAGGAAAACAAATCAAATGCCTTTGCAGGAAAATGGAGAGATATACGGTGGTGCTGAGGTACTGTGTTTTTTGGAAATTGTATGGGGTATGTGTGTAATTCTTGCTAAAGATCTCTAATTTGCAAATAATGTTTTACTAAATATTACCATGTTATAGATTATTAACTGATTCATCTAACTGCTTCACAATTATAGGTAAATCTAATATCATGAACATGTAGTGGTAGAATGGTCGGCTAATTTTCGGATCCATCAGAAAGGTCACAGCTGACACTCCTATAATGAAAAATAGATTAACAAGAGAAAAACAGAACAAATTTATTTAATAAAAGATTTACATGACACAAAAGTCTTCAGAAATGAAGACCAAAGACTCAGGCAAAACTGTCTATTATTTTATGCATAGGCAGATGAAGAATGGACAGCCATGTAGAAATGTGACCGGACAGAGGGTGTGATCTGATGGCCACAGACTGAGAGGGAAAACCCAGCAAGACCTGTTCATATTCTGCTTGGCCTGTCTGTGTGGTATTTCTTCCTCTAGGTATGGGACAGGATCCTCTGGAATGAGGGTCTTCATGAAAGAAGGGAGAAAAAAGTGAGTGATCTTTCTAGGCTTTATGCCTTGCTTTGTGGGAGAGGGTATCTAGTTTCTATGACTCGTTGGGGAAGAGGAATTCACATTTGCATTCACTTCAGGGGAAAAAGATGGGCAGGAGACAGGAGGGTACGAGAAGATCAGAGAGACATTGCTTTTGAGGCATTTCCAATTTTGCTCAGTGCAAAGTACTCAGCATGCCAAGATGCCATACTTTGGAATATCATGTTCTGAGCCCCAATAAGGAAGAATGTTTTTACTACTTTTAAACGCTAAATTTTAGTAGATGGTAAACTACAATTCCTGGCACCTTCAGAGCCCATGGTAACTGATAGAATGTTGGAACCATAACTATGTGCTGCTGCCTGGAGAGATCATTATCCAAATGATGAGAAACATTTATTTGTCTTAGTTTCTGCTAGGATTTATGGCTTAATTTTTTTCCATCACAGGTAAGACCAGAAATAGTATAAATAAGTGGCATAATAAAAAGAGGAATTTATACTATCCATGATGAGAAACGTAGCAGACATTTAAATGTTTGTTGTGTGGCTGCAATTGCACAAGCCAAATTGCATTTTTACATTTCATTTTCTCTACCCTATAAGAGATATATTTTTTCAACTTGTTCACCCTACATATTTGTTACTTTGTATCTTTTGATCTATGCTTCCTGAGAGGTATTACTAAGATCATTATTATTATTGAGAGAGCAAAGGTTTACAGTTAAAGAGTTTGCCTAAAGTTACATAGTTATTGAGAGCAGCCTTGAACCTAGATGTATTTTAAGCCCTAACTTCACTCATAACTTCCAAGGTTTAAGAGTGAGCACAGAAGAGGCTGGAATTGATGACTATCAATAGTCAATATTAAACAAATGACTCTTCTGCCAATAACAGGAGAACTGCCACTAATAATAACAATGCTTTGCTAATTTAATGTGATGGTATTTACAAAACTGGAACTTTTTTGCAGCCAAACAAGCTTAGAAATACATTTATTATGTATGTGACTTTGGACAAGTTACTTCAGCCCTTTGAGCTCATTGCTTAATTGACTGATTCTAGAAATATTTATTATTTATGTTATTGCATTATTTATTTTGTTTAATACTTTTAATATCTATGTATAAAGCAACAACCCTCAATTAAAATATTAAAGTTATAGTTTCAAATTGTAAGTACTACAAAATTATTATTACTATTAAATATTGTGTAAGTAGGTAAAGAGAGTAGAGGAGGAATGAGACCGTTTTAAATAGGGTGATCAGGAAAAGCATTGCTGAAGCTGTGGTATTTGGTTGAGATCTGAACGATGTGAAAGAGTCATCTAGGTGATAATATTCAGAAAATGGGTTGTGCTGAAGAAATAAGAAGTACAAATATCTTAAAGTCAGAATAATCTTGGCACATTTGAGAAAGCCATTGTTACCAGGACAGAGTGAAGGTGAGATTTAAATCAGCAAGGAGATTGGAGATCAAATCACATTGAGCTTTAAAGTCATGGCATGAAATGTGGAATTTCCTGTAAGTGCTATGAGAAAGGATAAGAATATTTAAACATGGTGATGATGTAATCTAAGTTATTTCAACATCCCTTTGACTGCAGTATGAAGAATGAACTAAACTCAGGATAGCATAAAAGCAAGGAAAGAGAATAGATGTTAAGTATTCTCACCACAAAGATAAAAACTTTGTGAGGTCGTGAATATGTCAATAAGCTAGATTTAGTCATTCTACAATGCATGTATGCTTGAAAACATCATGTTGTACACATTAAATGCATATAATTTTATCTATCAATTTAAAATATTAAACAATCAAAAAATAAAATTTGGCAGTTGATTGTCCTAGTTTTAAGGAGAGATGTTGGTGTCTTGGTTCTATAAAGTCAATCGTGACAATGGTGTTTGTAAGGTTTGAGGCAATCCTTGGGGCAGAGCCAACAAGAATTTGGTTATAGATTGAATGTAGGTTGTGAGAAATTAAAGATAATTTGTAGGATTCTTTTCATCACAATAACTATGTGGCTAGTAGGGCCACTAACCATAATGAGAGAGGCTGGGTTGAGGAAGCAGTTCCTGTTGGAGTGGAGATGGGAATGTTAGTTGATACTTTTATTTTGATCAAATTATCTCAGAAAAACCTATTAGATATTTAAAAGGAAATGAGAGAAGATGTGAATATGTGATTGTGGAGACACTGGAGGAGAGACAAGTCTTACATGCATGCACTGGAAATATTACCATATTTAAAGTCATGGAACTGGGTAACATGCAGTGAGCCCTCCATATCCAAAGGTGTCATATTGGCAGATTCAACCAACAATGAATCATAAAGATTCAGCAAACAAACAAACAAAAACATAACAATAAAAAATGAAACAACAATAAAAATAATACAAATAAAAACCAACGCAGTATAACCACCATTTACATAGCATTTACATTAGGTTAAGTATGTAAGTTATATAGAGAAGATGTAAAGTAAACAAGAGGATGTGTGTAGGTTATATGCAAATATGACACCATTTTCTATCAGGAGTTTGAACATCCCAGGATTTTGGTATCTGCAGGGGTTGGGGGTTCTTCCTGGAATCAATTCCCTTTGGATATCAAAAGATGACTTTAGCTAGGAAAATGATGAAGATAGAAAAAAGAAGGAACTTAAAAATTTAAAGTGCAGACAGGAGGAGAAACACTCAAAGAAAAGCACAAGAAAATAACTAGAAAGTTTGTAAAAGACTATAAGGAATGTACTGTCAGCTGAAGACTGTAGAGAAAGAATGGTAATCTGTTGCAAATGCTACTGAGAACATAAATACAATGAAGGCAGAAAACCGACTCTATACAAGAGAGATTTCTGTGATATCAATAAATTGTAGGTAATAACTATCTGAGATACTCATGTTAAGGTTAAGTAAACTGAAATATAGAAAATGATTACTTTGTTTAACTGATGCTGTGAAACAAATTACCCCTGAAGTTACTGGTGTAAAACAATCAAATATTATGCTCATGGAGTCTGTGGGTCAGAAATTCAGGAAAGACTCAGCTGGGTAATTCTTGCTTGGGGTCTCATGTGGTTGCAATCAGAATTCTCTCAGCTTGGAGTCATCTAAAATCCTGATAAGTCTGGGAGAATCACTTCCAAAGTGGTTCAGTCACAATGATGGCAAGTGTGCATTGACTATGCTCCAACAGCTGTAGCTCTTTTCCATGTGAGCCCTTGAGCCTCTCCATAGGGCTATATAAATGTCGCCACACCATGATAGCTGGCTGTCCCTGAGCAAGTGCATCAAAAGATCAAAGAGAAAGCAGAAACCTCAGAAGTCACACATCATTACTTGTGCCATTATCGACTGATTATGAAGGTCATTCTTAATGCATAATAGATCAGCCCCAATTTACTCATAGAAATGAGCAAATATCAGGGGGTAAGGATTATTGGGAACCATCATTGGTTGTTGAAGGTTGACAACCACAGTAATATATACTTGTAAATTATTAAGTATATTGACTGGAGGATATAGTGGACCTTCAGTAAATGGTAGTAATGGGATTTAACCAAACCCAATTTAAGGACACAATTTTCCAGACTGCCAGACCTGCCCAATACTTCAAATATAATACAAGTCACAATTTGCAGAGTCCCCAGGACAACACTCACTTCTAACCAACTGGCTACAAATCTGGGGTTCCCATGGTTTGATAACAGGCTTAGAATGACCTGCAGAACTCAGGAAAGCAATATACTTTTATTAAAGTTTGATTATAGCAAATGAATACAAATTAGAACTAGTCAAAGGAAGAGATGCGTAAGAAAGAAGATGAGACTGGAAGGGCTTCAAACCTAACATTTCTGGGTCGTCCGGGATGCATTACTCTTCTGACATCAACATTTGGCAATACAGAGTATTGTCAGCCTAGAGGAACGCCCATGCTTCGGTGTTCAGACTCTTCATTGATACTTCATTATGTAGGCGTGATTGACTTGGTTCCTGTCCACAGAGTGGAACTTAATCCCTGGCTCCCACCACCATCCCTGAAGATCAGACTGAATTCACATGGTCACAAACCCCAACCCCCTAATCGTATGTTTGGTTTTTGTGTCATCACAAGTCCACATTTTGGGTCATCTCTGTTAGCATAAACTATTGATTGTGGTTCAAGGAGCCCACCATAAATAATAAAGATATTTCTATTACCCAGAAAATTTCAAGCAGTGAGAGCTTAGCCCCAGAACCTGAACAAAGGCCAGACCCAGGTAAAGTTAATTCTTCACTAAACAGATAGATATTACTATTGCCATTAAAGCTGAGTTCCTAAATAAAACGATAGAGAATATGAAAAGATTTCAGATTCCTTAAGATTATAGACATTTAGAGATAAATGGAAATAGAATATCTGCTCTTTTTGGTATTTCACTGCTAAGTCCTACCATTTTACTGTCTCTGATTTTACTCTATGTAAACACTAATTAAGCAATGAGACCCTGCAGCTTTCCCCAACCAGGAAGCCAGGAAATAAGTAGAATCCAATTAGCCGTTTTTGTAGCCCTGTACTTAAAGCAAGAAAACTATCATCTGAATTGAAGGTGTTCACATGAGTATCACCAGAGTAAACATAGGAAATGAGAACCAGTATACTCATGAAGAGTAAGAACTGGAGATTATAGGTCTGACATTAACACATACATTTTCTATGTTCTGACCCTTATGAGACTCACTATTCATGAGGCATCACTGTCCATCCACCTCATTATTGTAATACAATCTCCTCCTGCTGTCTTTTCACCCTTAAATTTATATTCTATTATGCTACATTTACCTCTGCTATGATGCCATTATCATGAGGGCAGGGTTTCAGTTTCAGGAAGCTTTCTTCTAATTTTACACTTGAATAGAATTTCTTAGTACAGTGAATCCATTTTAGATGATTCTGGAAGAATTATAGAAGAGCTATACGTATGCCAATTTTTGGTGGAAGTAATAAATGAGTCAATACAATTGGGGAAGAAGTATGTAGAAGTTTTCAAAATTAAGGTAGTAGCTTGGGTTCTCTGTTTTGGTTGCTTTATGAAATTGACATATTCATGCCACTTCCTACCTTTAATATATTCTGGAATTTCTCATCTCTGTCCCATCAATACATGAAACTTATTTAGCACCAACTAAATGTTTATGAAACAACAAGCTACCCCCTACAAAGAATCAATGTGTGTACAACACAGGTCTTGGCCAGGAAAGGGCTTATAGTCCAAGTTGTGCACTTTCCTCTGTCTAGAATATTCCATTACCACTCCTCTCTTTATTTTTATAGTTCTCTCCAGACCACGAAGTATCCTCATTTCCTGTTTTTCCAGTTTTATTATAGTAAACTCAAATACACTAAATTATGCAGAGCTTAATGGACTTCTATCCATGAAAGTAAGAACATCTAAATTATATTTTATCAAATTATATTAAGATAAATCCTAATATAAGTATATAAGATATATGTACTTTGTATATACAAGATATATATGATATATACTTAATATATCTTATATGCTTATATTAAGTATATCTTATGTAATTATATTAAGTATAATGTATAACTGTATAAACTCAAAGTTATCATATGCCTTTGTTCATCTGCTTTTCCAAAATTGTAACTTATGGAAATAAATGTAATGTCAAAAGTAAAATGTGTGTGCCATATTTTATAAAAATAGCCTTGAACACTTTGAATTCTAAAGGAAGAACTATAAACTGGAAAAATACAAAGTCTCTATAATGGTAACCATGTAAGTAGAGTTGCTTTATTATACCTTTCTGCATTCAGGTATTATTTTTATCCAGACCACATATTTGCATATGTAATTTATTATTGTTCTGCCCTATAAAAGGTTTTAGCTACTAAATATTTGTTTGTCTTATCTCTGTTTCTTAGAGATGCAATTGTTTTGAATTCAAGTTTTATTTATTCTTCTTCTCTCATCTGAGAAAGATTCTTGCTTTTCTGGGAAATCAGCCTCCCCTAAACAGGATATATTGTTACTAAATTCATACTTACAATTAAAACATTTTCTCTTTTTTTATGTCTTTGCTGTCTGGATTATTTGCAGTAGCATGATGCACAGAGAGAAGTAAGTGAGCATAATGGAAAAACATGACTTTGGGGATCAGGTAAATTCATGTAGTGACACCACCTATAGGATGTAAAAGTGGTATAATATTGCCATTGCTCAGAAATTCCAGCTATCAAATGAAGAATATTAATAGATATGTTCTCCCAAAGTTTAGTTGTTAATGTCAAATATAATATGGGTAGAACAGCTATGTTTTTATTTGTATTCAGTATATTATAGCTTCTATTACTACTAATATTAGGATGGAGTTTCTTCTTGATATTCTTTAATTTGTTTAATTATCTAGCAGAGAAATAGAAAGTGCTCATTAGACATTAATTAAACTGAACTGAGAATTATCAATTTTCAAGAGTTTACAGGTTCAGTGCAATGGCAACAATTCATTAATGTCAATTAATCTACTCCCTTCTACTATTAATAGACCCTCAATCTTCAAACCTTTAGCCTCAGAAGTGACCATGTGACCCATAATGAGAAATTCACAGTACTCCAGGCCCTGGCCCACTGATTGGCCCTTAGATGGGCTCATGATCTAGACAAGATCATGTTTTTTTCCCTGAAATTTTAGATACTGGCTTTGATGGTGATATATGGATCTCTCATCTCAAGCTCCTAAATAAGGTTAATTTATGTGAACTTAATGTTCCCTCTAGCAGGGAGAATATTTGCTTATGAAATGAATAAACATGGGCAAAATATGGATCTTAAAAGACGATTGAAAGTTGACATAGGAGTGACTCCAGAAGTGGGGAGTCAAACTCTGGACCAGATTGAAGACTAGCTGAAACAGGATAGAGGCAAAAACACCTTTCCATAAGAGATGCTCACTAATGCCATGTCAGCTTACCATTGCCATGGCAACACCCAGAATTTACTGGCTCTTTCTATGACAATCACCTGATGACCCAGAAGTTACCACCTTTTTTTCTAAAAATTTCTGCATAATCCACCCCTTAATTTGAATGTACTTAAAAGAGGGTATAAATATGACTGCATGACTGTCTCTGAGTTTTTACTCTGTCACACTGTCTATGGGGTTGTTCTGCTCCACAAACAGCAATACCACTGCTGCTGTTGTAGACTGCCCCTTTAATAAAAGTTGCTGTCTAATGCCATCTAACACCATCGTTTTCCCTAAAACTTTTCCCAGGCAAAACCAAGAACCCACCCAGGCTAAGCCCCAGCTTGGGGGCTCACTGGCTGTGCATCACAATGACTAAAGTTTTTGCCTGTGTTGTGTATGTAGAGGGATCGGGAAAGGAGGAGAAGAGAAAGACATAAGTATTTGAGTATTTAGATCTAGACATTTCTAATTCCCTTAGTGTTTGGGTGTTGCTACTTAAAAGATTCCTGAGGAATAGTTGCAGGAAAGAATGAATATTTTCATTTTAAAGAAACTTAAGTTTTGACTTTGATTATGTTTAAAATCTTGAATACAACTGAAGAAGACAAGTCCTAAAGTTGTTCATGACTGTAGAACAATATATTTCTATGTTATGCACACGTACCCTAGAACTTAAAGTATAATTAAAAAAAAAAATTTTTAAAAAAAGTCTTTATTTGGGAATATAAAAGATGAAATGCAGATCACAGTCCATTTCATGTATTCATAAATGATTTTCCAACACTTTCTTTGACAACAATCATAGCATTAAATGTACATTAAAAATTTGATGCCTGTTAGTTTTCTAGTACATTTCAAAATTCAAAGTAGGCAAGAATTTATGAGACATGAAATGACAGTGTTACTCACAGTAAATGCTCATATTGGCCACCACCTTTATTTAAATTATATAGATATTTATTAATAGTGAAAGGAAAAACTATGCCATTTGACCTTTCCTATTGTACAGTTCATGAGATTTCAAGTTATATCAATATTTTTCTAATATTTTGTGAAGTATTTGACATCTAGTTTAATTTTAGTTATTTTAAAATTTCTGTTTACTCAGCAGCCATCTCAGTTTTTTAAAATTTCTGTTCTTGAAAAAATTAAAATTTGGCAATCATACAACCATGTTCTGTACACACACATACACATGCACACACCCATACACATACTCCTATCCATCCATCTATCTATATTTTTGTTTATTTATTCCTGACATCCAAATATCATAAGACCACTACGCAAATCAGAGGGCCAATGCAGTAGCCTCTTGAGACTTATAATGTGTATATTCACATATATACGAATATGCACATCCAAATATTAAAAATAAAATTACCAAAGTATACAATAAATTTTGCTTTTTAAAAAAAATTTCACTCCAAAATTCAAAACTCAAATTTATAACATATTGCCTACAATTTCCAGTCTGTACTTAGTTACCTTCTATCAGTTACCACCTCACCTATTCACTCTTGCTCCTACACACACAAACTGAACTGAGAATTATCAATTTTCACACATGCACACACCCACACCTCATACAGTTTCAGTATTTTCTTTCATCACTTTTAAGATTGGCATTTTGTTACTACCCAAACATTTTGTTACTACCCAAAATTTATAAGTTGTTACTGACTAATAGCAGCAATAACAAAAATGATAATAGCAAATACTCTTATAAGACTTACCAAGTTCTAGGCACTGATCGTAAAGTAACTTACACTTATAGAAAATCACTCATTGAATCTATCCCCATGGAACCTTTTGTGAGGTGAAGGTGTTTATTATTAATGTGTTCCATTTCACAGATGAGAAAGTCAAGGCACAGGGAGGTTCAGTAACTTGTCTAGAGTAATTCAGTTAGAGATGAGCAGGGCCAGAAGTCACACCCAGGCAGTGAAGTTCTAGATTTGATCACTTGATCAGTACATAGTCTACATCTTACTTTAGTCCACACAGATTCAACTTTATGACATGTCTTCCTAAAATTTATGTTGACATTTGTATTGATTAATCACATTTATATGTTTCCTAAATGTATTTTGTTCATGTTTTCCATTTCTACATATAATATATAATATTTACATGATCACCTAATCTATGTTATTCTGGGACATTTTATGCATTCATCCTAATCTTTGCAATTTCTCTCTATAATAGGCATAGGAATTTTATTTTGTAGTTGTGAGAAACTTCTCTGTCTTGACTCTTATCCAACAACAAGAGATCCTACACAGTCACTTAAAAAATATAATTCAGATAATATCTCTTTTAAAACTTCTAATGACTTAACCTATCTTTAGAATAAAACCAAGCATGGTTTACTATGACTCATACTGCTCCACCTGATCTGTTCTCTAGCTACTCGCATTAAACCTTTTCCATATAACCCTCGCCCTCTCTCTACCTTCTTTTCTCAACTTCCTGTGTAAAAACTGACCTTACCACACTCACACCTGAGCTAATGAATTCTATTACTAGAATATTTGTACTGTTCATTCTCTGTTTACCTGGGATCCTTTTCTTTGGGTTCTTTGTATTGCTGGCTCCTTTTCATGCTACAGATCAGAGTAACATATCAGCAAGTCTCCTTCTAACCCAGTTGTTTGTAATTTATGGTACCCAGCTTGCCAGCAAGACCACAGCATCACCTGTGGTCTTGTTAGAAAGGTGGACTTCCAGGCTCCTACCCATACCCGCTGATTTAGAGTATGGGATGGACCCCAGGAATCTGTGTGTTTCTAAGCTCTCCAGAAGTCCCCAGGAAGGAAGTACAAGGTGTTGTATCAACACACTGAGGTGACATGTCTTCAGGGCAGTTGATGGCCACAGCAATACCTGGAGCAAATAAATGGGCTGAGAGGATGTAAAGCATAGTGAGATCACTATCTGATGTACTTTTAAATTGTGATATCTGCATCACCTCAAAAACAAAAAAAATGTAGCTCATTCTCAAATATTTCCTAAATAATAAAATCAATCAAGTAATCAGTCTATTATCTAGCCCACATATACATATTTGGGATAAAGCAAAGACAAAATTTAACTCAGTTGTGATAATTTACCAAACATGCATTTTCTATTTTATCCATCTCCCTTCTATTTGCAAAATGAATACATTAACAAATAGTATATATTTAAAAACATGTTTATTCTTATGATCATCTGACGCTGCGTTAGGGAAAGCCACATCCCCTACTACTCTCATATTGTCAGGGACTTCACAGAAGTATCAGGTATAGTGATGGTTTAACAAAAGGTCTCATGGGAATGCAGAATAAGATGTCATACTGACAATACTTCAATGTAGGTCACTAGTTCTCAAAATTTGCATACAGTGGAATAAACTGGAGGGTTTATTAAAACACAGATTGCTTGTAAGGTAGATGGATGTGCTTTGGCCAAGGAATAGGCCAAGGCAGATGTCCAGTCAGAGTGACTCAGCAAGTTTTGTGCACAGGCACATACCTCCCCTTGTTTTATAACCTGTTTGTGTAAGTTCGTACTTGGCTTGGAGCCACTATTGTCTGTAGAAGGTATAATTGCCCTGCAGACTCTGTGCACAGAGGCTCATGCATTGAGGCTCGGCTTGGCTCAACATGGCTGGTCATGGTTCTTGTGCAGGCATGCTGGTGCCCAGAGAAAGAGAGAGAGCCAAAGCTGTCCATCTTGCAGACAGACAGAAGGGAGCCAGGACACAGCTAGGCTTGCTTTTCTCAGAGAGAGAAAGAGTTAAACTGCTGACCCTGAAGGCAGGGGAGAGGCGGCCACGTAACTGTGTGTGGGAGCCGCCAGATTAAGCAGTCAAAACAGGGTGGACAGTGTAAATGAATTAGCTTGAGTAAGCTGTGTAAGAGAGCTGCTGCTGAATAAAACCATAAAACCATATTGACATGCCTACTCCCCACTTGAGTGTTCTTTCTGCTCATCAACACACTCCCCTAGAACTTCAGCATGGATTGGATCTAGATCCCGGAATATGACATTGCTTGATTCAAATATAAGAATTTCTAATTCAGGAAGTCTGTGTGAAGCTCAAAAGTGCATTTCTAACAAGTCTCTGGTAATGCTAATGTTTATGGCCTGGGGATCACAGTTTATGGAAAAAATGGATCCAAGGAGTCCGATACAATTACATACCACACTAATTATCTAAGCTTCAATTTCTGCAAACTGTTGTTTGATTAGAAATTTATAGGTTTAAATTTCAAGTCATATTTGATTTTTTTTTAAAAAATTATTTCCATTGGTTACTGGGGAATAGGTGGTATTTGGTTATATGACTATGTTCTTTAGTGATGATTTGTGAGGTTCCGGTGGACCCATTACCCAAGCAGTATACACAAGGGTATTTAGAATTTTGTTTTCAAGTCAATGTTAACAACAAAAACAAAAACCAAATAAAAAACAATGAAAAATGTAAATATTCACCTAAGTAGAACATAATCTTTGGCTGCTTTCTGAAATCATGCTCCATAATTTATTTGAGTCATTTAGAAGTAAACATCTAGTCGTTTTTTTTTTTTTTTTTTTTTTTT
>NW_016807388.1:2062513-2084929 GCF_001698545.2 Rhinopithecus bieti | reverse complement strand
AAAGGATATGAACAGACATTTCTCAAAAGAAGACATTCATACAGCCAGCAGACACATGAAAAAATGCTCATCATCACTGGCCATCAGAGAAATGCAAATCAAAACCACAATGAGATACCATCTCACACCAGTTAGAATGGCAATCATTAAAAAGTCAGGAAACAACAGGTGTTGGAGAGGATGTGGAGAAATAGGAACACTTTTACACTGTTAGGAGGAGGAATTTCTAATGTAATTTGTTTTATCAGAAGACTTAGAAAACTTTAGTGATTTACCTAAGCTTATTCATGATGATAAGCTTACCTAAGCTTATTCATGATGATAAGCTTACCTAAGCTTATCATGAATGATAATGAATGGACTGGAGCCTATGTATTAAGACTCTAGATCTCAAACTATTTCCCATAATTTATTTATAATTGTAATTTTATTAATGTGTGTTTATTTTGTGCTTCCTGCTTAAAAGAACCTTATCCATTGTGAATCTCCATCTACCTTAGAATTAGATAATGATTTATTATAGAAAAAAATATAAAAGTATATATTTAGTTTTTGTTATTCCAAATTGACATATTCAAAGCAATACTCTAAAATCCAGTTATGCTTTTCAAGCATATTGAGGCTTGAAAACTTCTGTGCATGCAATTCTCTCATTATGTTAATGATATTGGCTATTATTGCTAAGCCAAAATCAGGAGGATGTAGGACATAATATGTGAAGATGAAAAGCAATGCCTTGGTTGTTACCGGTCAATGCCAACCCAGCAAGAAGCACCAGAGTGGCCAAAGAATATCACAATAAAGACCAAGGGAGGAAGAAGATGCAGCATTTGAGAACTCTGGTCCTTTCCTTTTATTCTAGTACCATCCAGACACAAAAACTTACATATACTCCTCCCAATGCACACATATATACAGCATTATCAAACTATAGTGAAATAAGAAATAACTAGTAGAATGTATAATTTTATATGCATGAGATATTATAATTTTAATAGTTTATTTTTTAAATTTAGCATAAATACATATTATATACAACATGATGTTTTGAATTACAGGTACACTATGGAATGGCTATATGCTTTACCTTATATACTTATACATTTGTGGTAAAAACACATAAAATCTATTCCATCAGCATTTGTATATATGCAATACATTGTTATTAACCATAGTCCTTGCGTTATACAAGGAATCTCTTGAATTTATTGCTCCTGTCCAATTGTAATTTTGTATCCTTTGGTCAATGTCTCCAAAATCTCACTTTGCATCCCAGATCCTAGCAAACGTCATTCTAAACTCTGCTTCTACAATTTCAATTTTTTTTTTTTTTTTTTGCCAAATGTAAGTGAGGTCAGGTAGTATTTGTCTAACTGTGCTTGGTTTATCTCACTTATAATGCCCTACAGGTTCATCTATGTTGAAGAAAATGATATAATTTGTTTCCTTTGTAAGACTGAATATCATTTTACTGTGTGTGTGTATCACATTTTCTTTATCCATTCATGCACTGATGGAAACTTAGGCTGATTCCATATCAGAGACTATGTAATTTTATTTTCTAAGTTCTGCTATTTCAATTGCATATTGAAATTAAGTTTAAAACAAATGGAACATAAAATTATTTTTTCTCTCCACAATGGGTGGAGTTTGTCAGAAATATTGTAGTAATTACTGAAGAAGTAACAACATGTATTTTCTCCATATACCCAAAAGGTATGAAGAGTAGAATGTCATAACCTTATCAAAACTACTACTAATAAAGCATATAGAAAAAAGCAAATCTAAACACACGGAATTGTTTTGATGGTTGCCTGGGGCTAGGAACGTACACAGAGAAAAATGAGTACAAGGAATTTTATTGAATGTTAAAAACATTCAAAATTATGATAATGATTGCACAATTCAGTAAAGATAAAAAAGTATAGTAAAATAAAAATACATTATAAGTGTATTGATTGGAGATAAATACAAAAATACACTTTAAAATATTTAAACGAGACAAGTTTTAAGTTAAAAAAAGAAGTTGTTTTATATTCACCTAATTATTCTTCCTTCTACTGTCTAAAATGGTAGCTTGAACATAGGTGGTGTTGCCAAATCTGTCCCACAGACTATGGCTAAATGACAGATGAAAGGAATACGCTGACACAGGTATTTTGCCTGATAGCGTGTTTAGGGGACTGCCACATCTCAGTACCACCGATGAGAAAGTGCAGCAGCCGATGAGAGTGCAGTTCCACTAAGTTGGTGATTCTTGCATTTATTTAGTGCAGATTTAATGACAAAGCCTTGGAGCACACACAGTTTGTGGGTAATAAACATTGCCAACCCCCCAAGTGCAGAGCAGTCCTATGCGCAAATGATCAAAGATTGGTTTCTGGAGATAGGAGTAAACAAGTTTATCTAGATAAGTTCCTTTACATTCTCTTGTTATCTGCTCTTTGCTCTCAGCCTTCTGAATGCAGCCAAATTCTCAAAGTTTTTGCAAAACCTCCCAGCCTTCCAAGAAGGTTTGCATCTTTCCCTATAACATTTTCTTACAACTTTTCCCACCACCTGACCAATCTCCTACATTATGTTTATTAAATGTTTTTGAACTTCTAAAGCAAAGAGTAGTAGGGGAAAAGGGAGGGTAGGAGAAAAAAAGAAGGAAGAGAGGAAGAGAAGAGGAAAAAAATAGCAATATTTGTTATTCATCCTTCCAGTCATTTCTCTATTAGAAATCTACTCGTTCTCCCTTAAACACATACAAATAAAACCTATTATCATATACACATTTATTTTACAAAAACAGCAACGCATTCAACATTTTAGTTAGCATGTTTTTCTACTTCAGAATATATTTGTGTCAGTACAGACAACTCTAAAATCTTCCTTTAGTACCTGCACAGTTTACCATAATATAATTGGATATTAATTTATTTGATAATTTCCTTCTCTTACTATTAAAAATAAACATCCTTGTATACATATTCTTACATCATTTTGTATTTTGATGAATTAGAATCTTGAACCTAAGATTGATGATCTTAAAAATAATGATTTAAGAAATAATGAATTAATCATTTAAGATTGATGATCTAAGAAATAATGATCTCATGCTGACTACAGTTAACAATAATATATTGTATATTTAAAATTTCCTAAGGGTATATTTTAAGTCTTCTCATCACAAAAAAATAAGTATGTATGTATGTGAAGTAATCCATACATTAGATAGTTTGGTTTGTCCATTTACAACGTGTGTGTGTGTGTATACACACGTATACACAGTCATGACATACTGAATTTAGAATTTTGTTTACATTTATAACTTTATTATAAAATTTAGACTATTAAAAGATAAGAATTTTTCTTTCAAATGGATAATTAGACTTAATAGTTTCTTTTTTGCAATTGGTTGAAAACTCTATCTTTGTAATTGTGGTGGCTTCTTAATGTGGAATTCGACTAAACTGAAACTATGCTTCCCAGAGTCCCATTCTCTGTATTGCTGCAAGATTGAGTTGGGGAAAAATATTAAGAGTTGACAGAAGACATTAAATAGAAACCATTATGTTCTGAAGACCTCCATGGTCAGAGGTAGTGAGAGGAAGACAGAAATGTCTGTAGGTTTCAAATGTCCTCATTTTTCTTACTTGCTCAACTTTTTCATTCCCATTTTGGTTCAGGAGGATGCAGTAAATATTCCTAAAAAGGGACTAATAAATTTTTCTATTTGTCCAACATCCAGAATTCACCAGTTCAAGAATAAAAGTGTAGAAATGAGAGTGGATCCTGTATTAGTGGTAATTTGAGAAAGCAGTTCAGGAGCTTTACTGAGGAAATGCAAGGGGAAAGCTTTTATAGGATGGACCTGGAAGTAAAGTAAAACAAAGATTTGATTAGTCACAGTTTTACAGTTGTCTTATCTGGTCTATTCCATTGGAAGGTTCCTAGTTACATAAGCTTTTTGTCAATTTCTTAATGTTTGCATCAGAGTTTTGTTTTTCTTTAATATAGACATTTACAATAAATAGCTGAAGTTAAGCTTTGCTTATGTTTGCAAACAAAGCAAGGTTGAGGTCACTTATGAGGCGTAATGGTTTTGTCTGCTCAGGAATTCTTTAGGCCTGGTATCCATTTTAATTTTCTTTAACAAGTCTTAACAAATTTCTTCATATAGATGATATGTTGTTATTCCTTTGCGTAATGTACAATTGTTGGTTGCCTCTTGTGGCAAATTGCACTATATTTGATAATGTCCCTACAAAATTCATGTCCTTCCTGGAAACTCAGAATGTGACCTTATTTGGAAATAGGGTCATTGCAAATGTAATCAATTAAGATGAGAACATACTGGATTAGTGTAGGTCCTAATTCAATTCATTTGACTGGTGTTTTTATAGGACAAGAGCAACTTGTACACATACAAACAGAAAGGAGAATGCCACATGAAGACATACATGCAACAGACATACACCGGGGGAATGAGTGTGAAGACAGAGGCTGAGATCACAGGGATGCATCTACAAGCCAATGAACACCAAGGACTCCTAGAAACCTTTAGGTGCTAAAAGTCAAATTACAGAACCCAGTTCCCTCAGAACCTCCAGTGAGAACCAACACTTCCAATAAGTTGATTTTAGACTTTTAGCCTCCAGAACTGTAAGATAAATGTCCTAGTCCGTTTTCATGCTGCTGATAAAGACAAACCCAAGACTGGGCAATTTACAAAGAAAGGGGTTTAGTTTGACTTACAGTTCCATGTGGCTGGGAAGGTCTCACAATCGTGGCAGAAGGCAAGGATGAGCAAGTCTCATCTTACATGGATGGTGGTAGGCAACGAGAGAGTTTGTGCATGGAAACTCCCATTTTTAAAATCATCAAATCACTTGAGACTCATTCACTATCATGAGAACAGCACAGGAAAGACCTGCCCCTGTAATTCAATTACCTCCCACCGGGTCCCTCCCACAACACATGGGAATTCGAGATGCAATTTGTGTGGTGACACAGCCAAACCATATCAATAAACGGTTGTTTTAAGGCACCAAATTTGTGGTAATTTTGTACAGCAGCCTCTGGAAATTGAATAAACTGTCTTCACACTTTATAAGTGCTAACCAATCACTTTGAAACACATATTCTTCATTAGGGAATATCGTAGGCTAACTCACTCTCCTTTGGATAAAAACAAAACTAATGGAAATGCATGTATCAGACTGTTCATGTCAAAACATTTAAGTTACATGTAGTGTAATAACTTCCCCTAGAGAATTGCTTATTATTTCCTTCAGGATTCCTCTTTTTCAGGAGAAGCTAATGACAACCCTAGACCAAGAGAGACAGACCATAAGGCTCAGGATAGCCAGTCAAAGCATTTCATCCCCCAGTTGCAATGATGACTGCAAAGGTGTTATATTAGTTTTCTATTGCTGCTCTACTGCATATCACAAACTTAGTGGTTTACCACAATATATATTTATTATATTACAGTTCTCAAGGTCTGAAATGTAGGTCTAAAACCAAGGTTAAGTTGAGGCTGCATTACTTTCTGATGGCTCTTGTGGAGAATCTGTCTTCTTCCATTTTAACTCCTAAAGGCTGCCCATATTCCTTGCCTCCTTGCTCTGGCTATCTTCAAAGTGAGCAATGGAGTTTTCTTCATTGCACTACTCTGACTCTTCTGACACCTCCATTCACATTTAAGGACCCTTGTGATTACATTGAGAATAGCTAATAACCCAGGGTACTCTTCCTATTTTAAGGTCAGCTGCTTAGCTACTTTAATTCCATTCCCTATTTTAATTTCTCTTTACTATGTAATGGAATATATTCACAGGTTTTAGAAATTAGGATATGGACATCTTTAGGAAGTCATTATTCTGCCTATAACAATTGATTGGCCTAAATTAGTCCAATTAGACCTATTCTAGGAATGCTGAGCAGAAGACATTGTATCTGTACTGCTGGACAAAAATGGGGAAACATATAGCCCCAGAATTTGCTGCAATCCATCTTAGCGATAAAAGAGGAACCAGATTTATGATCAAGATAATAAAATAAAATTCAAAGGATACAGAAGTGTAAATTAATTTTTAGGTAACATCACTAAGCTACTGTATTAAGTTTCAATTGAAGTTCTCCTTAATTTTAGTATTTTCAAGTATTTTAAATAATAATTTGTCCTTTCCAAAGAGGCAGCTTGAGCCAGGTCTTATAATATATACAAAAGTCATCCTATTTCATCCTATTTGATACATTTGTTGTTTTATAGTTTTATCTTTATGTTACTGAGATATATGCTCTCATTTTTTAAAATTGGTCATTGCTGTCATATAGGAAATTAGTAATTTCTAAATGATTATCCTATTTAATTATTCTAATTCTAAATAGCGTATCATTTTAGTTCTTCGAAATTTTGGCTGATAACTTTAGAAACTATAAGTAACAATACTTCTGATTGTTTCTTCTCAATATTAATATCTCATTTTTTATATTAGCTAAAATTTTCAAATCTATGCTTCAAGTATTTCATATGTAGTCCTGAGTTCAAAAGTTAAAACATGTGCATAGTTTCTAAGAAAAAAATAATAAAGTCCAGGTTTAAAATATATTTCCTGTTGAAAATATTCTATCAAAGAATGTTAATCCTATCAAATATATGTTATCACTTCAAAATCTAAAATCCACATAATTTTGGCCTTAAAATAAACCATCAAATATTCTACCCTGGAGAGCAAATTATTTTATAACTACATGAGTCAATAGGCCAGGTTAGAAACTGTAGTATGTGAGTCTATGTAAATGCTGAATGAAGTAGACGGAAAACACATGAAAACAGAGAGTTCAATTGGATGAACTGGGGCTTATAACAATTAACAACTACTGTCATGGTATCCATGCTAATTAACTCACCATTATGGATTATTTGATTATTTTTCATTATGAAAGAATAGCCTTCTACTGAAAGTTTGATAAATAATTCGTGAAAACTGATAGTTGGATCTTGAAGTACCAGAGGAAGAGGCGGCATTTTTCTTTGTCTTTCAGCTCTACTCATTCAGTCCCGTATTTTTGGTTTCTTGTGTTCTTATGCTCCTCGAATCTCAAAATCCTCACTTCTTTGTGTTTAAAAGCCATTTAACGAGCTGTCCCGCAACACTTTAAAACCATCTGCTTTGTTAAAAAATTTCTAAATGAGATATTTATTTATTTTCTTTTCTTTCTGAGCCCAAAGTAAATAACTTTTTCCTAGGATCTTTGTAAAAGTTCTCAGATAAGTTTCTTTCTTAATTCAGATTTCTTTCAGACTTCTAGTAGTTCACATATAGACTCATATAGAGAATCCTGCTGAATGTCTTGTCTGATTCCTCAGCAGAACTGAAGCAGAACACCGAAGACTCCGAGACATTTTCCCTGTGAACAGCCAATCATGCCCTCCTGACTTTTGGTTGCTTCTTTTATTTCTCAGACAAATATTTCATTTCAGCAGTGCTGTGTATTCTACACACCTGACCTAGCCATATTCTGATTTTCCTTCTGCTGTCTTTAAAGGCAATGCAGAATATCCTCCCAAAGTACTCAATGGAATGCCAGAAGCACCGTTATTTCAAAAGCATATTTGCTTCCACTCGGTAGCTCTGAAATTAGTTATGCTTCTTAAAAACTTTCATAGTCAGAACTAAGAAAAAGAGTTGCTCAGGTAGTAATGTAGTATGATGGCAAGTTATGTGTATTTTATCAGTTACTAAAAAAGTGTAATAACCAAATAGTATTATTTTCTCCGTTGTTTTAAATGCATCACAAAAGAAACCAATTAATTTATATCTATTGGATATTGAAATTAGATACTAGGGAGTTTGTATACATCTGATTAAGTCCACACGTAATATCTATGAATCTCTTTTGAAATTAATGGACTCTAATTAATCTTTGCACTCATTGCCCAGTGAAAGTCGACTGAATCATGAGAAACAGGTTAGAGCAAAGTCTTGCTATATGGAAACTGATCTTTATTCTATATATTTGTATGGTTTTATCTTAATTGCTAATCATAGTATACTGAAAGTGACTACTGAGGGCACTGAGGGAAGCATTCTGAGCCTGAGGACTAACAGGCTGGAATTCAGTAGGAAAAACCGCTGTGAGACTCCATTTTGCATTTCCATTTTGGGAGAGGAAGGGAAGTCATGGATGCTGTTTATTTGCCATTCATGGTTAGAGAAAATAAATAGACACTTGGAGTCAGGGTAATGAATTACTAGATACTGGCCCATGGATAAATGGATTTACCTCTGTTTCTTCATCTGTAAAGCAAGGATATTGGAAAAGGCAATTGCTTAATCTTTCTTGCTGCATTTAATTGTCTGACTTCCAATATTTGGAGAAAGAAAAGTTGACTAAACATAAAGCACTATAATACACTTTTCACATCTATTTGTGCCTTTTCATGTTTAGTTTACATATTTATTGGTATGTAATTAAAATAGCATATAATAAAATTTTCTTAAATAAAGTAGTAAAAGTTGCTAGATATGAAGAACCCCTACATCAATGACAATCATATGATGCCCACTTTTGGTATGCCTCATTTCCTCTATTTTTAGGTCAGCTGTAGACAGGTATCTACATGTCATTTGATTCTGTTTTTAGAAAGAATAGTCAACGTAATTTTTTAAATGTGATATGGGTGCATGCATGTGTATCCACAAGCATGTACGCATATACACATATGAAATTATTAGCTCTAGAAAGAATCTGCTTAATGGACTGATATTGTTTGCATTTGTGTCCCTGCCTAAATCTCATGTTAGAATTGTAATATTCAATGTTGGAGGAGGGGCCTGGTGGGAGGTGATTTGGATCATGGAGATGGACTTTCACCTTGCTGCTTTCTTGATAGTGAGTGAGTTCTAATGAGACATGGTTGTTTAAAAATGTGTAGCATGCTCTTCCTCCTGCTCCAGCCATGTAGGGCATGACTATTTCCCTTTTGCCTTCCACCATTATTGTAATTTTTTGAGGCTTCTCCAGCCATGATTCCTGTGCAGCCTGTGGAAACAAGAGCCAATTAAACCTCTTCTTTATAAATTACCCTGTCTCAGGTATTTCATTATAGCATTGTGAGAATGGACTAATACAGTAAATTGGTACCATGAGTGGAACACCGCTACAAAGACACTTGAAAATGTAGATGCAGCTTTGGGCAAAGGTTGGAAGATTTGGAGGGATCAGAAGAAGGTAAAAAGTTGACAGAAAGTTTGGAACTTTCTAGACACTTGCTAAAATGCTGTGACCAAAAGGCTGAGGAGGTCTCAGATGGAAATGAGGAACTTATTGGGAACTGGAGTGTATTAGTCAATTCTCACACTGCTATAAAGAAGTACCTGAGACTGAGTAATTTATGAAGAAAAGAGGTTTAATTGACTCCCAGTTCTTCAGGCTTAACAGGAACCATAACTTGGAGGCCTCAGGAAACTTACAAATGGCAGGAGGTGAAGGGAAAGCAAGCACATCTTACCATGATGGAGCAGGAGGGAGAGGGAGAAGGGGGAAGTGCCACACACTTTTAAAACATAAGATCTTGTGAAAATTTACTCATTTTCATTAGGACAGCAATGAGGAAATCCACCCCCATGATCCAGTCATCGCCCACCATGCTCCTCCTCCAACATAAGGGGATTACAATTCAATATGTGATTTGAGTGGGGAGACAGAATCAAACCATGTAATGGAGCAAAGTTTACTTTTGTTGTGCATTAGCAAAGAGGTTGGAGGCATTGTATTCCTGGCCTAGAGATCTGTAGAACTTTGAACTTGAGAGTGATAGGGTATCTTGTAGAAGAAATTTCTAAGTAGCATAGTGTTCAAGACATGACCTGGCAGCTTCTAACAGTGTACCCTTATATGCATGAGCAAAGAAATGTTCAGAAACTGGAAATCATTTAAAAGTGAAGCAGAGCATAAAAGGTTGAAAAATTTGCAGCCTGACCTTATGGTAGAGAAGAAAAACACATTTTCAGGGGAAGAATTCAAGCTGGCTACCAAAATTTGAATAAGTAGAAAGAAGAGGAATGATGATAGCCAAGATAATAGGAAAAATGCCTCAAAGCTATTTCAGGAATCTTCACAGCAGCCCCTCTCATAATAGACCCAAAGGCCTAGGAGAGAAGAATGGTTCCCCTGCCCTGTGCAACCTCAGGATACTTCTCTCTGAGTCCCAGCCACTTCCAGCCTCTGTTGTGGCTAAAAGAGCCCCAAATACATCTCAGGCCACTGCTAGAGAGGATGCAAGACATAAGGCTTAGTGGCTTCCATGTTGTATTAAGCCTGCAAATGCACAGAGGGCAACAGCTAAGGCTTGGGAGCTGATATAGTTTAGCTGTGTTCCCACCCAAAATCTGATCTTGAATTGTAATATACATAGTCTCCATAATCCCCATGTGTCAAGGGTGGGACCAGGTGGAGGTAATTGGATCATGGCAATGTTTTCCACCATGACGTTCTTCTGATAGTGAGTCTCACAAGATCTGACGGTTTCATAAGCATCAGGCATTTTCCCTTTTGGCAGTCATTCAGTCTGTCCTGCCACCCTGTGAAGAAAGTGTCTGCTTATCCTTTGCCTTCTGTCATGATTGTACATTTCCTGAGGCCTCCCCAGCAATGTGTAGCTGCAATTTAATTTCAGTGAGACAGGGTGTTCTTATCATGGCCAAGTTAACAGTTTTTAACAACAAGGAAACTAATATGATTATTGAATATACTTTCAAACATTTAAAGCCTTTTGTGTTCTATTATCTTAATAATCCATCCGAATAACAAAAATGAATGTAGGAGAATTTTCTAAGGTATTCCATTAAACTACCACTTAGACTTGTCAATATTACTAACTTTCAAATTATTTATTCCCAACCTTGCACTCCCATAACTCCAACCCTGGCGTATGTCACCATCAATTACTGTATGGACAGTTAATAATTTTCTAGTTGTTCTGCTAACTTATAGTTTTCCTGGAAATCCTATTCACTTTGTAGCTTTATGAAGCAAAATTCTGACCATATTACACACTCTGTTTATCCAAAACCACCACATTACCTACAACTTATAAGCAAACTTGAATTCACTTCAAGAGTAAATATACCTATTTTTAGAGCCTGAAGCTTATACAGTTTAGGATGATCTTAAAATCAGGTATAAATGTATTTTTTGAGAAAAAATAGAAATTCACAAAAAATACAAATTAAAAAACCTAACAAATATCAAAATTCTAAAAAATATGTTTATATTTATTAATAAACTTTCATATAAAGCTATGACTTATTTTCCATTGACTAGATACTCTTTGCCTTTTTCATTTGACAAAGATTTTGTTACATGGTTTCCCATAGAGAAAATATGAAGCTATTTGTCTTTCTTTTAGTATAGGTTTTGAACAGGATTTTGAATGGGAAAAATAATGCATATTTGGTAGGGTCAAATGTCACATATACTTGTGAACAAATCTTACCATGCCTAATAGTGCAAGTAAGTAGGGAATGGAAGTTATGCACACATGACAATATATTAGGATTATACCCACAAATGTACACATACACATATGCACAGACACACACAACATTTAAATGAATAATGAATATATCTCCAACTCAGTCTCCTTTTATGTGGACTTCATCACTTCACCATCACATAATATATGAGGAACTGCAACAGAGGAGAAAATCAGAGTGGAAAAATACACTATTCTAATCAATTGTTATTAAAGATGTTAAACCTTTGTAAATTAACCAAAACCCACACAATTTTGTGAACATATTTTAGGATCCCTCCACTGAGGGACCCTGAATCTAAAATTTCACTCACAGTATAGAAAATCTACCTATGAATAGTCATGTATTATGAATAATTCAAAGCCTTTTTTTTCTGCAATAGGGCCTGAAACCAAACTTTCATACATTTCTCTTAATATTCCACTTTGCACATTAATTTTCTTTACTCCCCCTCCAAACAATACTGTTGATCTTCAAAAGTGCTAACTACTTTCAAACCTCTGAAATCAAACCATGCTGTTTGCTTCAGCTGAACATTCTGTCCTGTTTTTCAAGGCCCTCCTCTTTACAATCTATTTTTTTAATTAATGAAGAAAATAATATTTTTATCCCTTGGACACAGAAAGCAAGCCCTTACCAAATTGTTCATTGTTATTTAGATCATATTTATTAAATAGGTTGTTGTGCATGTATTATTTAATCTCTCCCACACTGGTTTTGAGATTGATTTTTCTTTGAATTCCCCTTAAAGATTCAGGAGACAGTGAACAAGGTTTTAAACCAATGAACACAATAAATTCTCCATTCTACTTGACCAGTAATAAAAAATATCTTAACCCCTATAAATTCTGGTTTGAACACATTGTCTTTAACAATAATGAAAAAACCACCAGAAAAGTAAATTAATAAATATTATTTAGTCTATATCTTAAACAAATAGGCAACATATATTTTATTAATGTGCACCTTCTCCTAGTTGCCCAGAATTGAAAATAATTTCTTTTTATAATCAAATAGAAAGAAACATGTGTATCTTAGTGGAATTTCTAATGCATTTCACATATCTGTGTAATAACTGTTATTCAAATACAAAATTAAATGCAAACAGATGAGATAAGAAATTAACTTATGTGTATTTCTAATGGTTTACAGAGCATGAAATACTGGGGAGACCACATTTAGATTTTATTTCAATACTTTTCTGCACAATTTCCTCAGATCCCAAGAAAGTGATCCGCAGGGTGGAGAAGCAGATGGAAGGGAAAAACTGTGCGGTGGAGCGTGGTGAAGAGGTTTGACCACACAGCAGAATTGACTCTCCTGAGGGCCTTTTCTCCTAAACTTCATTTTCACTTGAAAGACAACAAATCCGAACAGTGACTTTAGTCTAGGACACCTTCCACTAAGATGCTGAGATTCTATTAGCATTTTTATAGCTGCCCACTAGACGTTTGCATGAATATGAAGTTAAAGGCTGTTGTAGTCAAATTTTCCCCCAGTAACTCAGACATAACACTTTGATCCAGTACCTTCAGTGTTTAACTGGGCCTATTTGAGATTGTAAAATTGCATTTTTACCTCTAGCTGAGAATCAGAATTGCATTGTTATTTTTTGTTTTTAGTTTGAAACAAACCATTTTACAAGGGCACAGCACATTTTAAATGTGCTTTCTTTTAACAAAATAAAGGCAGCATACATTTTGGTAACCCCGTAGAGTAACACAGGTCCTGGAACACATCTTCTTTTCCTTTATAATGAATGCTTAATTTCAAATGTGTATGTTAAATGAAATGTGTCTTCCAAGCTGTGCAGCACAACTTAAAATACCTCCATTCCTTGTCTTTGCTCCTCACCTCTTCGATCTTTTGCTTCATGCCTGGTGGTCTGTAATAAGTGACTTACAGAGATTGGGAGGGAGTCTCAGAATGTCTCAAAGGTAAAGGAGAATGACTTTCTTCACTATTCACTCTTCTCCCAGCTTTGCTGGATAGGAGTTGGGCCTCAACCACACATTTCATTGTTCTAGTTGGTTTCTGCTTCCCCCTTCCTAATTGCTAATTTTTCCTTTCTCTTTTAATCTTGTTACTTCGAGCTATAATGTATGGCTTTACACATAGTTATTTTTTATCTTCAAAGAATCTCATGATCCGACAACTTTCTATCTTTACATTCTTAGCCTGGAATAAGCAGTGTGAGCACTCATGTGGGTATAGGTTATACAACCTTCTAGTGCATTTAGAAGACAAAGAAGTTCAGCCAATACATCGTCCTGGATTAGGAATCAGGAATTTTCAGTTGAGCCTCTAAGCAATTATTTATTCTCAATATCCTCCTTCATCCTAGTGTATGTCTTTATGCTCTTTAAAGATCATGACACACAAAACAATATTGTTTTTCCATACCTATGGATCCAAAATGAGAAAACTGCTCTGGAATCATGACATCTTTCTAAAGAACGTGCATGTGAACAGGTGGAATTCATTCAGAGAACTGGCCTGTCAGCCTAGGTGAAACTTTATGAAAGCAACAAATAATTGTCTTCTGTTATGTGATCCACATCTACCTAATCCCTATAGCATAGTGAAATCATAGCACTGATTTATTCTTTCTTTAGTAATCACGTGAATGGACTACTGCTCAAATACAACATTTGTGATTAGCCTTCTAATGTCCTCCCACAGATATCTCAGGATTCTAATTGTATGTTAACTGATTGATATGGCCTGACTTGTCCCCATCCAAATCTCATCTTGAATTGTAGTTCCTATAATCCTCACATGTTATTGTAGGGGCCTGGTGTGGGATAATTGAATCATGGGGGCGGTTACTCCCATACTGCTGTTCTCCTGATAGTGAGTGAGTTCTCACAAAATCTGATAGTTTTATAAAGGGCTTTCTCCTGTTTTGTTCAGCACTTCTCCTTCCTGCCATCATGGGGAGAAGGACATGTTTGTTTCCTCTTCTGTCATGATTGTAAGTTTACTGTTTCCTCTTCTGTCATGATTGTAAGTCCTCTCCAGCGATGCTGAACTGTGAGTCAATTAAACTACTTTTTTTTTTTTTTATAAATTACCCAGTGTCTTTTATGTCTTCATTAGCAGCATGAGAATGGACTAATACATTTATAGATATAGGAAAGGAAAGTAATAATAATAACAATGTCAACTATTAAAGCAATATTAAAAGATTTCTCATTAACCTTATTCTTCTAAATGAAATAAAAGAGCATTTGAGGTGAATAGAAAGCTAAGAGCTCAGACTTACCTTCCTTAGCTATCCATTTAGATATATCTTTTAAGAAAACAATATGAAAAATGATAACCACAAAAGAGTCTACAATATAATCTAATCCATCATCAGCCACATTCATTGTAAGAAAGGACCTCTGAATCAAAAGTATGGAAGATTTGGTGTGAAACAGTAATTCATATTTATGTGCTTTTGAAATACTGCACCCCAGTAGTGGGATTTTGTCTCAGGAACAGGTCTGACAATGCATGCATTGGTAATACCATAAACAATATTTCAACCTCTAACAAGCCTCAAACTATGCTTCTTTCTCTGATAACAGTCTCAGTTTTGGTACTGGCAGGTGTGATTGTACTAGACTGTTCCTCACTCTTACCCATAATTAATTGGAGCACTGCTGATACCTGATAAAAATAATTACCAATACTGTTATTTTATCTAATACTTTTGAATTAAGATCAAATGACTCTTTAGCTATACTTGTCCTTCACTTAAACTGGGGTAAAGTGAAACCTGGAACTAAGGCTGCCATTTTTGTGCACCTCTTTTGAAAATAAAATTAGAAGTTAATGAACAAATAAAACAACCCATGTACCAGTAATTTCATATCAAAAAAAAAAATTCTGATGTATCTGTTAAAATACATCCATTACCTTATTCTTATTATCTTTCATATTCATTTTACTCGAATGGACTTTAGTATATTAATAGGGGATAAAAGTCTATACCATAATAAAATCAGTTACAAAAGCCATATCTTGTATCCTGACAGTTGTCTAGTCCAGGAAGGCCACAGATACCTTTCTGAATCCTGTTTTATCCATTTCTGGGTAGTTTTCTTGCTGTTAGTTAATTTACTTTATTTACTATTTATTTTTTATTTTATTTATTTATTTTTGAGACGGAGTCTCGCTCTTTCGCCCAGGCTGGAGTGCAGTGACACAGTCTCGGCTCACTGCAACCTCCATCTCCTGGGGTCAAATGATTCTCCTGCCTCAGCCTCCCAAGTAGCTGGGACTACATGCACGCGACACTATGCCCAGCTAATTTTTGTAGTTTTAGTAGAGATGTGGTTTCACCATGTTGGCCAGGATGGTCTCAATCTCTTGATCTTGTTATCTGCCCACCTCAGCCTCCCAAACTGCTGGAATTACAGGCATGAGCCACCGCATGCAGCCTAGTTTGTTTACTTTAAATCTGGTCATCTGTGGTATATTTTTTCCAATAGAGTATAAAATACAAAAAGAATGTCTAAGTTTGACACAAGTTGTCTCAAATAAAGAGCAATAATAATTTCCTCAATAATTCAGATTTGAGCAAACAAAAATTATAGAAATACTTTGGGCTCCCTGAAGTGCTAAAGGCAAAAATATCCTTAGCACTTTGGATATGAGGATTGTAGAACAGAAAGATGTTTGGGAGTGAGGAAAAAATATTTAGTCAAATCCAGTACCGTATATCTGTCCAAGAGCAGAGGGCTGAGCTGTGATTGAATTAAAAATACTGTTTGGCAAAGTGAGGAATAGTCATTAGCTGAAGTTATACCTGCAATTTGGAATAGTCAGGAAAAGTACTTGAAATTTAGAAAGGCAGGAAGATAAACTAGAAGACAACTTGCAATTACCAAGCTTCTATTTTCAACCAATTGACATGGTCATATGACTCTCATGTATTTTTACTGATACTTTCAATTGGTTGAAAATAGGAGCTTGGTAATTGCGAGTTGTCAATAGGTTCCTGTCAATAACTTCCACACAGAATCAACTCTGTTTATCAGGAATCTATTGAGAAGACCCTTGCAGCCTAACTTTTGATAAAGTAACATCGGTTTCAGAAATCTCACCCTTCCTATTTCTCTATATCTCAGTGACGATCCTGGCCTATAGAAAAAATTAATTATAGTGACTTTCACACAAACAGACCCAGATGTACTAAATGCAATTCAAGGAAAATTATGTCTTTTTAGCAATATATAAAACAAATAAATAAGTATGAAATTACTTTAGAGATATATTAGATAAACAAATAATCATAAATGCAATGGTAGTGATTAATGGTATGGGCCCTTGGCACCATATTTGCTACGTTTTATCTTCAGTCCTTTATTTGCCAGTGTATATGAACTTGGGTACATTATCTTACTTATCTGTTCTTATTTCCTCATTTGAAAATATTCCCTATTAAAATTAATTGATTTAATACTTATGAGCCATTTGCACTGCATATAATATATTTTAGGTACTCAACTGACATTTTAGCTGTTATTATTGAAATTTATTTTTAGATATTATTATAGTCTGAAAGTTTGTGTCCCCACCAAATTCATAGGTCAAAATCTTCATTTCAAATATGGTGTCAGGAGGTGGGACCTTTAGGGGTGATGATTAGGTCATGGGGGCAGAACCCACATGAATGGATTAGTGTTCTTATGAAAGAGGCCCAAGAGAAACCCATTTTTCTGTTCTCACATGTGAGGTTAGAGAAAAGAACTATTGATAAGAGAGTGGGCAGTCACCAGGCGCAAAATCTGTTGGTGTCTTGATCTTAAACTTCCCAGCCTCTAGAACTGTAAGAAATCATTTTTGTTTGTAAGCTATTCAGTTTATGGTTTTGTTACAGTAGCCTGAATGAACAAGATAGGTATGCATTTTCATAAGTAAAATATCAGATATATCATGAAATCTTAATATTCTAGACTTCAGTTTTATATTTACTATGTAGATTAATGGTTTCCTTCTTCTTGTTGTTTTATTTACCTGTATGACACACACATTTTGTAAAAAGGTGAAATGTTAAAACTAATCATACCATAATATAATTTTGAATGAGTTATACTGTATTAAAATATCTGGACTTATCTTTACTTACTGACTCATATTTACAATAATTGATATTTTACAGTTTTAAATTTCACCATTTTAAAAGGTAAACGTAGTATTAATATAATTATATAAGCAAATACATCTATATTATATACAAATACTTACATATATAAAATTATATATACTTGCTTTCTAGATCAGGGATTTAAAAAGGAATTGACTTTTTGAAGATATTAAATTATTTGAGATAACTTAAATATGCTTTACAAAGACCAAGCAATATACAGAATTACACCAATGTTGCAGAAATATATCCATTTTTATGTATTCACAATTTTAGAAAAATAATCATTATAAATTAAAATATCCTTAGAATTAAGGATTCTAAGGATTTTTATAAAAGGATTCTAAGGATTCCTTTCATAAATAAATTTGTAAAATAAATTATTTAGTTCTGAGATTTGTGTATCAAAATTTTACAATGGAATTTGTACTCATATACTATTTGAGGCATTATGAATCTCTCTCAACTTCCCAGTAAAGTACATATGAAGTTACAAAACCAGAAAAATATGGAAATAAACACCCCAGAAAAAACACTTTTCAAATATTTTAAAGAATCTAGTTGTCGGGTGCGGTGGCTCAAGCCTGTAATCCCAGCACTTTGGGAGGCCGAGACGGGCGGATCACGAGGTCAGGAGATCGAGACCATCCTGGCTAATACGGTGAAACCCCGTCTCTACTAAAAAATACAAAAAACCAGCCGGGCGACGAGGCGGGCGCCTGTAGTCCCAGCTACTCGGGAGGCTGAGACAGGAGAATGGCGTCAACCCGGGAGGCGGAGCTTGCAGTGAGCTGAGAGCCGGCCACTGCACTCCAGCCTGGGCGGCAGAGCAAGGCTCCGTCTCAAAAAAAAAAAAAAAAAAGAATCTAGTTAATATAACTATTAAATACTTCAGATAAAAAAAAATTTTGAACAAAAATGATGACCTCCTCCCCTTAAAACAGAAAATTACTGAATTTCAAGAAACTGTTAGTAAATGTAGTGACTTCTTCTGTAATGTTTGGCTATTCTGGGTAATGTAATAAATGAATAGGGAGCATTTCTCTAGTACATAAAAAGTCATTTCTGAGGCACAGATATATGCATACTCTTCCAAAAATGATCCCTATGCCATTTCCCACTTGCTCCTGGTAGTTATAATATTTTCTTCTACAGCCATTCATACCTTAAAACTTCAGAGATATAATCAACAGAATTCTATAACGGGATAAGTTACAAAAGTCATATCTTGTATCCCGACAGTTGTCTAGTCCAAGAAGGTCATAGATACCTTTCTCAATCCTGTTCTTATCCATTTTTGGATAGTTTTCTTGCTATTAGTTAATTTATTTTTTATTTTTTATTTTTATTTTTATTTTTTTGAAATGGTGTCTCACTCTTTTGCCCAGGCTGGAGTGCAGTGGCACGATCTCTGCTCACTGCAACCTCCATCTCCGGGCTTCAAACTATTCTACTGCCTCAGCCTCCCAAGTAGCTGGGACTACATGCATGTGCCACCACGCCCAGCTAAATTTTGTGTTTAGTAGAGATGGGGTTTCACCATGTTGACCAGGATGAGCTTGATCTCTTGATCTTATGATCTGCTCACCTCAGCCTCCCAAAGTGCTGGGATTACAGGTGTGAGCCACTGCTCTCAGCCTAGTTTGTGAAATTTAGAAGTTCTCCTGCCAGAAAATGCAGGTGTGTTTTGATAAGTGAGACAGGGAAAAAATAGTGACCAAAAACTTTTCAAATTCTCACCAGTTACATTGTTGTTAGACAATAGAAACTAGGATATAAAACACAAATAAAATTTAGCCTCCATTTTAACTCAGGTGCTTTTACTGGTGGGGAAGAGACAATGGCAGTTCCAGCACTTTTGGAAAACATACAGTACTAAGATTGCCAATAAAAGATCCACGCATCTTTTATTGGCAAAAGTTAGTCTACATAACTCTCACCACGTATGAGAATAAGTCAATATGTTTAAAATGTGTTTTTAAAAATAAATTACTGAGATATAATAGAAGTTGCAAATTAAAAGGTAGGCAATAATTATGGAAATAATGTTCGAAATGAAATAAAATAATGTTTAGGAAATATCTTCTTTTATTCTTATTATAATGCAAAATGTGATCTGTAAATAATTATGTAAGATGTTTAGAGAGACATTTAAATAATAAAACTAAGAGAAAAGCCTCTGCCTTCTGGATTTGATTGCAAAAAGAGATAAGTACGTCTTTTCCCCAAAAATAAGTGTAAAACATGATAAAATTCTCACAAACAACGATTTTAGGTCTTTGGAAAGCAGACAACGCATTGAAAAGCATTTATTTATTTAAAAAACTAACAATTTTAGTTAGAATACTGGGATTCTATAGATTTCTTGTCTAGCGTTCTTCCCAGTCCCCACCACGCAGCTCATTTGGCAAGAATGGCCTTTGCCAGGGCAAGTTTGCTTGTGAAATCTAGTTCTCTTGCCAGAAAATGCAAGCGTGTTTTGGTAAGCGAGACAGGGGAAAAAATAGTGACCTAAAACTTCTCAAATTTAATTTAAAATATTAATATAAATTTTAAAATCTCAATGAATCCCCAAAAAGATGACTACAAAGAGATGCGTAGTTAGACACATCATAGCCCAAGTATTGAACACCAAAGACAAAAACAAAAGTCTTAAAAGTAATGAGAAGAAAACAAACATCAGTACAGGAAAGTAAATATGATTAACTGACTTCTCAATGGAAAAAATAAGTGGCTAGAAGGAAGCAGAATGACGTTTCATTTGCTGACAACAAAAAAAATCTTGCAACAACTATACTACATCTGTCAAATTACCTTTCAAAACTAAAAAACAAGTTACTACATTCCCAGAAGAAAAAAAGAAGAAAGAAAACCATGAGAAAACACTGCTAGTATACCTGCCCTACAGTAATAAAATTGCCCTTCAAATCAAAGACATGGACACTAGACAATAGCTTAAACCTACAGCAGGAAATGAAGAGTGGTGGAAATTGTAAATAGGTAGCCATGGAAAATATGTGTTATTTATATTTTGTCTCTTCTTCTCTTAATTACTTTTAAAAAGTAAGGTTGTGTAAAACAAGAATAAGAATACAGCGATATATTTTAACCATGGTGAGATATGTGTGTATATACATATACACACACACACACATATAGAGCAATAATGACAGAAAGGATAAAGGAAGAATTGAAAATATTTATACTGGGATAAAGTTTTTTATGGCATTTAAGTCAATATTAACATGAAGTAGACTATGATAAATTGAGAGGCATTTTTTAGTTACTAGAAAAACCCATAAGAAAATATTTTTTAAATGTAATTTAAAACATGAAAATAAATAAAAGGAGTAAAATGGTAGATATAAATCTAGCTATATGAAGTATTACATTAAGTATAACTGGACTAGACACTTTAATAAAAATGTAGAAAAGAGCAGAACTTATTTTTCCTATCTACCTGTATCTGTTGATTCACTATATTTAATAAAACTGTATCGTATATTTCAAGATACACAGGAAAGAGGATCTTAAAAGTTATCACCACACAGAAATAATAAAAGTGTGAGGTGACAGACACGCTAACTACCCCTAACTTGATTGTTATACAATATATGCATGTACTGAAACATCACACTGTAACCCATAAATAACATACAATTACGTGCCAATTATAAACAAAAAGAATTCAGAAAATGTGCAGAAGATCATCAGACTGGGTGGAAGAGCAAGATTCAACTATATGCTGACTATAAGGGACACATTATAGATTCAAAGGCTTGAGAAGGTAAAAAGCATCAGCATAAAAGAAAATACCATGTAAACAACAACCGTACAAGACCATCAATGGTGACGTTAACTCAAATCTATTGTTGAGCTTTCCTGGTGAATTTCTTCACCTCTTTCATTGGACTTTTCACTGTAAAAGCTCCACTTGGTCCTTTTAAAAATGTCTGTCTTTTCATTAACACTTTTCGTTTGAAGAGTCGTATCATCATACTTTAATTTTTAAACATAGTTTATTTTGGTTCTTCCAACATAATTATAAAAAGTGCTTTGAAATCTTTCTCTCCTAAGTCCTGCTTTGAAACTTGCTTAATGTGTGGATCTAATAAATCCCAGTTTCTTTTGTGGTAAAAGAGATAAAATAGCTTTTTCTCACAGGGTTGCCATCAGAATTAAATGAGTCAACAAATATAAAATGTTTGGCATGTAATATCTCAATAAAATACTAATTATTGCTATTATTTCTTATCACTAACACCCACACACTTGCTACAGGTATTTGTCAATAACATTGCAAGTTATTCCTTATTACTCTCAAGAGTCTTTAAATTGTCAAGTGAAGTCTTAAGACGGGTGAAATAAACGGCAGACCTGCTTCTTCTCACGCAACTTTCAACACGTGTGTTTGCCCCGCTCCACTTACTGAAAAAGGCACACTGACAAAATTGCTATTCAAAAACCTTTTATACAAAGCATTGAAAAAGAGCAATTACTGAGTAGGAAGCCTGTTATTATCTCTACTAAGAAAGCCACTTGAAATTTCTCTAGCTGAAGGTTTATTGCCTAATGTCAGCTTTAAAAAAGTAGATGAAGAATTCTCATTTATTTGCAACATAACCCAATTAAGATATAACACTAATAATTAAAAAAGATGATTGTAATTTGAAAACTTTCCTGCCTGAATTACAAAGAACTTCCTGAAATGTGTCATTTCATTTCCAGTATGTAACTTAGTGAAAA
>NW_016807388.1:2047466-2058607 GCF_001698545.2 Rhinopithecus bieti | reverse complement strand
TTTTAGAGAAGGTTTTATGTTTATTTTCTTTTCTTTGCTGTTTTCTGTTTTGTTTTAGAAATACAACATTCAGTCCATAAATGAACCTTTTTTTTTTTTTTTCTCCAGACGGAATTTCGCTCTTGTTGCCCAGGTTGGAGTACAATGGCGCGATCTCGGATCACTGCAATCTCTGCCTCTCCAGGGTTGAAGCGATTCTCCTGATTCAGCCTCCTCAATAGCTGGGATTACAGGCACCTGCCACTACACCCAGCTAATTTTTGTATTTTTAGTAGAGATGAGGTTTCGCTATGTTGGCCAGGCTGGTCTCGACCTCCTTACCTCCTGATCCACCCACCTTGGCCTCCCAAAGTGTTGGGATTACAGGCGTGAGCCACAATGTCTGGCTGAAATATTTTTAATATTGCACTTTAGAGATAAGGAGATAGTACTGATGGGGAAGAAAAGGGGGTGAACAGGTGGGGCACAGAGGGTTTTTAAGGCAGTGAAACTATTTTGTATGATTCTATAATGGTAAATGCATGTAATTTTACATTTATCAAATTCCACAGAATGCACAACATAAAGAGTGAAGCCTAGTGTAAACTTGGGTGATAGTAGTTTGTCAATGTAGGCTCAACATTCTGGTGGAGAATGTTAACAATGGGAGAGTCTGTGGATGTTTGGAGTAGGGGATATGCGGGAACTCCCTATACTTACCTCTCAATTTTTCTGTAAACCTAAAACTTTTCTAAAAAATAAAATCTATTATAATAAAAAATATTAAATCTAAAAGTGAAGTCGAATTCCAATAAATTCTCGCTCAAAAATTCTCTACAAGCAGAAAAAAATTGGTATACAAACTAAGAAGATAACATAAAGAATAAAAGTTGACATAACAAAACTTGACAGAGGAAAACCTGTTTTAAAGAATTCACATTATTCCAATTTATATCTACATTATTATTGACAACATTAAAACTGTATGTTAATAAGGATGAGGAACAAAAAATAAAAGACAAGATATTAAATAATTGACACGGTTAAGTATACTGAACTTGAAGTCTGAAGTGCTAGTTCTTTGCTATGAATATTCTACATGTCTTTAGGCAAGTCTGTTTCCTTCTCTGGGATTCAGTTTTCTTATCTTCAAAATAAGGGAGTTGAAAGCTTTAACTAAATTAGTGTTTCTTCCAAGGTTTAACTAAAAGAGTAAATATCACAAGGCTCAGAGGGAGGTAGCCTGAAGCACTCATTGCAAGACCAGATCTCCTGTTTTTTCTTAGAAATTCCTGCCCTGGCATGTATATCATATCTCAATAAAACTCTTTTAAAAATATTTCTGGTAGCACCAATCAGAAGGTTGATTTTTACTCTGCCTTGTCATTTAAAGTAGGTTATTAAATGCTCAATACCTTAGTTTCTCCATTAGTAAAACAGTGATAAGTAGTAGTACCTATCTCATGAGGTGATTTTATAATTCACAGTAAGCATTAAAAGCAATAATCTTTTTAATAACAATAATAATTGTTATTATTACAATGTTAGGCTATCATTTCTCAGCTTTTTCTATGAATTGTCTTCTTTTATCCCGCTGTTGTCAAACTTCCTTCACAAAAGTGCTTACCACTCCTGTTTTCTCAAACAATATTTAATAAAATTCTAAAATTAATTTTTGATGAATATTATGTGCTTTTGGATTTCTTACATACAATACACACAAGTGATTTGGACACCATAATCATATTTTTGCTTCCAGAATAGCATTTTTGAGTTGGAAGCAAGGTTAAATTTACTTTTGAAATGAAAATATCAAAAATTTTTGAGTATCAGGAGAGAACAACCAATGTGATGTTAAGGATATAGATGAAAATCAATTTGAATTCTAAAACCTGATATTTCCTTACTTACATATCAATTTGCCAAAAATGTTATGTTGTACTACAAAACATTAATTATCTAACATTAATTTTCTAAGTTTCTATAATATGTATATCTAACAAATTGAATAACAAAAACATATTTACTATGTACTAATAGGATTATTATATGTAGTATTGAAATGATAGAAACAGTAATAAGTTATATAACCATTTTGAATACTACTTTTGCTCTAAGTAAGAAACAAATTGCTGCCGGGCACAGTGGTTCGTGCCAGTAATCCCAGCGCTTTGGCTTGAGGCCAGGAGTTCGAGACCAGCCTGGTCAACATGATGAAACCCAATCTCTACTAAAAATACAAAAAATTAGCCGGGCGTGGTGGTGTGTGCCTGTAATCCCCAGCTACTTAGGAGGCTGAGGCACGAGAATTGTTTGAACCTGGGAGGCAGAGATTGCAGAGAGCCGAGATCTGCTACTGTACTCCTTCCTGGGTGAAAGAACGAGACTCTTTCTCAAAAAAGAAACAAACAAAAGGAATTTAAAAAATAAAAGAAAATACCTGGCTTGGTATCATATTTCAGGCAAATGGGAAAAATATATAGTTATCTACATATTTAAATTCTTTATTTTTAATGAGTCTGTTAACATCATATACTATCCCTATCAATCTCTAGTACTCAATTTTATCTGAGGACTTTCACTTAAGTTTAAGTTGGAATATCAGGAAAATATATAATACAGTGAAGTCTCAGAGTGTTAAGGGAAGTCAGAACCCAGAACGGAGGGACCAGCTGAAGCCGTGGCAGAAGAACATAAATTGTGAAGATTTCATGGACATGTATTAGTTCCCCAAGTTAATACTTTTATAATTTCTTACGCCTGTCTTTATTGCAATCTCTAAACACAAATTGTGAAGATTTCATGGACACTTATCAATTCCCCAGTCAATACCCTTGTGATTTCCTATGCCTGTCTTTACTTTAATCTCTTAATCACGTCATCTTCTTCGTAAATTGAGGAGGATGAATGTTGCCTCAGGACCCTCTGATGATTGTGTCAACTGCACAAACTGTTTGTAGAGCATGTGTGTTTGAACAATATGAAATCTGGGCATCTTAAAAAAAAAACAAAACAGTATAACACCGATGTTCAGGGAAGAAGAGAGGTAACTTTGAACTGGCCACTGGTGAGCCCGACGAAACAGAGCTATATTTCTCCTCTTTCAAAAGCAAATAGGAGAAATATCGCTGAATTCTTTTTCTCAGCAAGCAACATCCCTGAGAAAGAGAATGCGCCCTGAAGGTAGGCTTATAGACAGCCCCTTTAAGGCGTGCCGCCTTTTAACATCAAAGCTGAAGCGATGAAATAAGCCCCGGTTTCCCATGCTTATTAGGAGGAGGAAAATTCTCACCTAATAAATTTTGGTCAGACAGGTTGTCTGCTCTCAAACCCTGTTTCCTGATAAGATGTTATCAATGACAATGCGTGCTCGAATCTTCATTAGCAATTTTAATTTCTTCATCTGGTAGTCCTATGATCTCGCCCTGCCTCCATTTGCCTTGTGATATTTTATTACCTTGTGAAGTATGTGATCTCTGTGACCCACACCTTATTCGTGCACTCCCTCCCCTTTTGAAAATCGCTAATAAAAACTGGCTGGTTTTACAGCTGGCGGAACATCATGGATCCTGCCGACATGTGATGTCTCGCCCTGACACCCAGCTTTAAATTTCTCTTTCTTGTGCTCTTTCCCTTTATTTCTCAAACCAGCCGAGACACCTAGGAAATAGAAAAGAACCCACGAAAAACATCGGGAGCAGGTTCTCCTGATATCAGAGATAGAAAACAAGACAGAAACGACTTATGATATCCCAGGTTTAAGGGCTAGGAGAGTTTCCAGGCCACAGTGTGTAGTGGGAGAATTCAGGCAAAACCAGGTAATCTCCAAAAGTTAAAAACATGGAGCTGGGAGATTGGGTATCCAGCTACCAGTGATAGTTTTTAGGGCATAGTACAAAAGGGGAGAAATAAGCTCAGGACAAGAACACTGGATGTGCGCAAAAAAATTATCTTGGTTTTCCAGAAGATCACCACACAACCATTATACACATGAGAGAAAACCATCTATAAAAGCTTACATAGGGCCCATCTCAACCTAGCAAGCATATAAAAACCAAGAAAATAGGAAGAAATCCAGTCAATACATACAGACCTGGAAATGGCATATGATAATAGATGAAGATGGTGAACGAGTTCTTGTAACAGTCTTTACCTGTACAAGGTTGTAAACGTGAACATGTCAAATAGAGACACATAGAATATAAAGCAAACACTAATCAAAAATCTAAAGAAAAAAAATTATTACTATAATTTAAAAAACAAAGAAAGTTATTAACAGTATATTAGAGAATGGCATGGAAAATATTAGTGAACTTGAAGACATAACAATAGTAATTAACCAAAATTAAACATAGCAAAAAAATAGACAGTGAAAACTGAAAGAGATCAGTGATCTGTGGGAAATTCATGTGGCCTAATGTTATGTCATTGTAGTCCTCTGTGTAGAGGAAGAAATAATGGTAGAAAATATCCAAATTTAGTAAATCTGTAAATGCACAAATAGTTTACCATAACTGAAAAGTAGCACCAAAAACACCAACCACGATATGCATAAAGGAAGTAACAGCAAAGACTATTACAGTCAAATGGCTAAAAAAAACAGTGATAAAGAGTCTTTAAAAGTAAACAAAGAAAAAAGGGTGCATTATGTACCATAAATGAAGGTAATTTTAACAACAGAGCTCTTATCAGAAACAATGCAAGCTAGAAGACAGTGAAACAATATCTTTAAGAGAGTGAAAGAAAAAAAAAGAACCTAGACTTCCATACAGAATTAAAATAAAGTAAAAGTTGTTAATGAAATACAAAAACTCAAATAACTTATCGCATTCAGATCCTGTTTTACAAGAAACATTAACAGGATCCTTCAGTCTGTAAGAAAATAATGTAAAATGAAAATATGGATCTACACTGGTAAATATGTGGGGAAAATATACAAGACAATTTGACTTACTTTCTAAACTTCTTGAAAAGATAATTCTACTCTTTAATGTGTGCTTTGCATAGTGACTTCCTTTATAAGGATGCAGTATGTGTGTGTTGGGAGTAGTAGGAGTATAGAGAGAAACATATACTCCTGGAGTATATGTGGAGAAAACTGACAAACACTACTTCAGCCTAGCAATCAAGTTCAACATATACAGTCATAAGTCATGTTGATTATGATGGAAACAGCATTTTATTTCTTTTGCCTTCTTTTCTACAGTCAGCAGCCCTAGTATAGTCATGGAAAAAATCAGACAATTTTAATAAAGAGTGAACCTACAATATAGCTGTTGAGTACTCCTCAGAGCCATCAAGGTTACCAAAAACAAGAAAGCCTGACAGGCTACCACAGCCATTTATAAACATTACAAGGAAATAGAGTGTGGTACCCTGGATGGGAGTCCAGCACACACAAAAAAGGCCATCCAGTAAAAACTAAAAATATATAAATATTGACCTTAGTTAATGATAATGTGCCAATATTGGTTCCTTAACTGTAATAAATCTACAATATTAATTCAATATATTGTTAATAAGGAAAGTTGTATGCATGGGTTTTAGAGATGTATGAGAATTCTCTTTGCTATCTGCTCATTTTTTCTTTAAATTTTAAACTATTATAAAATAAAACCTTTAAATAAAATGTAATGAACTGTTTAATGCAAAAACAATAACCAATAATGTGAGCTTTATATGTCAACGTAAAATGTAAACAATAGAATGGAAATCAAGAAGTAAAACATGCAAGTATAATATCATAAGGTTTTATATTTATAGGTAAAGTCTCTTAATATTTCTTGAAAGTAAACTGAGAAAATTTAAAGTTATACTCAATAATACATAAAGTAGCCACTATAAAAATTGTAAAGAAGTATAGGTAATAATTTAACAAAATAGAGAAAATTGAATCATAAAATATAATAAAATTCAAAGGAAAGCAGAAAAATAAGAAAAGAAAACTAGAAAACAAATAGTAATACAGGAATTTAAAACAAAAAACTATTAATAATCACATCAAATGTAAATGCTCTTAACACCCCAGTTAAAACTTAGAGATTATTAGAGTACATAAAAAAGGAAAACTCAACTATATGGAGCCTAAAAAAAAAATAAAATGACACATATTGCTTAAATGCAAAAGATGAAAATATGCCATTTCAAACTAGTCAGAGAGAACTGGAACAGCAATAATAATATCATGCAAAGCCAATTTCTAAACAAAGAATATTACCAAGATTAAGAGTGTCGTTTTGTAGACACAAAGGGGTTAATTCATAAAAAGTATATTGTCATTATAAACTTTTATGCACCTAATAACGGAGGATCAAAATAAATGTATCAGCAATTGCTAGGACGTTAAGGACAGATACGTGTCTGCTATTATGCAGATATTTTATATCCCTTTTACAATAACTAATAAGGAAGAAAACTGAAATGCAGTGAGGATGTAGAAGACACAAACACTACTATCTATCCTGATCGAATGGATATTTATAGAACACTCCACCCAGCACCAGCGGAATGAGCATCCTTTTCAGTTGTATACAGCATATTCCCCAACAACAGCAGAATGTGCATTCTTTTCGATTATATACAGAATATTACCCAACCTGGACTGTATTCTGGGCTGTTAAACAAGTCCTACCAAATCTAAAAGGATTCAAAATGTATAAAGCATGAAATTAAACAGTGGAATTAAATTATAAATTCAACAGTAATATAGTATCTGGGAAAATTCAAATATAAAAGCTAAACAATACAATGACTCTTGGATTGCAGGAGAAATAAAAATGGAATTTATGATATTTTTCTGTATTTTGAACTAAAAGAAAATGGAAACAGTCCCACAATTTGTAGGGGTTAGTTAATGCAGTACTAAAGGAAAAAATTATAGCACTTAATACCTATAATAAAAAAAGATATAAGGCCTCAAGTTAGTGACCGTATGTTCAACTGTAATGAACTAGAAAACAAATGTAAAGGAAAACCAAAGTAAGCAGAAGAAAGGATATAATACAAATAAGAGTAAATATCCACAAAATTACAAACAGCTATAGGATAAAACTTTTTGGAAATGATTGACATTTTCATAATATGAATGGTGGTGATTATTTTGAGGATGTTTACATATGCCAAAAATTATTTAATTATTTACTTAACATTTGTTCATTTTTTCTTATGTTGATTTTGCATCAGTAAGCCTCTAAAATGACCATGACATTATTTGTTTAAAGTCCTTTTTACTTAATATCTTAGTATCTGGTTTACTCCATAATTCCATGGCCTTACAACATCTAATGATTCTACGGAGAAGATTGAAAATAAATTTAATTATTGCTGATTTTAGGTATTTTTTTACTCTGAACATTTTAGTATGTTAGAAAATATTCTATGAGTATCTCACAATTCTGCACACACTGTATGTTCTCTTTTTCAGACTATTTTCAAAAGCCTATATAGACCAAACAGTCTTGGAACACAGACGTGGGTGCCTCCCCATGGAGCAAAAAACAGCATGTTTACTGCCCATCATAAGAAACAGAAGTTTTCATTGATCACCAATTTTCCGTAGAGTACAATGCACCATGTGCAGGCACCATCCTGTTGAAAGAGGTGAGGGACAAAAAGAAAGAAAACAATATGTCAATTTTATGTCCCCTTTGTCTAACCGAGCAGTGTCATGTCTATTTCCAGCCTCCACGAAAAATGTCAGCATGGTAACGTGTTAGCTTGCAAGTAAACTAAAATCTCAGACTCTTCATTTTTATTTATTGATTGACAGATAAAATTGTATGTATTTGCCACATACAGCTTATTACTTTGAAACACACATAAAATGTGGAATGACCAAATCTTGCAAATTAGCATATGTGCTACCTCACATAGTTATCATTTTGTGAGAAGGCTTAATATCTACTCTCTTAGCATTATTCAAGAATACAATATATTGCAAACTATTATCATCATGTTGAACAACAGATCTCATGAATTTATCTCTCCCATCTGACTGAAATTTTATATCCTTTGACTAACATCCTCCTAATCTCCCTCAAATACCCAGTTCCTGGTGACTACCATTCTACTTTCTGCTTTTATGAGATCAACTATTTTTGGTTCCATATATGAGTGGTATTATGTGGTATTTGTCTTTCTGTGTCTGGCATATTTCATTTAACATAACATCCTCTAGTTTCATCTATATTTCACATATGACAGGATATTCTTTATTCTTATGGCTGAATAGTATTCCATTTTGTATACATACCACATTTTGTATCCATTGATGGACATGTGAGATGTTTTTCTTTTATCAGGTCAGTTAGATACACTATTTTCCTCTCTGCTTCTTGCCAAAATGATGTTGATAATATGCAGGGATCCCAGCTCTTAGTGGTTTACACCCATCAGTTTATAATTTGGGTTTTGTGAGGATACCCTCTCACCTAGGGTCTTAGTGCATTCCAGCTGTTATAATGAATTACTACAGACTAGGTGCTTTTAAGCAACATAAACTTATTTTGCATAGCTCTGGAGGTTGGGAAGTCCAAAATCAAGGTATGGACAGATTGCATGTGTAGTGAGGACTGCCATCCTGATTTATACTCAGTGGTGTTTTTGCTATAGTCTCACATGATGGAAACTGTGAGGGAGCTCTCTGGGGCCTCTCTTATAAGAGCACTATACCCCTTCATGTGGACTTTACCCTCATGACCTAATCACCTCCCAAAAGTCCCACCTGCAATCTCACATTGGGGGTAAGGCTTCAATATATGAATTTCGGAGAAACAAAAACATTCAGACCATAGCATCTAATTTTTTTATAAATGTGTGTGTATTTGTGTGCTTCTTTATATGTGTGCTTTGCTACTTAGGTAATCTGTATGATTTGCAAAGAAATTGATATGGGGAAATTTCCTTATGAGGTATTTGAAGTACAAAGTCAGAAATAGGAAATGAGGAACAAGGAAGATAGATACCTTTCCTGAAGTCTAGTTTATATGGGCTATGGGACCAGGACTGTTTTGTATTTGAGAGAACTCCAAGGAAGTACTTTTCTGTGTGGGGGGTGGTGAGGGAAGAAGTATTAGTTTCTCCATAAAAATGAAGAGACATTCAGAGTCTTGACTTTATAGAAGAATTTGCTAATGCCATTCTGAGAGTGCCTATTATAATAGCACACCATATTTGAAAGCAGGGGAGATTAGGAATGGAATGAAAGCATGGAACATACAGTGTGATGTTTAGATAAGCATTCATTCATGATTTTCTTGAATTTAGTTGTCCCACAGTATATGCAGGAAATTTTTTCCAGGACTCCCATGTTTGCCAAAATCTGCACATTTAGGGCCTTTCTCCTAAAAGAAACAATCCAAGTTTTAAGTGGAAAAAGATGCAAGGTGTGAAAGACCATTCAGAAGATTTTAGAGAAGTTTGGGCAAGACAGGTAAGTACTTCCGTTTACTTGGGTGGGGAGAGATGGCAAAAAGCGCACAAATTTGAAAGTTGTCATGAGGTAAAACTAACATAACTCAGTGGGTGGGATAATGGGGAAAGGGAAAGAAAATCTTTGGAAAGAGTGAACTCCAATGGGTTGTTGAGTCTACTTATCTGCAAGTCCTGCAGGCAACCCTACAGAATCCATGTATATGAAAATTGACCCTCTGTGTACACAGATTGTATTCTATGAACACCGAATACCACGTTTGGTTGAAAAAATAAACCAAAAAACCTCTACATTTAAATGGACCCAAGCAGTTCAAACCTGTGTTGTTTAAGGGTCAACTGTAATGGAATAACTTATGATGACTAAGGTCAATGAATCTATAAGGCATTATGGATTTATTCCTGAATTTTGAAAGACAAGCCTAAACCAGAATTAAATGTTACAATGGCATAAAAATTATTTTAAAATGGATTTATTTAGTCTAGCAGAAACTGCTCATTTAGATTATGGTTTTATTGAGCTATCACTCAATAGCATGTAAGCTACATAAAGGAATTAAAAATACTATTAGTAAACATCATATATTATTTAGAACTTAAAATTTCCTCAAACCAAGGTTTGTTTTAGAGCTTAGATATATAAAGCCCCTCTCTAAAGATTACCTGTTTTTTCCACAAGAAGGAAAGGCTTTATGTATTAAAAGAGTGATTGTTGAAGATTATTGTTTCCCACATTCCTTATGGGAAAGACAGCTGTGTGGCTATCATTTCTTGGTTTGGATCGGAGTTTGTGTGTGTATATAATTGTCTTCTTGTTGTTGTCAATATTGTTTCTTCATCTCTTCTTTGGTTCTAAGATGAACAGAAAATATACCCATGTGCCAGTACTTTTTGTCCATAACAGATTTATTGGTGTCCATTTATCATCACATTGCAACTCTGGGCTGGTAGCACAAGATAAGTGGAGCTATTCAGTCTTTTTCTTTTCCTTTGTTGCTTGTCAGCTTCTCAGAGTGGAAGGAATGATGGTGGCAAAATTAAGCAATGGAAACACAATATAGAAGGTCCTTCCAGGTGAAGTTCAAGTTGCAATAACTTTATCATCAGGGACTTTTTCCCATATTCTGTTCTAAGGGAACTTGAAATCGAAGTCAAATAGCTATCTGTAAATCTAGACAGCACAACAGGTCTGGATGAACCTTGGATGCTTGTGCCACAGATTAAAATAAATCTAAGGTGTTTTCTGTTTGTTTTTACTCTCATGAAGTGACAAGAATATGCAAAATTGAGAATTTTTTTCTTCATAAGAAGAGTTTCTACCCTTAATAACTTATGTGCCTAACATTATATTGAGTATTTAGAACATTATACAAAACATTTTTAAAAAATGATTATACTAAGATGTCCCCTTTTGTTTTAGAAATGCTAGATGCCCAGGGAAAATAAGTCTTTGGAAACTGCAAACTCTGATGAGTTGAGTCTAGTTATCTGCAGCTGAAAAAATTTTAGTGATTTTAGTTATTGCCAGTTTTAAGAAAAACAGACACTGAAAGTAGACGTACATTAAATACTTCTCAAATTTGAGACAATCAGATCACAAAATCAGTTAATGTGATCATAAATATGAATTTATGTAAGAGGAAATTAAGTTCCTTACATTATATATTAATTTTTCATTTTATCTATAATTGCCCTGTATCTAAATTTTTTTCCTATCTCCCCCCAAAAATTCA
>NW_016807388.1:2044132-2047331 GCF_001698545.2 Rhinopithecus bieti | reverse complement strand
AAAAATTCACTAAAAAATGAAAATGTTAGGAAAATTTTTTCAGATGAGTAGCTTCGTATAAATATCATAAAGACTGAAACTGTCAATGGAAAGTTATGGATTATATATTTATATATACACACACACACATTTACTTCCCTTTCTTCCTTTGTCTTGTCCAGTTTTATTTATGAGATAGACTAAGACTATGATATCTTTCTGATAAGATTTAAATATAGGGCACCTTGCTCCATTAAAAACAATTTTATGATCTCTTATACCAGGAATCAACCTAAAAAATACTTCCTTAACAATCATAAAGTGAGTTTTTCTTTTATTTATGTGTTAGATAACAAGTGGCACCAGCCTATATAAGCATCCCATCATTTTAAAGCATAAATGAGTACCAAAGAAAATTGTGCAGATAAATAAAATTAAAATGTTTTTAGATCAATTGAGTGCCTTCTCAGCAATTACACTGGGTACATACAATGTCTTAGGAACTCTTCTAAGTGGTAGGAATATAGAGTAAACACAAGAGAAAAATAATTCAGGGCCTAATGAAGCTTAGTTTTAAAAAATATTATTTCTAGTACATAAGTTAGTCTTATAGATTAAATTAGATGTTGCTATGTAATAGCAATAACTTTGTATTTCTGGTACTATCTGATGCATATGTTGCTAATACAGATGGGTTTTCATTTATTGAGTTATTCAGTTATTGAACTTATATGTATGTTAGCAACATACAGCAGTCTATGAGAATATAAGAATGAACAAGATTGGAACAGTACTCACCTTGGGCCCACTAAAGAAGATTTGCACTGAGTAAACAATTAAAATATGAAGTCAAGAGAAATGTGGAGGATGCCCTAAAAGTCACAGAGGGGACTTAACTTAGAGTAAAGTTTCAGAAAATTTTCACCAAATACATTAAATGTAAGCAGAAACCTGTTGGATCAGTTACAGACATCCCAATGAGGGAAGGAGAATATCCAAAGGCATTTGGGTAGGGTGTGCTTGGTGTAGAAGAGTATGAAGAAAAAAGTTATTCAAGGTATGAAACTTTCCAATAATAACAAAACAACGTGTGTTTGAGGTGATGGATATACTAAATACTCTGATTTGATTTGATCTTTATACATTCTATGAATGTATCAAAATATATGTACCTCATACATATGTACAAATATTATGCATCAGTTAAACATAAAATAAATTTTAAAATATAAATCAAAGTAAAACTATTTTGGTTGTATAACTAGATTGCTCTCACATTAATATACTAAAATAATAACAGTTAATTCTATCCTCATGTATATAAACTGCAAGGTATCTAAGATATCAAATGAAAGCTGATATCATGAAAGTCCCGAGTTAAAAATATCTGGTAACATGTCACAATGAAAATATTTAAAATATTCAGAAACTAGAATGACTTTTTAAAAATTCTAATAAATTAGAAGGTATACTAAGATACTCAGCAAGATATTTCATCTGTAAAATAAGAACACACACACACACACACATACACATACACAAATGAGAAAACAAGAAAAAGTTTCTGACAAATATAAGTTCAAACTTCTGTAGTTTAAACTTTTAAAATTCTTTATATCAATGCAAAATGCACAAAATGCAATGTTAATTGTTTACTACCAATGTAGTGATCTGCAAGAAAATGTAAAGTTTTCTCCCATAAAGACATAATTTTATGGAGGAAAGTCCAAGTGATCCATCTGCCATCTGTATGATATGAATTATACAATGAAAGAATAATTTTAATAATTATAAAATGGAAGAATATTTCAATAATTTAAAATTAAGGAGCAAATTACTAACGATATAATAGAAAAAACTTTCCCTGAACTAACGATTACATATTATATTAAATATGACCACTAAATGCTAAGAAACATGAACAAAATTAAGTCATACATTCTGATTGAGTTTAAAATATCAAGGACAATGCAAAACATTCTAAACATTTCCTAAGAAATAAAAAGGGCCCCTACTAGAAACAAATAGGTAACAAACATGATTACTTGTCATGTCAAGTTCAACTGGATTAATGTTACATATGAATCAAATAAGACCTAGAGTCGCAACAAATTCTAGTGTCAAAATTGACAAGCACTAAGGCTTTTGCATTTTGAAAATCTCTTCATTGTTTATTGGTTATTTCAGACAAATCAGTATTACCACCACCAAATACCATATTGGATTATACTGGCAACTCCAGAAAAAAAAAAAAAAAAATCAATTCATGGATGAATTTAGTAAATAAACCCTAAGGATTCAAAAGAGAGTTACTGGGTTTCTAAAAACTCTGTATTGCTTAACATCAACACTGTGTTTAAACAAATTTTACTTTTTTCATATTATTGTTAATTCAGCAAGCAAAGTTAAGTAGGTTATTATTGCAAAAAAGAAAGTATAACTTGTATCTTTGTTTGCAAATAGTTATCATTATGACAAATAAAGAACGCCCTCAGAGAACAGATTGTATCTTAGTGTAATGTGGATTATTGTGTAGTTCTAAGATAGTACATATATTACTAATGCAGAGTTTTTGTTTATTTAGAATAACACCATGTGTTATCTTAGACAACAAGTTATAATTGTTCTGAATTAACGTAACATTACCCAAACAACTAGAAAGACAAAGAACTCTTGTCATGCATTAAAGTGGTTCTAAGCATATATTTGAACTAAATATGCCTCCCTAAAGGATAATTGGCAAGAAGCAGAAGACTAATATCTTAATTCTTGCTGTGTTGCTAAACATATCTTATACCTCAGCTAGCCTCCATTTGCCTCTTTTTTGATATAATAAGTAGGAATAATGAAAAGATTCTATATGTGACAAAATTTCTAGATAATTTATAGAACTGATTTTGTTGTGATCTTCATGTTAAAAGGAACAGGGATATTTTCCAAGCTACTTTAAAAGCAGGGTTAGGGGAATAATTATCATGAGGATTCCCAATGATGGTAGCTGGAGTCACTGAGAATTGAGGTAGACGTAAAGAGGCAATTTTTCCATTCTGTCTTCTTATTTCCATGGTCTTTCTCCAATGGCATTGTTATGCCCAGACCGTTTATTCCCCAAAGAAGACCACCAGAGTCCAGAGTCAAAGCCAAGCAGCAAGGATCTTTACTGCAAGTTCGAACTTGGTCCCTCCGTTCCACAACATACAAGAGGGCCCCAAACGATGCA
>NW_016807388.1:2035154-2041531 GCF_001698545.2 Rhinopithecus bieti | reverse complement strand
ATGTATACAGGATATGTAAGGTTACAGAGGAACAAAGGAATTCTTTTGGTTGCAGCATCACAATTGGTTAATATTTTAAGTTATACATTTAACAGTTTTTTATTTGTTCCCGCGCATTTAGTAAAACTACAAACGGTTGTGACCTTATCGGGGGCTCTCTAGGTGGTGTTTCTGAGATATATGGGGGGATGTGTTTGTGTTGGGCTCAGGAAGCTGGGACAAATAGAGGAATGTGTTTGTACTGGGCCCAGGACTGAGATATATGGCAGACACCGATAATTAGAACAGAACAGAGCAGGACAGGGACTTTCACAACGCTTGTCCTTACAGCATCTGGAATCTATAGATAACCTAATCGGTTAGGTACGGGGTCGATCTTTAGGCTCAGGGCGCTGCCCGGGCTGTTTGCCTGTGGACTTCATTTCTGCCTTTTAGTCTTTTCATTTGATCTCTTTCAGCATTTCTGTTTCTCTTTGAATGTGCATTCCCTCTTTTCCCTTCCAATAGTGTCATCATTTTTTCTCATAACTTTACCTTATACATTTTCTTTATGTTCTTACTTTTCCTTGAATTGTTTTCTTTTAATTTCAATTTCTACCCATTTACTTCAAGTTTCCCAATTCCTATTTACAAGTAACTTGGCTATCTCATAAAGGATCTGCCCTCATATAAGATGTCCTCTCTCCAGTAAAATGGGATCATGTGGCACAAAACATCATCAGGTACATCTATGAAATAGAACGAAGGATATTAGAGGCTAGGAAGGGTAGGAGGAAGTGGGGGTGGGGTGGAGGATATAGGGAGGAATTTGTTGAAAGATACAATATTACAGATAGATAGGAGGAATAAGTTCTGGTGTTCTATGACACTGTAGAATGACTATAGCTAACAAAAATATGTAGTTCCAAATAGCTAGAAGGAGGATATGGAATTTTCCCAACACAAAGAAATGATAAATGTTTAAGATGATGGATATGCTAATAACCCTGATCTGATCACTATACATTATATGTATCACAATGTCACTATGTACAATTGTTATGTCAATTAAGAAATGAAAACTAAAACTAAAAATAATAAAAGCACCAAATAGAAAAACAACAACAACAAACCCAGAATCACCAACAACAAACATGTTCATGTAGGCAGCATAGCACAAGGGAAGAGCAAAGTGATGGGCAGATACTTATTGAAAACCAATGAAGTATTGTACCATAGAAGAGATTGTCATATTGATTATGTCTGACACTCTTAGGAGAAAACAGGAAGGCATTTTGAAGTTTTTGAACGATTTCAATAAACGTTCTGAACCCCACAAAAAGTTGTATGCTTATTTATTTATGCTCATTTATTTGACTGCTGTCTTCTTTGCCCCAACTCTCACTGCCTAGCACATTGCATGGCACATAGTTTATACTGAATAAATAATTGAATAAATATTTTTTAAATAACTGCTTTGCCATTAAAGCTTCCCCAAGCATAGTTCCTTGTGTTATTTTTAAACAACAACACTTTGAAACTTCATTTGTTTCCATATCTAGTCAATAAAATAATGATAAAAGCCTGAGGAAGAAACTAAGAAAATATTTTATGCAATTATTTAATATTTTCTTCCATAATTCTCCAATCTGCAGAACCTAGGAAATATGTCAATTACCCTAGACACTATTTCATAAGTGTTTTTATTTATTTTATATAAATGTATTGTTGGAATCACAAACCTAAACAAAAGGAGGAGGAGGAGGAGGAGGAGGAAGAGAAGACATGCTTCTCCTTTGAACCATTCCCATCCTCACTCACAGAGGACAAATCACATAAAGATTCCCTGAAATCATTAGGGGCGTTCTGGACCTCAGTTTTCCTACGTTTTTTGTCTGCTGCATGATCTCTCACCCCACTCCTAAGGGAAAAAAGACGTTTCTATGAGTGCAACCTTCCATTTCTAAGATATGTGGATGTAAATTGACAACCTTGGTTTCTTCATGTGAGTTTTCTTTTTTTTTTTTTAATTAGCACTCTGTTTCTGAAAAAAAAAATATGTTGTTTCTAGAGGAATTTTCATGAGATGGATACTCATAACTGCTTCATAAAAGAACCAAATACATGAAGATCTTTTAGGCTTCTCTAGCTAAAAATCACTTGGGTCATATAGGACTTTATTCACATGCCAACACCATCAATATTTTTGAAGCCATTTTATCAATTGGTTCTGACAACTGCAGCTAGAATATCAATGTCATAATAAGTCAAAATCATCTTAATTCATGCCATTGCTTTTAAGATCATTATATATGATTTACTTTCTTGGAGAAATAATTATTTTTCACATGTGTATGAGATTTGCAATATAAAAAATTGCGCAAAATTTAATACAACCTAGGCTAAAGCCATTAATGAGTTTGAAAATCTATTTACTGTTTAAGTATTTCAAAATTTGCTATTTAAAAAAATAGATATTGAACTCTAAGTCTGTCTACAATGGGCTCAATATATTATCTGAGGAAAAAAAAAAGGAGGATACTTCAAGTATGGCTAAAATAATTCATAAACTGTGTTATTACCTAACACAGGATTGCTAGATATTTGTTATAACACAGAAGCAGAAATTTACATTTGGATATCGAGAGCCACCATTTGCTGAGCAACCCTCATGTGCTGCAATTGAAGTAAGTGCTTTATATTATGCCTTGCTCATTTTGAAAACTAGGTGTGTTGATCATCTGAGTTGAAAAGTACAGAATCCACTCTATCTGCAATATCAGGAACAGAGTTTTAGAAGTCTCCCAGAAATGTTGGCAAGGTTAAGCCTGCAGGAAAACACTCAAGCTTCGTGGGACCTAACTAATAAATTAACTTCTGCTGAGGACCTCAGGACCAGGTTGCCTCCAGCAACGTCTCTGACAGCACAATGGATGCATATTCCATCAACAGCTCATTTTCAAATCAATGTCTTGTGTGAATGCATGTGCTTAATAGAACTTAGATTACTCTAGTTGCAAGGAAAGCTGAATGCTGTTTCTATTTCTTTAATGTTACATCATTATTTTATATCTTACCTTAGGATTGTAAGATTCATTAAATCAAGACACACTGAAATCACACAATTATAGTAAAAGGATTTTGATTAGCCAAGAATCATAAGTGCCCACTGGAGCAGGTACTGAAACTTCCATTCCTCATATAAGAAGACAGATTCACAGGTTAAGTAATTCGGTCAAATCCAAATTGCTCCTAACTTTTTGATGAAATAATCATTGTGTCTGGCTAACATTTTTAACTTATCATGTCACTGCCCATTTAAGAATCCCAATAAAAATAGATTGATGAAACACTAAAGTCAATTTGGTATTCATTTAACTTTAAATATTTTTTTTTCTGCATTAAGGAATTAATTAGTATTTTCAAAATCCAAACAAATGTACAGATAACATTCAATATCAGGTAAAAGGAACATAAAGTGATGTAAAGATTAAGAGCAGAGATTTAAGAATCAAATTGCCTGGATTGTCTTCTTTTGCTTTTGTGATTTTAAATTTTAAATTTTGTGGTATTTTGCTTTTATTTGATATAATAACTTTTACAAATTACCTAAGCATTTTGTTCTTTAGTTTCCTCATCTGTAAAATGTACAACAAATAGTATATAAATGGAAATACATTTTAATTTTAAAATTTAAAAACACTTTTGTGAAATTATTTATAGTAGTTCTGGATGTGTAGTGAGTTTTAAGTAAATGCTGTTATGGGTAGGGTGCCAAATGCAGCAGAAATGAGGTGGGTATTTGAGCTGGAACAAACTGCCTTAAGTGTAGATAATAAGCATGTCTTTTCTGAAGATAATTTGAAAGCCTTCATAAAACCAACTAAAAATCAGTCTGCCTTTGAACATGTTCTTTCCTCTGTCCTGAAAACTTTATTCCTGGCTCTTTGTATGTTTCCGACTTCTTCAAGATTCATTTCAAGTGACTGTTCCTGTTCAGCCTACCTTGACTTTAATGGGAAAATATAGCTATTTCTTTCCTCTGCCACCATATAGCCATATGTTTTATAGATGCATCTTTAAAGTACGTAGTTATTGCATTTAAGTTAACCCATTATTTATCTTTATATCAGTGAAGCAATACTCTTGATATAATCTTTATCATTGTATCATTGCTCCTAGCATAATGCTAAGCACATGTGTGGTAAGTGCTTACCAAATATTTGTAGAAGGAATGTATGAACCCATCAGTAAACCCAGTCAAAAAATTAATCATCTCAAATTATCATGTGAGCTTAATTTCTTATACCAAATGTTTAACAGCATGTTATAATGGAAGAAACAGTCAAAGGTCTGATTTTGGCATCCTGGTCACATGATCTTGTGCAAGTAATTATGGGTTTTTTTTTGGATTGTTTGTTTCCTCAGCTACAAATAAATAAAATGAAGAATTCTTACCTCAAGGAGATATGAGAAGTGAAATAAAATATATTAGAAGTCAAAATATGACTTGGTAACTGGTAAAGTGCTATGTTAGTTGTTATATTAAAATTGATTTAAATTATAAAAGAATACATCTTGATGAGTTACTAATACCTTTAAATAGCCAATAATGTATTTATATTGTGCACCTCTGAAATACAGTAAGTAAAGTTAGTTAAAAGCTACCTGAAATCAAGAAATCATTATTTGGGTGGGAAATGTTCATTAAAATTTGATTCTAAGTGAAACTTACCAAAATGGCAAACACATTTTCCTTTTCTCATGTGAGAATTCAAGGCTCTTGAAGTATTACTTGTTACATATACTGAAAAATGGAATTAATAAAATCCATTTTCATTGCTCACAACAAAACCTTACCTATTTTAAGAAACTTACCATGGATTATATTTTTAATTAACTTTTTTTTTTTTTTTTTAAGATGGAATCTCCCATCTTAAAATGGTTTGTCTCCCAGCTAGAGTGCAGTGGCATGATCTTGACTCACTGCAACTTCTGCCTCCCAGGTTCAAGTGATTCTCCTGCCTCAGTCTCCTGAGTAGCTAGGATTACAGATGCGCCACCACTCCTCTAATTTTTGTATTTTTTAGTAGAGACGGTGTTTCACTATGTTGGCCAGACTGGTCTTGAGCTCCTGAATTCAAGTGATCCGTCTACCTCAGTCTCTTAAAATGCTGGGTTTACAGGAGTGAGCAACTGCACCCAGCCAGCATTTTGTTTCTAATACAATATGCAACAAGTAATTTATAATGTAAATAATTTTTATGGCATATACTGGAGATGTTATATCAAAGAGAAAACATAAAAAATTAAGATGATAGAAAATATTCTTCTTTAAATGTTGTTATATACAACTCACTAATACTTTTCTTATCTTACCATCCAGTGCAACGATAGATATTATTATCATTCAATTTGTGGGGAAAAGAAAGAGAGATCAGACTGTTACTGTGTCTATATAGAAAGAAGTAGACATAAGAGACTCCATTTTGTTCTGTATTTGAGATGCTGTTAATCTGTGACCCTACCCCCAACCTTGTCCTTGCAAGAGACATGTCCTGTGGTAACTCAAGGTTGAAATGATTTTGAGCTGTGCAGGGTGTGCTTTGTTAAACAAGTGCTTGAAGGCAGTATGCTTGTGAAAAGTCATCACCATTCTCTTAATCTCAAGTACCCAGGGACAGGTACACTGCCAAAGGTCGCAGGGACCTCTGCCTAGGACAGCTAGGTATTTCCAAGGTTTCTCCCCATGTGATAGTCTGAAATATGGCCTCGTGGGAAGGGAAAGACCTAATCGTCCCCCAGCCTGACACCCATGAAGGGTCTGTGCTGAAGAGGACTAGTATAAGAGGAAAGAAAGCCTCTTGGCAGTTGAGATAGAGAAAAGCATCTGTCTCACCTCGGTGTAAAACCTATCGTATACTCTGTTTACTGAGAAAGGAGAAAACCGCCTTAGGGTAAAAGGTGGGACTTGCTAGCGCAATGCTGCTCTTTATGCACTAAAAAGGTTTATGGAGATGTTTACATATGCATATCAAGGCACAGCACTTTTCCTTAAACTTATTCATGTCACAGAGATCTTTATTCATATGTCTTACTGCTGACCTTCTCCCTATGATGATCCTATTATCCTGCCACTTCCCTTTTCCTAAGATGGTAAAGATAATGATCAATAAATATTGAGGGAACTCAGAGACTGGTGCCAGCGCGGGTCCTCTGTATGCTGAGCGCCGGTCCCCTGGGCCCACTTTTTCTTTCTCTACGCTTTGTCTCTGTGTCTCATTTCTTCTCTCAAGTTTCTCATTCCACCTAAGGAGAAACGCCCACAGGTGTGGAGGGGCAGGCCACCCCTTCACAATTCCAGTGAACAATCAATTTTTAGTGGAGTTTTTCTTTAT
>NW_016807388.1:2022972-2034508 GCF_001698545.2 Rhinopithecus bieti | reverse complement strand
AAAAAAAAAGACACAGCTGGCATCTTCCTTTGAAAAGTTATCTAGTGTTTAGTAACAGTTTATTCAGAGGAGTGGATAGAAAATGGAGAAAAGCTGTTCCATATTTCTATTGCCAGTCTCTCAGAGAAAATAAAACTGCCTCAATAGCTGTGTTTCTCTAATAAACTGTTCATTCTTTAACTTAATGAAATGGAGGGAACATTAATTAAATGCATGTGGCATATTTGATACTTACAGAGAAGATAATTTTTTCGAAAAAACTCTCCCTATGGGTAACAGAATTTGCAACTTAATCATGTTGCTTCTCTTTATGAAAATCTTTACTCAAGGAAGGTAAATTCACTGCATACATACTTTGAGTACAGCAGCTTGGCTGGTTAGTACGTCTCAAAAATAGAGACTACTAGAGAACATCCAGAGATTGATAATTTAAAGACCAAACTCATGGAATCATTTCCATGCAATAGAAACTACGTTCTATTAGAAAGTTAACAATTATATATCTGGGGCAAAGTTTATAAGATCAACCATTGTAGAAAGATCTGTACATACTTAGCCACCAACAGGCATCAGTTGGTATTACATATTAACATTTTAAATAGGTTGCTTAGCAGCATGATTGACATATATTTTTAAATGTGTAGTTTACCAAATGCCTCACAAATATAGCAAAAAAATGTATTTTTTCTAAATTTACGTACTTGTTGCAACAGAGAAGTTGGAATATTTAGCATTTTGTCAAAAGCATAGAGGCTAGCTCTGGAGTGGAATTTACCTAGCTCTCTCTCTCTCAAATGTTCATAATGCCATTATCTGAAAGAATATAGGAATGTTGAATCATTATCTCAGCTAGATAAATATATCTCTACCTTGATTGCAGCAAAGTTGGTTATTTTGGAAGTCTTTTATGTAGAAGGGATTGGAAATGACAAAGACGATATGTAATTCAATAGTCTTCATATTGAGAGAGCAGAAAGGAAGAAACCAGCTAGGCAGATAGGGAAAAAAGTCCTCAACAGAATTCCCTCTCTAGCAAAGAGCAGCTTGGAAGATTGGGCTACAAACATAGATAAGGAAGGGAGTTCCAGCACAGAAGGAGAGCCTCCTGGGTAATCAGCAAGTTTCAAATACACAAAGTGGGCCCCAGTAAGCACATTGAGGACCCTAGTGACCACATTCTTTCATTTTTTGGACATACTCAGGTAAGGAAGCTTGCGGGGAGGGGCAGAGGGGGGAGGGAGCAGCGCTTGCAGCTGCAGGAATAGGAAGAACTACCTTGGGCCAGGCACACTTACCATGGAGGGTTCTGCCCCTGCCAAGCACATGCACGGTGGGGAAAAGATGAGCAACATGGAGTAACTTAGGCTAAGGACCCGCCTGCGCAATAAAAGGTTGGGGTGGTGGCTGCCAGAGATTCATGCCTTATGCGGATGACACACCTAGTCCTAACTGGTTTTTTTGTGCCTTAAGTAGGTAAAATACCCGCTCCTGCTCCCCACTAGCTCATTTATAAAAATCCTTGCATTGCACTGAGAAATGGGCAACTTTACCGGGGCCCCTCTCTACAGCAGAGAGCTGTTTTCTTTCTTTTGCTATTAAACATCTGCTCCAACCTCACCCTTAGTGTGGTTCCTTGTTCTTAATTTCCTCGCTGTGAGACAAAGAACTTCTGGTGTCACCCAGGATGACGAGGCCGTTTCAGCATCTTCAATCATGCTGGCACACTTATCAATGCGCTTCAAGATCTTACGGCAATACTTATATAAGTTCATCTAACTCATTCAACTGGAGAGACTGTGATGTTTCATGCAAATGGACTCATGTCTGTTTTGAAAATGTGATGAAAGAGTGTAAGGACATGCAGTGCGTCTTAAGGACTTAGCTCCTTCTTTATAGTAACGGAAGCATTTCCTCTGCAATCCAAAACACGAATGTAGAATAATTGTATTCATTTAAGTATATCCTCTCTTTTTCTTTTCTTCTATCATCAGTACTTTATACTAAGTAAGCCATTGCTCAACTTTCTTCTAGTTGGTAACGTCTCCTCCCGTGATTTCTGCTAAGAGTAATTTCACAAACATATACATTCATAAATTCTCAAAGAGTGATAAACATATATGAGGTTCTGAATAAGAACAGACTGTTTTCTGAATATCTCATAGAAATTCCAATATTAATATTTTCTTATTGAAACAGAAATCTCAGTCAATGATAGGAATTTAGTATTTGAAGACACGTATATAAGCTTTCGTCATCCTGGAATTAACATTGAGAAAAAAACACACAAACAAAAAACTAACATAAACTTGTTTTTCACATTTTTTTAGGTCACTTACCTGGAATTAGCCGAACTGTGAAGTTTGAAGGCATAGTCTTTCAGACTTCAATTCTATCCAACACTTTGAACACCAACTTTTAGTTTGCTACAAATACTCACAAAACCCACTGAATGTTGTTATACACTGAATACAGTTTATTACAGGAAAATGATATATTGAAACCAGCCAAATAAAAAGACAGGGTTCCAAATAAAACGTATCTGTTGTCCTCGGGATGCATTACCCTCCAGGGATAGTCAATGATACATTTTGGATAGTTGTCCTCTCCAAATCTAATGTTGAAATTTGATCTCTAATGTTGGAGGTGGGACTGATTGATTGAAAGATGTTGGGGTCATCTGGCCAGATCAATCATGAATGGCTTGGTGATATTTTCTCCATGTTAGTGAATTTTGTTCTATTAGTTCCCCAAATCTGATTGTTAAAAGGGCCTTGTACCTTTCTCCTCTCTCTCTTCCTTCCTCGTGTCATGTGATGCCTACTGCCCTTTGACTTCTGCCATGAGAGGAAGCTTGCTGAAGCCCTCAACAGGAGCAGGTGCTGGTGCCATGCTTCTTATATGGCCTGCAGCATGATGAGACAAATAAACTTCTTTTCTTTATAAATTACCCAGTCTCAGTTATTTATTTATAGCAACACAAAATGCACTAGGGCAAGGAATATTGACAAACTATGAAATTCATCCAAGCTTCAGTGTATGGAATTTGTATTGGGTTTCCTTATGTAGTCATGACTGATTGATTGATTCATTGATTGATTGCCGCTATTGTTGAACTCAGTTTTCAGCAACCCTCTTCCTAGAGATCATTATATCCTGTATCTCCAATGGTCCACCATGAGTCACCTCATTAGCATAAATTATTAAGTGTGGTCCTAGGGACTCACTATGAATAACAAAGACACTTCTATCACTCAGGAAATTTAAAGCATTTAGAAATTACTTCCAGGAGTCAGTGGTAAAGGAGAGTCCTCTGTTTGGGCAAGAACAAATTATTCATGACACTCCAACAAAAAAATATAACGAATTTTTCCTAAATAAATTGTAAACAAAAAATAAAATTCAGGCCCCTCTAATCAACTGAACTCATTTTATTGTTGTTGCTGTGTTTTTTTTTTTTTTTGATTGGAGGGGTGGGGATGGAGTCTTGCTCTGTCACCTAGGCTGGAGTGTAATAGCGTGATCTTGGCTTGCTGCAACCTCAGCCTCGGGGTTCAAATAATTCTCCCACCTCAGCCTCCAGAGTAGCTGGAATTACAGGCACCCACCATCATACCTGGCTAATTTTTGTATTTTTGTAGAGACGGAGTTGCACCATATTGGCCAGGCTGGTCTTGAACTCCTGACCTGAGGTGATCCAGCCACCTTGGCCTCCCAAAGTGCTGAGATTACAGGTGTGAGTCATGGTGCCCAGCCTCAACTGAACTCTTTGGCCAAGAGAATCTCAGAGAAATCTGAAAAGTCATAAAGGTAAGGCAAGTTAGACAAACTTCATTTTTGGAGTTTGGACACAATTGACCAGCATTAATGTGAAATAGCGATTGTGAGACTGACAGAATGGACTCTTTGTGGCAATAAGATACCAAATTATAAACAAGACCTAAGGCCTTGCAAGGCAAGGGTTAAATCACAGCTTATAAATCATAAAATTTCATTAAACTGGTTAACCTATTGTTAATATGGTATAATGTGGCTTACTTCCAACCTGACCCTGGTATAGCATCACACAACAGATAGCACACCCCTTATCTTAACCTAAGTGTTCCTTTGTACTGACTTGAAGTCTTTGGACAATGCTTTACCCTTTTAACCAACTGCAATTTAAAGAAGGTCTGAATTCACCTATAATCTGTAAGCCTCCACTTTGAGATGACACATCTTTTCAGGCCAAACTAACGTATACTTTCCATGTATTGACGTGATGTTACCTGCAATTGCTATCTCCCTGAAATGTATAAAAACAAACTGTGAACTGACCACTTACGTGCACTTTGTCAGAACCTCGTGAGGCTCTGTTCCCCAGGCCATGGTCACTTACATTGGCTGAGAATAAATTTGAGACTAAAATAAACATTAAAAGATATCAAGTTTGCTTTTTTCATTAAAATTGTTTTCACATTGCTATTTAGTGCATATTTAGAAAATCATTTTATCTTTCTTTCTTTCCTTTCATTCTTTCCTTTCTCCTTCCTTCCTTTCTTTATTTCTTCCTTTGTTTCACAGAGAGAGTTTCTAATTTAAACTAGAAGCCAACATTTTTTTTGCGTGTGTGCTGGCAACTATTTCTCAGCAATTAGGGGAATTGCTGAGTAGTAGAATTAGGACCACATCTCTCTTTCATAAACTGGATGCTGGAATATCAGACGTCCACAAGTGTCATTTCCCCAATAGCTACTCAAGAATCTCATTCAGTACATAAAAACACACTTAACCTATCTGTGAGAATGTTTTGTGTGCTGCAGAAGACCTGATTTGGAAGACACTATGTGAAAATTTACTGTAAATTTTTGGTTCTTGGCAGTACTGATACTAAACAGAAAGAAAGGCTGCAATGCAATAGGGTGGACATGTTTGTTCCTCCCCTACACACTTACTGATATTAATTGAACAGACTTTATGAGTAAGTAAATTAAGATAGCCTACTCTACTAGAAATATAATTGGCACCTTTCTTATATTTTCTTTCCTTTTCTCTTCTTTTTTAAATGTACCCTCCTCTGCCTTCATCTTCATTAGCCCTTTATTAAAATGCAAATGCCTTTGGTAAAGATAAATGCTTACATAAATTTACATCTGAGATGCTTAACCTGGTAAGAATATGGAAGAAAAAAATTGGGCAAAGTTAGGCAATGCATAGCTAGAATAAGATATGGGTAAAGGAATAAAGGTAAGAGGAGAAACCCATGGAAGTATTTCAGAGTAGTCAAAGAGGAAGATTTTGGAAAGAGAATCAAAGACAGACTCTTTTTACATTCCCTAAGATGGTTTTGTCAAATGAATTTATGTAGCATGGCTTTGCTTCTCTTATTTTAGGTTGTTGGCTCTGTTAAAATAAAAACTTCAGACAAATTAAATTTAATGGAGTTTAATTTAGCAAATAAAATGATTTGTGAATTGGGCAGTCCTCAGAATCAGAGCATATTCAGAGTCTCCTGCAATGCTGCGTGGTTGGGGATAATTTATAGGCAGAGAAAGAAAGGTACAGAATCTGCTGTATTTGTTACAGCTCAGTGTCAGTCTTATTTGAACACAGGTTGAACAACTGGCTGCCTGTGATTGGCTGAAATCTGTGACTGGTACAAGAGTAGATTACAATTTGTTTATCCATCCAGTTAGGTTACAGTTCATAATGTTCAAAGAGACCTTTAGGCCAAATTTAAAATATGTGAGGAGGCAATGTTAGGCTAAACTTAATTTAACAGCTGTTAGTTTGTGATAAAGCTGTCAGCATTGAGAAAACTAGTTCGACTCAGCAAAAGAACAAACATAAGTTGAAGAAGCCTAACCCATCTAAATCTATTAGCCAGGGTTATGAGATACATTCAAATAAGAAAAAAATAGTTATTGATTTAATTTAAAATATAGGGAAATCTTGAATTGATACACGAATTTTGAATTCTGAAGAGTAAAGAATAGCAATGTATGCACATTATCAAGTTACTTAAATATCTCAGGCTAACATCTTACTTGTCAAGAATTTTCTACTAAAATGTGAACGTTTTGCTGTTGCTTTTCCCCTCACATTGAAGTCAAAACATCTAGAATCAAGTCCTGGCCCTGTTATTTACTATCTCTCACATATTAGAAGTGATCGCTTATATCAGCTGACCTGCAGTTTCCTCGTCTATAAAAGGAAAATAATCAATTATTACATATATGGTAAGATGATAAAATAATAATGATAGATAATGGATGTGAATTGTAAAGTGTTCTGGAAAAGACCATTTTTGCAGAGAATCGAATTATAAGATTTCTGGGAATGGACAGCACCTGATTACATTCATCCTCATATGTCCCAGAAAGGTATTCTGGACATTTGGAAATAATATATGTACACTATAGATGCTACATATAGCCAGAGTATTCTTAAGAAGAAATAAAAATTTCAAATATTTTAAAATGTATTACCTACACTTCAGCCTCTTTTAATGATCAGATTGAAGAAGCAAGCCCTACGTGCTGGTACTGGTGACAACACCCAATTGTGCACATCTCTTTCGACTTCCTATTCAGTGAAGTCATTTTGTGAGCTTGAAATTAGCCATCGGCAGACTATTTATATCAGAACAATCTGTAAACTTTGACATTTAGTGACTCCTATATTCCATCCCCCAACAGTTACCAGCATACCTCTGCATATATTCCAAGTGGCAGGAAGAAGTAAATTGTAGATATCCGATGACAGGAAGGAGGTTCCATTGTGTACCTGGTAATAATGTCTTTGCTGAGATTGTACGTGATTTGGAGAAGCCTTATTTTCTAGGGAAGAAATGATATAATTGAAGAGAAGTAGGCTGAGGAATCTAGGTAAAATGAACAATGTGAAGTAAGGTTCCTAAGCCAGACACTTGCAGATACTTTTGAGTGAGAGTCATTAGAATAGTTGGCTTTAGTGGATGGTGCAATTAACATTCATTCTATATATAGGAAAAACAGTGTGTGCGTGTGTGTGTGTGTGTGTGTGTGTGTGTATTTATAATACAATTCAGGCTAGTAGGAGTAAAGTCTTGAATTCTAGGCTGAGACATTTATGTAAACTAGTAGAGGATGTGAGAACATGTAAAGCATGCAATAATTTTGGAATAAAAATTAAATGATCTCATCTGTGCAACTATAAGAATAATTTAAATGGGCACTATATTAGAAGCTGACACCAGTTGAGAGACTGTTGTGATAATTCAGTTTTGAAGCCACATCAAGTCTTTTGTAAGTTCAGATAGTATAAAAATGCATGCAGGAAAGAAGGAAGGCAGGAAGACAAGAAGGAAGGAAATAAAAAGTCCAACCTTGAATGTAAAGGGTCTGAACTACTAGTTCTTATAGAAATCAGAGAGCACAGTTTTGTTTTGTTTTTTGCTGGGTAACACCTGTTATCTTTATAAAAGTTCTTTTAACAGAAGATCTTGAAAGGTTTTTTTTTTTTTTTAATTGAGGCAGGATTTTGCTTTGTCACCCAGGGTGCAGGGCAATGGAGCGATCACAGCTCCTTGTAATCTTTAACTCCTGAACTCAAGTGATCCTCCTGCCTCAGTCTCTAGAGTAGCTAGAACTACAGGCATGTGCCACCACGCTTGGCTAATGTTTTCATTTTAATTTTTTTACAAATGGAGTCTCACTATGTTGTCTAGGCTGATGTCAAACTTTTGACCTCAAGTAATCTCCCCACCTCGGCCTTCCAAAGTGCTGGAATTACAAGTATGAGTCACCATGCCAAGCTAAAAGTTTTCTTTTTCAAGTAGAAAATATGTCGATTTAAAAAATGGTCTAAAAGAAGCTTGTTACCTTGAGAGATAATATTCACCACTGATGAAAGCACATGTGTGTTTATTCTTCTGGTAGAGGCAAATAAGGACTGAGCAGAATTTTGTGCCTGTCAAATCAATCCCTCTCCTTTCTTACCTCACTAGCTTGCTTTCATTTTCTAAAATAATAGATTTCGAATATCACATTTCATTACCATTGCTCTCAAAATTCACTTGCTATTTATTGATTAATCACTGTTGTTTGGTATGTTTTATACAAAGCATTTGTTTTTCCAGAATCTGCAGAACTGTGTTTTCAATTTATAACATTCTGTGTTTTCTAACGAAAACTCAGTTTATCATATAATTGTGATATTTTTGTATTTCTAGACTCTATTTAACATAAAATATAATATATAATTAAGGGCCAAAATATCACTAGACATCATCTAATTCAACCTTATTTTATAAATTAAAAAAATTCTGAGATGTTAGTTTACTTGTTAGGGTCACATAGCTTATTAGTGGAAATTCAACATTCTTATTTTTTGTTCACAGTTAATGATAAATCCTAGTTTATTTTTAGTTTTAAGTTATTGATTTGTGTCCCTTGTATATGTGTGCAATCTCCACTTATTTTAATGTGGATTTCAAATTGTAGAGTTGACTTTTCAACCCACATAAAGAGACATTGAAAGTCACCATGTAGTCAGAATACAACATAATCAAAACTTTTCATTTTAAATTGACTCCAATTCTAACTATAACCTAAAATTGCAAAACATAGTCAAGCAGTGATCTTTGCCACTCATATCAGAGATCCAAATGGCCCTGCAGATGTGAAACTGTCTGTTGCTATGGGAGAACAGCTGGAATCAGTTAATGATTTGAGTCAGCATGAGCTGACACACTAGACTAGAAAGTTTCATCTCCATGGTAGAGAACTGTAGGAAAAGAAGCAAAGAGCCAGATTGTTGCAGGAATGGCCTCATGAGGGACACAGCTGTAAGCATAATTAAGCCTATCTCCCACTGGCAAGTGGAAGTGTTGTTTACTCTTGTACATATGAAACTCAGTCATCAGCAGGCCAGTCTTCCATCCTATCCCTACTGTGATAGAGAACCAATTCACTCGGGACAGACATCCTAAAGAGACTAATAAGAATCGCCTTTGTTTAGGAATTGCAAGAGAAACACAAGATTTTTCTTGGTGATCTTTGTTTTCCTTTTTTCTTATATGGCCAGTAGTTATTTAGAGTTTAAAAGATGAAGAATTGGAGATATATTTACCACCTTACACAGTTTTGGGTGTAAGTAATTTTTTTTTAAAAAAAAATGGCTAAACTGGGGAGTGTGATGGCATGGTTGAATAACCTGACGACAATGAGATGAGATACTTAATTAAAATAGAGATAAACTTTAACACTAGTTTGAGTTTGGAACTCTTTATTTTAAATACAAAATCATCATCTAACTACTACAATATACAGGAACTAGAAAATAAAGTTTATCCTCAGAATTACTTCAAAATTTTATAATTATGCCTACCAGGAATGATTAAATGAGGGTAGGATATGTATTTCCCAGAATCTTTTATTTAGCCAGGTTCTCACTAATAACTGTTAGAGAAGTAAAAGGTGATATTACAGTTGGTGATGGGGAAAATTTATTTTTACTATTCTCATCTCTTGTTCCCAGCAACACAGAGCAGTAATATGAGGGATAAACACACACACATACACGCACACACACACACAGAGAGAGAGAGAGAGCGTGCAAACAGCAAAGGTGACGGTAGTGCATTTATTCATTTAACAAATATTCACTGAACATGTACTCTGTTCCAGGCATCACTCTTCTTGGTGCTAAAGGATATAAAAATGAACAATAGAAACTGTCCCTGCCCTCATTTAACACTGATGGATTACTCACACAAGAGCAGTAAGATTATGGATGCGAAGGGAATAAATAAAGATAATAATATGGTTGTCATCAAAGTAATAACAGTCCTTGATGAATGAAAAGCTATCTTTTTATTTATAATACAGAACCTTACAGAGTTTCATTGCCACTATCCCAACTGTCACTATCACCACCATTATTACGACTGCTATCAACAAGCTTTTTCTATACGGGCCAGCCATTATGCCAAGCAATTAACATGTACTGAATTCAAATAAAACCAGAAAATAATTTCTGTTAATACCATCATATTATAGATGGAAAATTAAGGCACAGAGAAATAAAGTCATTTATCCAATGATTCGGTAGAGGTTAAATATTTCAAATGTGGTAGAGCTGTAAACAAAATACAAGATCGTCCAATTCCAGAATCCATGCTCCTCTCCATTCCATTCTACTGAATTGACAGATATGTGCTGATTTTTTAAATAAATAAATGCATGAGTACAACCCCCAACAAAGTATCTATCTTTCTGATTGTGAGTCAAATACTTCTTTCTCATAAGTTAGAAAATATTATTTCTATTATTTATATATTTCTGTTATTCTTGACCACCTTTAAGGTGGTGAAGCCTGTGAAGACAGATTTTAATTATGGAATAAGCCTAAGAACTGACAGAATCTAAACTCGGTTCAAAGAAACTGTTAAAGGTTCTTCTGACTCTTCAAACATATGTAAGAGTGTTCTCATTGTGCTCTCATTACTTGAGGGCATAAATTTTGCAAATCTGGGCATAGTTTCTCTAGAGAATGGACTAAATGAGGTTGTAAATGAATAATGTTGGGTAAATAAATTAACAAATACTGAGTACAATTAATGAACTTTATTCAACTGAAGTGGCAAGTCATTTTACTCAATAAGCTTGGCAAACTCATCACATTGGTGCTTCTTTCCTCATCTTTGGTAAAGATAAGACCAAAGTTGGCATTAGGACAGATTTGTGACGATCCATCTGGGCTAATGTTCAAGCAGACTCACTACAGAGAGAAAAAGTGATTATGTAATTGAATGAGTAAGTTGACATGTTTAAACTAATGCAGGACTGGAGTTTTAAAATTCTACAAAAAGCAACAAATTTTTCCAATCATCAAAATAGTTTCAGATGCAAGAAAGGCCCGTTAGTAACATTGGGTTAAAGTTTGGTTCCATTTTATCTATTCCACCCAGCATGTGTTTCCTTTTCACATGAATCCTATATGAATATAAACCTTTCCTTTACTGACTGTGGCCCCTTTGGCATTCTAGGTATTTCATGACTTCTCTCCATAATACTTTGAAAATCTTTACAGAGAGTAAAAGTTGGAGCTGGGACTTCCTCTGTATCATTTCCATCATGAGATGTACAATCATTCTTGTCCATAATTCTTATACTATTACAAATTCTGAATAGATTGCCATTACATGTCGTTCTTCACTTTTGTCATTTTTGTCTGAATCAATATTGCATGCTCCTTTTCAGGAGCTTAGTTTACTTTTATTCTGTAAAAGATCATACATACATATGGAAATTTTATATCTTACACAACAATATTCATTGATAGAACATTATCCTTAAAATACTTGATTGGATGAACGGAGGAAAGAAGATGTCTGACAATTATATGGCCCATCCAAGGACTATCCATAAAATAAATAGTGTACTTTATTTCAAAATAATGTACAGGAAGGAAATACCTGCAGACATTTTAGTCTATTTAAATATAGAACCTGTGATTCAGTGATGTCTATTTTTTCTCATTTTATTTTTATTTAGCTTTTTAATACAGTTATTTTAAT
>NW_016807388.1:2018804-2022267 GCF_001698545.2 Rhinopithecus bieti | reverse complement strand
CNTAAATAACAACACCTTTTTCTTAAGAACTAGAAAACATTAAAAACAAGTATGTTGGTATTGGTGTCTGACTGCCGCTTTACTTGGAAAATATACCTACAGAAAGAATATGTGATTTTTGAGCTCAAATAGGCATGAAAATTAAGAGATAAGACATAAAGCAGGTTAGTGAAGGTGTATACAAATAAAATGCCTCCATAAATTTGCATGCCGATTTTGTATATTTACAAAATAATCTCACATGTGTTAGCTTATTTGATGTGAGGAACAAATTTTTGAAGTAGCCCATGTTACTAATGAGAAAAATGCAATTTAGGGAGGCTGCGACTTGCCAGAGGTGACACAAGCCATGGCAAAATGCAGATATGAATTTGGATTTTCTTATTTACGGCCAATGCACTTCGAGGCATTGTTTCAACTGCCATCTCCAGTTGATTGGCAGTGATGCATGAATACTGTATACAAAGGATTTCAAGACCTTCTCTGTACTCATTGGGAAAGGGTGCTGTGATTAATACAGATATGAACATGAACTAAGAGTTTAAATGGCAGTATAAATACTATTAATTTTTTATTGCATTTCTAAATGTTTCTTTAGTTCAACTTGAAGACTATTGCAGTGAAATCTCTGAAGCAACCTTGTCTAGACATATATATGCATTTCTCATATCATTTTCTTTGCATTAATACTAACTAGACCAATTAACTCAATTTGTCATCAATATATAATTGCTATATTTTTACAGTTGTTAAAAGCAATAGGTTTTTGTTTTGCATTGTTTGTTTTTAAACATGTAACACACCAGCTCGTTTGTCAAGACTCAATTTACATCCCACCTCTCCAATAAAATGCTTTCCTTTTTTTTCCCCCTTGAAAACATTTAGTTCTCTGTCTTCTCCTTGTATGTAACACAACGAAGTTTTCCTTTTTGCTCACAAAAGTGTCTGGTAATGTCCATGCAGATGAACACTGTTCCAGCAGCCATTCAGAAACCAGGTTCTTTCCAAAAGGTGGCTTTGCCATCTTTCAGTTATCTTGAATCCTAGACTGGAATTTCTGCATTAAATTCGTTCATGACTGCCACACATGCCAGTATCACTCTTTTTTTTTTTTTTTTTTTTTTAGTTGAAATTTAAATTCTGGGGATATCTTCTCACACCATGTATTTCAGGTAGAATTTTTTGTCATAGTAACTCAGTAGCTGGGATTTTGTCCCAGTCTTGGGTGGAGATAACTCCTTCATAGGTCTGCAACCTTTAGCAAAAGTAATTGATTTAGAACAATAAAATAATCTCACCAGGATTATTGTTCCCCCAGTAATGAAAAGATGTCAGTTTGGAGATTCTTAAACTATTATGGTAAAGTTGTTTACAGGAGGAGATGGTGAATCCAAATTAAAAAAATGTAGAGGGAGACAGAGAAAGAAAAAGATTCTGGACAACACAGAAAGAAAGGTCTTTGACAAGAATATCTGAGTCTCTGGATTCAGTCAAAGTGATCTCTAACTTTTTATTTAGATAAGAAAGTTTGTCTACTTCCTTTAAAAAAATTACGTATCAAAAGCAACTATATGGGTATTTACTAAACTGTTTCCTTCTGTATTAGTACTAGCTCTTTGGTGACCTCTAGTAATTGGTGGACTATTAATAATGACATAAATCCTGTAGAAGCGCTTGAAGCCTGACCCAACCACACCCAGTTTGAATAAATGTTATGATAATTCAAAGTCATTTAGCTTTTAAAAAATTAAAGGTTCTAAAGAGTCTTGAAGGAAATTAAAACAAAAGAAAATATGATTCTTTCAAGAAGAAATTGGTTAATCTCCTCAATAACCACGTTTCAAAAAACTCTGAGGTAAAAATCAGGTTTTCAGCAAATGTTATCTCATTTAATGATTAAATGTTGCTTATGTATATCTATGAAGTTAACAATTTATTCTTCTCTTCATTTATTTTTTATTTTGGACAGGGAGAACGAGAAGAAAAGATAATTTAAAAAGTTTGAACATCTACATTTCCAGGCAAATGTCAATTTCTTCTTAATTTGGTATTTGACAGTAAAGGCACTAGGCTCAATTTGTGTGCAAAAATTCTTGAGCCTTAAAATCTAATGAAATTTGCCCAGCTAGATTTCAGACATCCTTGATACCCATAACTTCTTTCTTCTTTCAGATTTCTTCTTTAAAAAAATAGAAATGTTGTCCGGGCACGGTGACTTGTGCCTATAATCCCAGCACTTTTGGAAGCTGTGATGGTTGGATCACGAGGTCAGGGGTTTGAGACCAACTTGACCAATATGGTGAAACCCTGTCTCTATGAAAAATACAAAAATTAGCCCAACATGGTGGCGCACGCCTGTAGTTCCAGCTATTCAGAAGGCTGAGACAGAAGAGTCGCTTTTAACCCAGGAGGTGGAGTTTGCAGTAAGCTGAGATTGCACCACTGCACTCCAGCCTGGGTAACAGAGGGAGACTGTCTCAAAAAAAAAAAAAAAGAAAGAAAAAGAAATGTCTAAGAAATGTCTATCCTGATTTCATGCCATCATGAAATTATTTTAGAAGCATAAAACTTTTATTGTATCGCAGGTTCACAGTAGAAAAAGAATTTTTTCTCAGGATGAATCAAATCAAACTCACCCATACCTGATTTAGATAAGATGTGGGAAAGAGTTAAGACTTTCGGGTTTGTTGAGATGGGTGAATATATTTTGCAATACGGTGATGTGATGGACAAATAAGACAGTCACCTACAAGTCAAGGAGAGAAGCCTGGAACAGATCCTTTACTTATGAGCCACAGAGGGAACCAACTGTTGACTGATAACAATTCCCAAGAATAATACAGAAAACTTTAAAAAGCAGGATATAGTGGACTTCCGACAACAGAGGGAAAGGAGAATAATGAGAGAAGATGAGGCAAGAGGGGATCTAGATAGTGGAGGGCCTAAAAAGGATGTTAAACATTTAAGTGTTTTCCTTGGTGAACTAAGAAATCATTTATAAGACTGGTGTTTTCAAAGAAACATGATTTAATGCTGAGTATAGGTTAGAGAAATATAAGAGCAGATATGAAGTGGTAAGTAGAAGACCTCTCTAGTAGACCAAACAAGATAGTACTGATTGACAGTGGAGGTGTGAGGCAGAGGAGCAGACTGTAATACCCAGGTATTGATAACAATTACTGCAATAAAGATCAAAGGATGGTAAAGAGGCATGTATATCTATGGAGCAGACGAGCTCTGTTTCGCATGTATCTACCTTGATGTGCCTACAAAACAGCAGAGTGCCATTAGGCAACCAAATGAACATTTGAGTGTAAAACCCAGGAGAGGTATCAGGGCTAGAGAAAGATTTTCATCAGTTGAAAGATAATCATGACAATGGAAACTAATATCATTTAGCAAGTGTAGATGTAAAAGGAGTACTTAACTTTTAAGAGTTCCTTTTTTTTTTATTTTTTTTTTT
>NW_016807388.1:2009306-2016689 GCF_001698545.2 Rhinopithecus bieti | reverse complement strand
CATGTTAGCCAGGATGGTCTCCATCTCCTGACCTCGTGATCCGCCCCTCTCAGCCTCCCAAAGTGCTGGGATTACAGGCTTGAGCCACCGTGCCTGGCAAGAGTTCCTTATTAAACTGTAGATTTTCAGTCTCATAATGCCTAAAGACTCTTCTCTTACAAATGTTTTAATTATAATAAATAAAATACATTAAATTAAAAAACAAGCCAATTGTATTGCAACGTGTACTGTCAAAAATATTTTTTAAACAAATTTTCAGTATAGTCAATGTATGTGCTTCTTCACTGACACATTCAATATCAAGATGTATCTGATGTTTGATTACAATCAGCCACTTAGGAGGCTGAGGCAGGAGGATTGCTTGAGCCCAGGAGTTTGAGGCTGCAGTAAGCTATGATTGAACCACCGCACTCCAGCCTGGGCAACCAAGCAGGACACTCATCTCCTTAAAAAAAGTATGTCAATTTCAAATTTGGATAGAGCTAAATAATATTTTGAGATTCTTGAAACAATTATAATGTGATATATCACATTGTGATTGTGATATGTAATTATATGAAATTATCGCTTATTTTACTCATGACAAATTTTCATGCATTGTTAATACTAATGTATTTTGTAGACTACATTTAAAGAAAAAGATACATTTTAACTGGAGGCTAATGGAAAGTTTTTTGTTTTGTTTGTTTTTGTTTTTCCCACCTGAGGTCGTGGGGCTTCTGTGCACAAATACTCAATTCTATGGAACTCAAGATAGATTATGTAAAATGGAGATATACAGCATAGTTCTGAGTTTTTCCCTACATAGTCTATCAAGGAATAGGTAAAGGGAAAGAAAAAAAAACCGTCAAGGGAGACATAACAAATCACTAAGGCATTAAGAGTAAAGCTAAAGGAAAACGTTTTATGGAAGACAAGGGAAGAAAGTACTTTTAAGGGAAATAAAGGTCAAAATGTATTGGATCGCAGCTTTGTAATTTGGGAAAAAAGTGGATCTTGCTTTGTGATGCTCTAGGTGTATGAACTTACGCTATGTTATTTAAATCCTTTAAGCCTCAGTTTCTTCTTGTGAAAGGATAAATTATTAAATTTTCCAACTCTGTAATTTTTCCTATAGCCATGCCCTTTGAATTTTGGTTTTGAAGCTCTGCCTACTAAAGAGCTAGAGTCTAATTCCCCATATCTTGAATCTTGGACTTAGTCATGTGACTTGCTTTGGCTGAAAAAAGAAGTTTTAAGCTTAGCCCTCATGAGGCGTGACATATTACTCCTTGCTTATACCACTACTATCACTGTTGCTGATGAAAGGTGTCTAGGTTATTGGGATCTTGAACAAAGAATTAGACAAAACACACAAACAAAACAAGGAAAGAACGAAGCAGCAAAATCAGAGATTTATTGAAAATGAAGGTACACACCACAGGGTGGAAGTGGGCCAAGCAAGTGGATCAAGAGCTTAGTTACAGAATTTTCTGGGATATAAATACCCTCTAGAAGTTACCCATTGGTTACTTGGTGTACATCCTTTGTAAATGAAGCAGTGGCCAGCAATGGATCGGTCTGATTGGTTGTACAGAGCAATCAATCAGATGCTGAAGTGAAGTTACAAAGTTACACCCTATGTAAATGTCTGATTGGTTGTGGAAAGTGACCAAGCAGAGGCTGAAGTGAAGTTACAAAGTTATACTCTGTTGCAAATGAAGGCTTGGCCCATGACCAGCCTGACTGGTTGTGGGAAGGAACCAATCAGAGGTACTTTTAATTTTTCATCTGCCATACAGAAAAGAGGGGGGCATTGCAAACGGAGTAGTCGCTGGTCTTTTTCCTACTTGGGCGTGGAAAGTTGGAGTTTTCCATTTGATTTAGTTCTAGAAAGTCAGCATTAATTGGCCTTTGGTTCCCTATCTCCAGACCCTAGTCTCCTGTCTCATCACCACAATAATATACTTGGAATAACTTGCTGGAAGATGAAAGACCTGTGGGCAGAACCGGGTCATCTCAGTTACCCCAGCCAAGGTGAATCTAGATGTTCCAATAACTAGTGGCTCTTCTTAGACATGAAAAAGTTCAGCCACGATTAGTGCAACAGTATAGATAAGGCTATAGCTTATTCCAGATGCTTGAGCAATGAACATTTATTGTTGTGTACCACTGAAGTTTTGGAGTCGTTACACAGAATTATCATGGTAATAGATAATAGATATTAATTGATACAGCCTAAAAAACAAAAATAGTAGCATTTTCTTTCTGTATAGCGTGTCACAAAAAATAGAGAAGATGGCCAGGCATGGTGGCTCATGCCTGTAGTCCCAGCACTTTGGCAGGCCGAGGTGGGTGGATCACCTGAGGTCAGGAGTTTGAGACCAGCCTGGCCAACACAGTGAAACCCAGTCTCTACTAAAAATACAAAAATTAGCTGGGCCTAGTGGTGGACACCTGCAATCCCAGCTACTCTGGAGGCTGAGGCAGGAGAATTGCTTAACCCTGGGAGGTGGAGTTTGCAGTGAGCTGAGACGCTGCCATTGCACTCCAGTCTAGGTGACAAAAACAAAATTCTGTCTCAAAAAAAAAAAAAAGACAAGATATACACAGTTGATTCTTGAATAACATGGGTTTTACCGTGTGGGTCAACTTATATGTGAGTTTTCTTCAGTCTCTGCTACCCCTGTGACACTAAGACATACTTCTCCTCTTCCTCTTTCTCTTAGCTTACTCAATATGAAGATGACGAGAATGAAGACCTTTATGATGATCCAGTTCCATTTAATGAAGAGAAACTATATTTTCTCTTCCTTATGAATTTCCTAATATTATTTTCTTTTCTCTGGCTTACTTTATTGTAGGAATACAATATGTAATACAGTTAGCATACAGAATGTGTGGGAAGTGACTGTTTGTGTCATTTGTAAAGCCTCTGGTCAAGAGTAGGCTGTTAGTTGTTCAGTTTTAAGGCAGTCAAAAATTATACATAGATTTTTGACTACACAGGAGGTTGTCACCCCTAACTCCTCTGTTGTTCAAAAGTCACATGTACATTTTAGAAGAGATTGAGAAACTGTCCAGATTCAAAAGAAAGATAGGTAGATAGGTAGTTGTAATAAACGCTGTTTGAATGACAAGCAAAAGAACACTTAAATATACTAGTATCAACCCGATGGTCCCTTCTATTTTAGAACAGTATTAATGTAGTAGTAATAGCAAACAAGAAAAAAAAAAAAAAAAAAAAAAAAAAAAAAAAAAAAAAGCAACCTGTTCAGAGGAGTTTGGGAATGAATAAGAGATGAAAGGAAAGCTGAATGCTAATAATAACTATGGCTAACATTTACTTAGCACTTAACTGTATTCCAGGTACAATACTAGGTATTTCATATACATGTCCTTTAATTCTTAAACAAGGTGAATTTACCAACCTACTTTACATCTAGCATGGAATAAAAGCACAGGTTAAAATTTTTATTTGGAAGGAACAATTTCTGTAACTTTCAAACAAAATACCTTATTTGACCTTTCTGACAAGGAAAGAGTGGTTCAGTATATTTCTCAGGAGGTATCATTTATGTAGTTGCCACTCCATCGGATGCATCTTGTGTTTTTCCTTGAAAGGTTTTTCAAAAGAGGTTGTGCAGTATTGCATTCTAGCGACACTGAAATGAAGTACTATAAATCTTCAAATGTTTATTTAGGCATTTGCATCCATAGCTTTAGCTACTTGGCAGAGAATCTAGAGGAGCAAAATGTGAAACAAGGTTGGTAAAAAGGCCAAGATGCAAGTCAGTCAAAAGGAGCTGTGTGTTAGAATTTTTGCACCGTTTAGACCCTATGCCTCAGTTTCTTCAACTTTAAATTCAAATATTAATACTATTTCTGTATAAGGTTCTCATGAGAATTAAGTGAAATTATACATGTGAATGCATAATAAAGTGTCTAATACATTTATAATTGTTTTTTGAAGAGTAATCATGGTACCCATGATGAATAGTGTAATTGCAAATAGTTAATAAAATAAACTTAATATTCAATTTACTAATAGCATGTGTTTAGGCATTATTGCCAAAATTTTAATACAAAGAGTGGATGCACACATATTAGTTCTATGAGAAAGCCTAGTTCTTTAATTCTATTGAGGAATAATTAATTTAGAAACATGAATATAGTATGAAGACTCAGGAATAAAGGATTCTATTGCCAGATTTGTGAGTATCTTTGTGACCTTACGCATGGCCTGTTGCTTTTGTAACCAAGATTCAATTTCCTCTTTTATAACATGAAGTAGGTAGATTCTAACTTTCTTTTATGATAAAATATTCTTTGATTTTGGTCAACTTTGAATTTAGCATTCAGAAAGGATACTGGCCACTATAGTCTGTACTCAGAATAGGAAAATAAGAATGAATGTATAATTTAAAGTAGTGAAGGTACCTTCCTTTGACTTTGTCAGATCATTGGCTCTGGTTTGCTTCAGACATTACCTGCTACAGAGCCAAGACAATATCAGAAATCTATGAAAGAAATAGCACATGTTCCAAGGACTGTTTCAGAGTGGCCCATTCCTTTCCAAGTCTTTTATAAGAAGGGAAATAAAGTATTAAAATGGACAGCTTCTCCAGTGGTTCTCAAACAGGAAAACGTGGAATTTTTAGAAAGGCCTCCAGCTTTTCTGTTTCACAGATTAAATTGTGCAAATTAATGTAGGGCCAACACAGTGAGGGGGTGGTTGTGATATGGAGGCTTAGGGTCAGTGAAAGCAGCATCCCTGTAATCCGGTGCCAAAAGATCTGCACAAGGGATCCTCTTCTAGTGAAGAGCAGTTCCTGAAATGAAACCCTGCCTAACTGGCAGCAAAGACTTTCGTAGAAATGGAAGGAGTAAGGTACATGAATCCAGAACGTTACCCTCTGTGACTGTGTCTGTTATGGACAGATACATTGCGCTCTCATCTATGGTCCATAGGTAACCAGCAGGCTCTTAGTGTCTTCCTTGATGAATTAAGAACTGATCCAAAATTCTGAATCTTTTTTCTTAATTACACATGTTCATGTCAACACCTGTGTGTGTGTGTGTGTGTGTGTGTATGTCATAAAGATGACATTCTTCTTCATTTTAATGCATTACTCAGATATCTTACTGGGGACATTTTATTTTATTTTATATTACATTGGTAAGAAAAACGGAGTTTACTGATAAAAATTTATCAAGTCCTGCATTTTAGGCTCTACCACAAGTCCTGACTGCCTTGTAAGACTGAACGGTACAGGTGCAAATTCAGATGCTTAGAAATCCTGTAATAGTCAAGAAGAGAGAGGTTTTGCAATTAAGATATTATCAATAATGTTTCATAGTCATGTTTCACTGCAAGTTTTAGCTGTGATTCTCTTTCATTTAATTGACATATTTAAAAAATATTTTCACTTTTGCCTTTTGTAACTTGTGTGGTTATCAATTTTGCTGTTATTTTGTTTCTCTCTATGCCTGTTATCTCACATTTCTTCTTTTCCTAATAGTAGAAACAGACGTGATAGGTGAACTATGGAGAATTTTGTCTCACTTAAGTGGATGTAAATCTTCTCAAGCTTCAGAATCACTGCATTTGAGCACTATTTCTGTGTCCAATGCCCTTTCCCAGGCTCACATGTTTTTCACAATGCACTGAAAAAAAAAATCCTCCTGAAACTCCATTCAAGTTATTCTTGAAATACAACCACAGTGCATTGCATTGCATTACATACTTCGTTGGGTTGGTATTTGTTTCAGTTATTTTTGTTTCATAAAAAATTACTTTAAATTCAGTGTCATAAAAAATCATTTTATTGTGCTCAATGATTCTCAATGATTCTACGGATGCGGATTTCAGAAAGGATGCAGCAAAGATGCTGTCTTTCTATATGATGTCTGTAGACCGAGCCGGGAAAACTTAAAATCTGGGACTGATTTGACACTTGAGGACAGTGAAATCATCTGAAGGCTCATTCATGCACAAGTCTAATAAACTATCCTTGATGTTTTAACTTCTTAGACTTCATTGTTCTCTTCAGTAATATAGGGATAATTTTAGTACCTAATTCAGATTTCTTATAAGTTTTATATACATATGTATGTGAGTAGGCCGGTAGCTAGGTGCATGTGTCCCTCTACAAAATTATATGAACCAAGGAGACAAAAGTTTATTTTATTTACATATGTAATCATAAAATATTATGACCCATAGTAAGTGCTCCTTGAATATTTCATGTGAAAGAATGCAGAGAAAGTTTTTCTCAAGGAGTCCCATATAAAGAAAAGCTCAAAATAATGTTTTGTTTCAAAAAAGATTATTGAACTCCGTCTGGTAGAGCATAATGGTTTTGAGCACAGACACTGAAAATATACTATCTAAATTCTAATGCCAGCTCCCCTATATGCAAACAGTGGGCCTGGCTTTAGTTTTCTTATATGTAAACTACAATGATTTAAAACAATAGTTCCTATTCCTTAGCATTATTGTGAGGTTTACATTCATCCATTGAGTTGATGATATATGAACTGCTAGACCAGATTTGGAATCACTGCTAGATATCTCACAGGGTGCCCTTTGACTACAGGTCAGGGATTTGGAAATGGGTTTCTACAGGAAAATAACTAAAGCCTGACAATCCCGGGGACCAAGAAAAATAGGGGGCTATATCAGAACCCAGTGGATTATAAGCTAGATGCTTAAAATGTGCATTTTCCTACTCTTAGCATGGATTTCTCTTTAATTCTCCCTTAGACTTTATTTAGGGAAGCCTTTTGAAGACCTCTCTCAGCTGTCAGAAATGAAAGATCTTTCAAGTATTAAAAAGGAAAATGCCCTCCACACTTCTTCTCTTGTATTCTGTTTGATTTAAGTATGTTGTGATAATCGGAAGAGAACTTCAAGAAGTGAAAACCCAAACAGAACAGAAAAAGGAGTAAGTAGATCTACTGCTCTCCATTTGAAAATTATTTTTAATGTTAACCTTGAAAATGCTGAATTCAATTCTTTTAAACTAGATGAAATTTCTTTCTAGCTTTGTACATGGAAGTCATGTCGATCACCTTCCCATCATCCCCACAAAAACTGCTTTCCATGAGTCAGTTTTGGAGGCTGAGTTTAGATAGGGACATAAAGTAATCTAATTAAACTAATTGAAAGTGATATATAAAATTTTTAACCTTCCAGAGACATTTCAATTTTAAATGAGGTAGTTTATTAAAAGTAATGAATCACTAGTTGATGAAATGTCAGGTTGTAAAATAAAAGAACAATGAGAAAACCTAATACCTATTGAAAGTACCCCATGTACCAGGATTTTACATATAACTATTTTTAAAATACTTATTTTTACATATAACTTTTTTAAAAGTTACATATAAAAGTTACATAGA
>NW_016807388.1:1996509-2009043 GCF_001698545.2 Rhinopithecus bieti | reverse complement strand
AGTTACATATAAAAGTTACATAGAACTATTTTAAAATAGTTCAATAAAACAATATATATAAATTAATGCTTTATATAATAAGTATGTATTTTTGTTTAAAAGATTTTTTAAAAGGTCACAGCAGTTCTCACATTTGACCAAGTTGCATAGCTAATATTGCAAAGAACTTGCTATTGAAACTTCATTTGTGCAAAGGACCACTCTAGTGCCATATAACAATAGTCGTAGCACCAGTAACTTCTTCATTCTGAGTCCCACAATAATTGGTTGGAAAAAATGCCAAGTAAAAAATTTGGTGCATCTAAATTCATTACATGAGACTATATTTTGATTGATAAAGGCATACTATAAGTTTCACAAGTATAACGAGGTGTGTAGAATTTTAAATAATGTGAATGTGTTAAACAGATAGGAAAATAGAGCCATTTTCATTGGCTTTATAGAATAAGGTCTATTTTGTTGGTCTAATTGTCATGAATGGGTATCTTCTTATTTAAAACTCTTTTTGGAGGTAGGGAAGTGTTGCTAACTTTCCTTCAAAGGTAATAACTACTAAATGTATTTTTTATCTCTGGAAACCTGTTGCCATTCTAATACTCTATCAATACATGGCAAGATTATTCTAAGCAAATAACATAGGAACAGAAAACCAAATACCACATATTCCCACCCATAAATGGGGGCTAAACATTGAGCACACACGGACTTAAAAATGGGAACGATAGACACCGAGGAGTACTAAAGTGAGGAAGGAGGGAAGTGGGTGTAGGCCAGTAACCTATCTATTGGGCACTGTGCTCCCTCCTTGTTTGATGGGACCACCTGTACCTCAGACCTCAGTATCATACAGTATAGTCGTGTAACAAACTGTGCATGTACTCCTTGAATCCAAAATGAAAGAAAGAAAGAAAGAAAGAAAGAAAGAAAGAAAGAAAGAAAGAAAGAAAGGAAGGAAGGAAGACAAAGAAAACAGAAAGACTGCATGAAGAGATTTTTGAAGAACAGAGAATAAATAAATACATGCGTGGCAAGGCATGTGTGGTGTATTCATTCTCAGGATTTTTTTGAAGACGTCTTTGCATTATTGCCTTGGTAATTATGGAAATAATGTTTTGCTTTATCAACATCTCTCTTTGTGTTGCATGAAATCCATATATATTTCCACTGACAGCTTCCTTCAGCATCAAAAAGTGATTTCTGTAACCACAATACATTTCCACAATTCCAGTATGCAACAATCAAATACCTGGACACACAACATTACATAAATACTGTGGAATGTTGGACTTCATGTCCTTTGATCAACATTTATTTTTTGCTTGTCAGAAGCTTTCATTTTTTTTCCAAATATTTAGTCATTCAGTGGTAGGAACAATTTTTTTAAAAGACGTCTTTCTCAAGAATGTTTTGTGATTTAAAAAAATACACTTTCAGAAAGTTTCCCTGGCTAGCAGAAGCAAAGAAAATCTGGTAATTTATTTAATAGATAAAATCACTTCATCAAATAAGACATTGTGTAATGATTATCAGTATTAAAATATCAATTTGCATATTTTCACGTATCTTTTACTCAATCGAAACAATGTGAAATTTCCTTGAAAATACTATGTTCCCTAACTTCCAAGGTTTTTAAGAAGAGACACAGCCCTTTGTAGGGTACAAAATTCACAGGTGACATTTTCTTCATTTGGTGTACTTGGCATTTCCTTAAAAGGAAATCTCATTAACACTTATCAAATCTGTTTTGATATTCTATCTACCTGGTAAACTATCTTATGGACTTGTTTATGCCTGTGGTTGTAAAATTGCAACATTGTTTTCCTGATCTTTACTATCTATCAATTATTTGAAAGTACTGGACTCAAAATTAGATGGGATACTTCTCATCAATTTACAGAAAATATGGTAAAATATACATTGTTCATTTGGGAGATCTCTCTCTTTGTGTGTTAGTGTTTAATATTAGTCCAACATTCAATGAAACATTTATTTTTACCTCCTGAATAGCTTATTTCATTGTATTTATTATTTCTATGTACAGGAAGGTCTTGGCTCTTTCATAAATCTGATGTAGTCTAGGTACTTTTCCCAAGCTCCACATCTTTAAAAGTAAAAAAAAATTATTCAACATCATTAATATTTCAACATCTGTGTTTATCACATGGAATCAGTGCTGTCTGTGCCATCCCACTTTCCAAGAGACTTTCTCAAACATCTGTCTCATTTTTATTGAATCCAAGTTAGAAATCAAGTATTTTTTCATTGTTATAGTAGCTGCTAAAGGAAATAAATTTATGGCATTGCCAAGAGAAAAGAGACTCAGGCAGCTGAAGTTTTCAATTTAGTTTCTTTCTTTTTTTTTTTTTCAGTTTTACTTATTTATTTTTTGACTTTCATTTGGAAACAGATTTGTTTTCATACAGTAGAGCTACCTGACTTGCCTGAAGACACATCAAATCCCAAAGTGTAGTTAGTTATTCTCCATTTACTTGTCAATGCATTGGGGCCATTTTATGTGTATTGCCTGTGGAAGTAAGTCAGACAAAAAGTCCTAACTTCTTGGACTGAATTACCATGTTGACTGATTTGTTGGATCGATTATATTAAAACAACCCAACCAGTGGAGTGTCTAAAAAATACAGAGGCATGAAATAATTCTAAACCTCTGACACCTATAATAATAGCCTGCTGCATTTAAAAGTTAAACTCAGACACAAAAGGAAATACAGATTCTCAACACAAAAACATCAATTATCTAATAAATTGCATTTGTTGAAATAGCCATTTTCCTTTCAGTCTTCTGAATTGTACATATGACAGGGGCCAATAATAAACCGCTCTGACAGTCAGCTCACACGATGATAGCTGTCTAGCAGCTGTTAACTGAGATAGTATTATTTTAATAATACTAAGTCAGAGAGAGGATGTAGTATATTTCTAGTGTGGTGTCATTAATTCCGAAAATTACCTTTAACCAACAGCACTCAGAGTAATATAGTAAGTAGCATTAAGTTAAGTTTAGCCCAAAGTGACTTTATGTCAGTTCAGCCTAAGGTTTTCTCTTTCTGTGCATGGTGAACTGTAGCCTAACTGGATGTGTAATCGGACTGTAACCTACTCTTGCACCAAGTAGCCGAGTCTCAGCCAATCACAGAGGTCATACTTCAACGACTAACAGGCAACCAACTGTTAGTGTTCACCTAAGACAAACTAATCCGTCTGTTTCAGTACCTTACTTCCTCACTTCTGTTTTCTACATATCGCTTTCCTTTTTCTGTTCATAAATCCTTTCCGACCACAGGACAGCCCTAGAGTTTCGATAAACTTACTCTGATTTGGGTGGCTGACTGATGTGCACATTGTTCTGTGCTCAGTTAAACTCTGCTTAATATAATTTCTCTAAAGTGCTCTTTTCACAATAACTTCTACTTTTCTTAAATATTCTTTGAAAACATTATTCTAGAATATAATTACTCAGTTCTTTAGAATATAGACTTCTAAAGTTTTTTAAATTGTTATCTTGAGTAATTGGAAGAGAAAAATATACTTTTCTAAATTTTCACTCTAATCGTTTGCTTTCATGACATATAGTGATATCAATAACAGAAACAGAGCAAGAAAAATTTAAACTTTAGACAGCAGCATAATTTTTACCTCTACAGAAAGATTCCTTATTCTATTATTGGTATTCTATTCTATGCCTTGAAACACATTCTGTCTGTGTGGTTTATTCAAAAATGCATATCATTTGACGTGACTTCTACTTCAAGGCCACTTAAATAGGCTATTATACATCAATGAAAATATCAGATAATGCATGTCTATTTAATGCAAATACTGTTTTCTGCTTAATCTTTTACAGTTTTATTTAACCACTTTTTATATGCAATGCATAGCAATGAAGGGACTTTAGTAGATGATAATTACGTTAAGAATGATTTTCTTTTCTTTTTTTTTTTTTTTTTTTTTAGTTCTTTTACTTGGACAGAATAGTGTGGGATCTCTGAATAACAGCTACATAGCAAATTATTAATATATCAAAAGAGAGAGTAAGCAATTGCTTTCGCTTATCTCTTTGAATAAACAATAGTTAATATTTGGGGGCACCATCTCTGTCCCATGCACTTTTTGATAACTAGACTGTATATATAATATAACATAATATTATGTACATATACATATTTTATATCTATCTGAACACTCTTCAATCCCATCTCTATAGGCATAGGAGTACATGTCAGTCCCATGCCTTTATCTGTTTATCAGAGGTTTACCATCTACATCATGGAATTTTGTTTAGTGATGGAAAGTAAGACTATTTTAAAATTCACCTTGAAAATTATTTTCAAGTTAGTGTAATGATTTCAATGCTTTTCTAAAAAAAGAGGCAAATATTTGTTTTAAAAAAAGAAATCATATTTTCAATTGATTTTTGTTATGTAATCATTTTCTGAAGAGATTATAATGCTACATGTCCAGATAAAATATTTAGAACGTAAATGTGAATATTAACTTCAGACCAAGGGCATAATGCATAGTAATTGAAACAGAAATAGAGTCAGATGTAAAGCAAAAGAACATATGTCTAATATACTTCATATTATATACACATATGTCAACTATACACTTAGTCTGAAAGTTAATATTATAAATATTGTAAGAATTTACATTTGTATATTTATATTACATAACACATTTAATGATGCATATAGATATATCTCTACATCTAAAACATTTTCTACCATATATAAAATATACTCTCTATATAATAATGCATTAAAAATACAGTATGTGTATAGGTCACATTGGGACTCTATGTAAAGTATATGCATATAACAAATTGGAACTATATTGTAATACACAGTAAATATGAATACATATGTTTTATATATTATACATTATATATTTGAATATATGTGTATATTTATATTTACATTTAATACATATACCGTAATATTATTAAGCATTATAAAAATTGTTATATCTTGTATAGATGTTTTCATAGCTTATGCTTACTTATACCTTTTGGTCAGGAATGCAAACCCTCAATTTTTTTTTTTATGAAAATGAAAATCATGGCAATCTATTTGATGGTATACATGCTAGAAATAAATTGTATTCAAATTTTATGAAAGCCTGTATAATTTGCTGAAACATTTTAAACATATTTTTAATATCAAAAATTATGTGAGTCTGTTTATTTATGCAAATGTATGAAAGCATATGTAAAATGGGTGTGCAAAATAAATATAGATGCATTGAAACTGGGCCCAAGAGAGTATCAAACTACTGCCATGAATATAAGCCATGCATTCATTTTACCTTCTAAATTCAAAAGACATAATCCATGCTATCTATGTGATTGCATATTAAAAGAAACAAGACAGATTTTAGTCAATATATAAAATGAAGATATAAAATTTTATGTGCTTGTATCTCTTCTTTAGCTGCCATGCAATTATCTTGTAAACTGACATATGCTCACTCTATTGAGTCTTCAGGTAAGACAGCAATTCTGTGGTATGGGTAGACATTCCAAGTCTTAGTCAACAAGGACCTCAGGATTATTTTTAACAGATTCAAATAAAAATGCTTCTCTCTTTGTTTTTGGTTCTCTTTTGAGTCTAAGATTTTACATATTTTGATATATTTGAGAGAGATGGTGCCTGAATAGAAGGATGTTGCTAGCTTCTGCCAGTTGGCTGCTGGCAAAGGTCTCGGACAGGAGGTAACGCTATGAGATTCCAAGCCAACAATGAGGCAAGCCCACTTTACGTAACAGGCTATCTCATGCAAACATAATTTTTTGTTGTGTTTTTGTCATTGCTTTAGTAAAGTCTTATCTAAATATTTCAGCCTGATATTATCTAGGCTTCGGGATATTTAGGAAATGTTGATATGTTCATACTTGAGCTAAAACAGTATGAAGAATATGCACTCACTGTCAGCGTGGTAGCAGTTGTTAGAATTTAGTAGAAATCCTTCAGGAAATTCTCAGTAAAATGGGACACCGTTCTGAGGCCTGACCATATTCTCCATGTGGAGATTCTCTCCCTAGCCAAGCTTGAAGAATTGGGATTATTTTCTTATTTGTTTCTTCTACTCCCTTCTCCTTTTTTTCTGTTTCCAGGATTCTTTTTAAAAGAAATTTCGTAGATGTATTTATGGAGACATATACATAACTGTAATTGGTGTGTTCGCGTGTGCGTGTGTGCATGTGTGTGCGTGTGTGTGTGAAAACTGCAGTAAACCATTGATTGTCATTAGTTGGAGTAATCTCCTTATCCCTGTATGGATGATTCTATAGAGATACAGAAATGTGATTTTAAAATCCATCATCTCTGGTGAAGCATAGGACCCTATCTTTGTGTTGTTGTTGTTGTTTTACCAATATTTCATCTGTAACATTCTGCCTACACAGAATGAAGGAGGTGATGAAAAGAATTTGTGATCCAGGTGGAAGAAATGAAATTAAAATAGAAGGAGGCTGGTAAAACACATTTTGACAGAAATAGAGAAGTCTTCCTCTTTAAATGTGAATTATAGCATAGAATGCAGGTGTGAGTTTTGATGAATTAACACAGAAATTTACACTTTACTGGAATTTTACAGACACATTCTATATAACTGTCTAATAAAATGAAAACTGATAAATGTTTTAAAAAATACAATAATAGACTTCCATGTTTGGAAGATGGAGTAGACAATACTTTTTCATCTTTATCCCCATAGGGTATAAGAAAACACCTGGAATATTATTGTAAAACTAATGGAAGAAGTCTCTGAAAGGTGGAGAGAACAAGACAGACTGCCTAGGGACCTAAGATCCAGGAAAGACCACAGTGTGAAATTTTCAGATTTCCTTTCTGCTTCATGTATCCCAAGCTTAGAGAAAGCTGACAATGGGCAAAGATGACAAAAGCCCCAAGAGAAGCCTGTTCTTTCTAACAAAAAGGATGAGGAAAGGGATGCCCTAGCAAGATGGAAAACATTTAGACAGTAACTGTTCTACTCCCAGAAACAACTTTAAAAAAATATGGCCTGACCCAACCCAAGCTGGCAAAGGCCGAGTAGGAAGCCTAAACCTCCATGTTGACGAGCTGTAAATGTAAAGAGTTTCCCGAACCATCATGCCAGGGCTATGTGATAGTAAACCACGTAGGGGATCAGGATCTTTCATCTCATAACTAGGTAGTAACAAATCTCCTTCCACCCAAATATCAGTGGAGACCATCTGGTGAGCCTTAACTGCCCATGAAGAACACCCAGAAGTAGCAAGTTGTGCTTCTGTTCTTCCTGCAGAGGTAACATCAAAGAGGCCTAATGGAGAGTCAAGACTTTCACCATCACCCAGCAGTAATGATGTCACCCAACCAGAGTCACAAAGGAAGCAATAATTAGGAACTTCTACCACTCCAGCCAGGTGACAGAGGCCTAGAAGGAAGCCAGAAGTCACATGACCACTCAGAAGTAACAGGAAGCCCTTTTTCCCCCAAGTGTCAACTGTGGTCAAGTGAGGAACTAGAGTTTCTACCTGCACTGGCAGTAATGAGACAGCATCCCCTGTTTCTCTGCCAGACTTATACTGGGGAATCCAGCTAAAATGATACATTTAAATAAGATTCAGAATCCCGTAACCTAATACCCCAATATTCCAAATGAAGAAAGAATCAATAGATGCTAATACTGAGATTATAACAATTTTAGAATTATCTGGTAAGTATTTTAAAGCAGCCACCATAAAAGCATTTCAACAAACAAATTACACGAATGCTTGAAACAAAATTTTTATGAGAAAGGTTCAGCAAAGAAATGGAAATTTTCAGAAAAAAATAAAACAAAGGAGAAACGAATGCCCTATTAGAATGGAAAAATAAAATTTCCAAAATAAAAACCTCAACCACATGCTCAACAGTACCATGGAGGAGGCCTAGAGAGTGGAGAAATTGTCAAACACTGGCACATCACTGAGGCAGACAATCTCAGAGGCCGTGGAACAGAAAGGTTTTTCAAATTGAGATGTTAAAAATCTTGAGGAATTCATATCCTACAGTTAAAATATAAAACTAAAAGCAAAAGAAAAGATACGAAGTAAGTTAATACAATGAGGATAGTTTGCAGATGAGATGGAAGAAGCATACTATCTAAATCCTGATTATGCAGTATTCTATGTTCTATCTTTTTATTTTTTTTCCTTTGCTGCACCAGGCTTCCTCTCTAAGCAAGATGTAAAGGTAAACAAAAAAACTTGACTGCACCTGGTGAGACAGGTATGTCTGGCTGCATCTATAACTCATTAATAAGCTGCTAAGAGCTATTATTTTTATCTCAAAAAGTGTGTTACAACATGTCTGATTTAAGAAAGTTGTGAATCTAATGGTATTTAGGAAGATTTGACTTGCTAAATTTTCAGACTATGTTAATTATGCTTATGCTCCATTTATTCCACATGTATCCACTATGTCTAACAGGTTTGTGGAAGGAAGGGTGAATAAAAAATTTAATATAAGAGGCTTAATTCTGCCTGTTGAATCCAAGAGAAGGGATCCTTTTACTTGGAGTATTTATTTTAGAAATCTTGTAAGTACTTTCCTCTCTCTTTGAAATGCATATAAATTCTTTTGAAAACTAGGTAGTTTTATTGTCAGATCAATAACCCAGAGATTTTCTTCTCAAGGACCTGGAAGCTATCTCTTTGAAATGTAAACATCAAGGGAGATTTTACCCCTATCTCACTGTTTCTATGGGAGGGTAAAGCTTAACTTTAGCGGGTGTCTTGCTCCACTTTGCAAAACCTGTCATAAACATATGAGAAATTTGTTTCTCCTCTGAATAAAGCCAATTACCTAAAATAGATTATGACTCCAGTTACCAGGAAAGTTTAGGATGATACCAAGTCCTCTTACTTGAGGATTAGTTATTGTTTATCTTTAAAACATTCATGAAATAGGTTGTATCTGCTTAGTTATTTTTTTTTAAAAAAAAAGTGTGAGGCTTTTTCCTGTCTTTGCAATGTCTTAGTGGATTGCCTGTAATGTACATTGCTTATTTAATAACAAAATTGGTTTCTTTCTCTACTACTTTTGTTTAGAGGATTTCTTGATTGTTAACTGATTTCGTTTTTAATTGTATTTTCCTAATATTAGTAACTATCCATATTTAACATTCCTTAAGACTTTTTTCCCTTTTCTCACAAAATACTTTCATAATTACTTGTTATTGAACGCATCATATGAGTTTTCCAGTTGTTCTATTTACTTGATTTTGTTTGTTCTCCATAACAGATTCAAATGTTCTCAAGTTGTGTAAAAAACACAATTTGCATCTCTCACTTCGAAAAAGTTAGTGATGCAACTGTAAGCTAGAATAAAGAGGACATGGCAACTTCAAATCTTTAGTCCAGCTAGTTTGAGACCAGGAATTGAAAAGTTAGAGCTCGAGGACCACATCTGTGTTCCATTTCCCCTTACAGGAAGAAAATAGTTTAATCAGGATTGACAATATAAAAATAAGTAAACTCTCTTGAGTATTTCCAGACACACATGCAGAAGAGACACTTGAAAAAAGGTTGAATGTCCTTCAATGAGCCAAAGAGAGCTTGTAGACATTATAATATTTTCCTAAATGTTAATGTAATTTAATTTGTATGCTAATAAAGTAACCCATGAAATAAAGAAAAGTGTTTCATTTTGGAAATGTTATCAGTACGGAAAGGCATTGGAAAGGCACTGACTCTCACTACAACATTCCTATTTAAATTTAACTTGATATGAAAGCACTTTAATTCCATGAGTTATACTTTCCAATATGTAGATGCTAATATGACCATTTTTGCATAGGTTTTAATTGATACTGTTAAAATTATTTGGCACAAGCTGACATAATGTGTATCTCTTGAGTGGTATAGTTTTTCTGAACAGAAAAAAAAGACAGAAATATTTACAGTGCTCTCCTCTTCTCAGCACACCAAAGAAAGAACTATTTTCATTCCTACCTTCTTATCTATGGTCTCTCTCAAAGCAAACAGCTTTCTGTGATGCAGAATTAAAGAACTGATTAGAAAACTACAGAATCAGAGAGGAGGCAGACAACTAGAATGCTTTAGCAAAGAGATATAAAGTCAACGTATATGATAAAATAATGGGGTAATCAGGAAAGGGAAAACTCAGAAGGAGCTACCTTTCATAGGGAATGTAGAGGAGGTTGGGTAGAGGAAGTGGTAGAGGTTAGTAAAGGAGAATGTCTTAAAAAATAAAAGGCTTGAAAAAAATTACAAAGAAAAAGTATTATTGGGATGATCTTTTGAATTTCACTTTTAATGTTGTCTGATAATGATGCACAAAGAAAAAGACTCTTACTAGAATTAGATTTTTTTGTGAATGTGACATCATTTAAACTATATAGGGCTAGTTTCAATAGGTTCACAATTGAGGAGGCCAGGCAGCTTCTCTGAGACAAGTAATGGCCAGGCACACCTAAGTCTAATACCCTTCCCTGTTACCCTTAGCCTGAATCCAATTATTAAACTATGGGTCATGGAAATGGGTTTCTAATTATGAGTCAACATGACCCTTGGAATAACTCTTGGATATATTAACAGTATTTTGGAAAGAATGACATTCAAATTTGCAAATTAAGAAATGTGTGCTGTTTGGAACTGAATATTCCAGGCAGATAACTAACTAAATTTATTTAGTGATGCAAAAGTTAACTGGATATGAGGGAAAAATTCCTTGGGAAGGGAAAATAATTATTACTTCCTGTTTACTATGTATTAATAAATTAAACTTCATTTACGTAATTATACAAGTGTGAGGCCAAATTTATTTAAGCTAATTCAAAGCTGATGCTGGATTCCATTATTGCAAAGACATTCATTTGGGTTATAAAGAGCAATGTTAGGAGATATATGATTTAAAAGCTTTGGAGCTGCTGGCATGGAAATCAGCAATATAAAAATTTGAGAAGGCAGAGATAATTAATGAGCTAGGATTCAAATAAAGTAACTTTGAATTACGGTTGGAATATGTCTCAGAAATCACACATGGAGGGATAGGTTCAGAGACAAAAGCCAATGCCAGCTTGTGAGAATTTATGATGACTGTCATAAGGGTCATTTTTGACACAAATCCATAACGGTTGACAGTTATGCATAGGACTAGAATAAGAACCTAATAGAATGGACAGTGACTGGAATTTGTATTCTGAATTCAATACAGCAAGCCAGTGACCCAAGGAAAGGTTGTCTTTTTTGTTCTCCAAATCAAAACACTATTCTTGTGGGCTACCTGCTAGCAAGCCACAGAATGAAGCCCTTCAGATAAAATTACATAACAATGATGTACAGTTAGAAATAATAAATAACATAATAAACAATATTTTTTGCTCTGAAGGAACCTGAATTCTAACAGTTGGTAAATTTAAATATGGGTAGGAGGAAATGGTAAATAGCTTTGTTGGTCAACAAAGAATCAGGACCAAATAATACAATGCAAATCACAGACACCTGTGGGACTTAAGTTGGAAGTTTTACGAACATGGTCCCATATGTTGGATATGCCAACTTCCTCAAGATGAAAAAAAAAAAAAGAAAAAAAAAGGCCAATATATGGATTCCCTAAACCCAACTGTGCAATCATGAGATCCTTCCAGAGGCAAATTTTATACTTCAGGCTGGAAGTGGTGCTCCTAATTTATTTATTATCAGAAGGTTGGGTCATAATATCCTCTGTTGTTATTCAGTTAATTATTTTCTGATTCTTTTATGACTCAAGATAGGTTAAATCTTGAAATTTTGAAAGTCTGGAAATAACATATGCTGCAGAGGATGTGAAGAAATAGGAACGCTTTTACAGTGTTGATGGGAATGAAAATTACTTCAACCATTGTGGAATACAGTGTGGCGATTCCTCAAGGATCTAGAATCAGAAATGTCATTTGACCTAGCAATCCCATTACTAGGCATATAGCCAAAGGATTATAAATCATTCTACTATAAAGACAAATGCAACATATGTATACTGTGGCACTATTCACAACAGCAAAGACTTGGAATCAACCCAAATGTCCATCAATGATGGACCTGATAAAGAAAATTTGGCACATACACACCATGGAATACTATGCAGCCATAAAAAATGGATGAGTTCATGTTCTTTGCAGGTACATGGATGAAGCTGGAAACCATCATTCTCAGCAAACTATCACAAGAACGGAAAACCCAACACCACATGTTCTCATAAGTGGGAGCTGAACAATGAGAACACATGGACACAGGGAGGGGAACATCACACAGTGGGGCCTGTAGAGAGGTGGGGAGCTAGGGGAAGGATAACATTAGGAGAAATACCTAATGTAGGTGATGGGTTGATGGGTGCAGCAAACCACCATGGCATGTTTATACCTATGTAACAAACTGGCACATTCTGCACATGTACCCCAGAACTTCAAGTATAATAAAAAAGAAAGAAAGAAATTAAATTAAATTTTAAAATGTAAAAAAAAAAAAAAAAAAAGAAATTTTAAATACTAGTG
>NW_016807388.1:1959881-1996257 GCF_001698545.2 Rhinopithecus bieti | reverse complement strand
CTAGTGCCAAACTTACTTTGACTATGGAAAAGATTTTAAAATATGGTCTCTTTACTCCTCATTTCCTCTCCATAGCAAAACTATTGGAAGATATTTAATTCTCAGATGAATGCTTTTCCTAAAAATATTTATTCTTCTATGATTCGTTAAAGGAGACTATAATGGAATCAGCTGGTTTCCAAATGAAAGCATCTGCAGGAAGGAAGAGGTAAAGGAAGAAAAGAAAGAAATTTGAAGAAAAGATAAAAGAGGAGAAAAGGAAGGTTAAGATGATTATTGGATTTTATTTTTATATTGGTGATCGGAGGAATGTGTATGTTTTTTATGTGTGTATAGAGCATGATGAAGAATAATGTGGAACCATGTGATAGGATACAATTTGTTATTGAATATACTAAGAAACATTATTTTTGTGGGTACATAGTTGGTGTATGTATTTATGAGGTTCATGAGAGGTTTCGATACAGGCATGCAATGTGTAATAATCACACCATGTAAAATGGAATAAGTATCCATCTCCTCAAGCATGTATCTTTTGTGTTACAAACAATCTGATTATATTCTTTTAGTCATTTCAGAATGAGACAGTCAGGTGGGAAGGGATTTCCAGAGAAACTCCAACCAGCTTGCACAGTGGGGAGAGTGCATACTGGGGAAGAGTCACAGAAGTTAGTGCTGTTTACAGTGGAAAGGGGCCTGGGCCCTTCTTTTCCTGTATGGAACCTGGAATTCAATCTGTGAGGCGGAAAGCCTAGACTAGAAGGACTCTCACCCTGCTGAGTCCCTGTTTCCACCCTTTTTCTTCCTTTTTGCCCAATAAATCCCATTATTCTCACCCTTCAAATTCTCTGCAACCCTAATCTTTTGTGGCCCTGTGATAAGGGCCCTGTCTTTAGCTGAACTAAGGAAAAGTCCTGCAACAAAAATGTGGAATTAAATTATTATTGACTATAGTCACTCTGTTGTGCTATCAAATACTAGGTCTTATTCATTCTTTCTCTTTTTTGTACCCATTTACCAGCCCCACATCCTCCCTATACCCCACCACCCTTCTCAGCCTGTGGTAACCATCCTTTTACTCTCTGTCTCCATGAGTTCAATTGTTTTGAGTTTTAGAACCCCAAAATGAGAATGTGATGTTTGTCTTTCTGTGCTTGGTTTAACTTACCTAGCATAAGGACCTCCAGTTTCTTCCATATTGTTGCAAATTACATTATTTTGTATGGCTGTATTCCATTTTGTGTGTGTATATATGTATATACACATGCACACACACACATATATATACACCACATTTTATTTATCCATTCATTTGTCGATGGACACTTAGGTTGCTTCTAAACTTTGTGAACAACTCTGCAAGAAATGTGGGAGTGAAGCTATCTCTTCAATATATTGATTTTCTTTTTAGGGTGTATATATCCAGCTATCCAGCAGTAGGATTGCTGGATCATATAGTAGCTCATTTTTAGTTTTTAAAGGAACCTCCAAATTGTTCTCTATATTGGTTGCACTAATTTTCATTGCCACAACAGTATACGAGGGTTCCCTTTTCTCTACATTCTCACCAGCATTTGTTTTTACTTGTCTTCTGGTTATATGCCATTTTAACTGGGGTACAATAATATTACATTGTAGTTTTGACTTGCATTTCTCTAATGATCAGTGATGCAGAGAAACTTCTCACATGCCTGTTTGTCATTGGTATGTCTTTTTGGAGAAATAGCTATTGAAATATTTTGTCTATTTTTAAAATGTATTATTGGTTTTTTTCCCTATAGATTTGTTCGAGCTCCTTATATATTCTGGTTATTAACCATTTGTCAAATGGGTAGTTTACAAATGTTTTCTCTCATTCTGTGGGTTGTCGCTTCACTTTGTTGATTGTTTCCTTCACTGTGCAGAAGCTTTTTAACTTGATGTGATCCCATCTGTCCATTTTTGCTTTGGTTGTCCGTGCTTGTGTGGTATTACTGAAGAAATTTTTGCCCAGACCAATGTCCTAGGGAGAGCTTTCTTGATGTTTTCTTGCAGTAGTTTCATACGTTGAGGTTTTGCATTACAGTTTTCCTACACAATTTATTGAACAAACTGTCCTTTCCTCAATACATGTTCTTGGCACCTTGTTGAAAATGAGCTCACTGTAGATGTATGGATTTTTTATTGGTTCTCTATTCTGCTCTATTGGTCTGTGTGTCTGTTTTTATGCAAGTGTCATGCTGTTTTGGTTACTACAGCTCTGAAGTATAATTTGAAGTTGGGTAATGTGATCCCTACAGTTTTGTTCTTCTTGGTCAGCATAGCTTTGGTTATCCTGGGTCTTTCGCAGTTCCATATAAATTTTAGGATTTTTTTTTATTTTTGTGAAGAATGTCATTGATATTTTCATAGGGATTGCATTGAAACAGTTGATTGCTTGGATGGGATGAACATCTTAACATTATTGATTCTTACAATCCATGAACATGTAATATCTTTTTATTATTTGGTGGCTCTTTTCAATTACTTTGATCAGTACTTTATAGTCTTTATTACTTTTTATAGTTTTTTGTAGTTTTCATTACTTTGGTTAAATTAATTTCTCAGTATTTAATTTTATTTGTGGTTATTGTAAATGGGATTAATTTTCTGATTATTTTCAGATTGTTCATTGTTGGCACATAGAAATGCTACTGATTTTTGTGTATTGATTCTGTATCCTTCAAATTTACTGAAGTTTTATTAGTTCTAACTTTTTTTTTTGGTGATCTTTAGGTTTTTCCCAATATAAAATATCCTCAAGCAAGGATAATTTGACTTCTTCCTTTCCAATTTGGATGTCCTTTATTTCTTTTACTTTTCTGATTGTTCTAGCTAAGACTTAAGAGAAATTATTGATTCTACCTGACAAATTTCCTCCCATCTTTATTCAACATAACATAAAAAAAAAAAAAGAATTTGTAAAAGAACTTAGTGGTATTATACGATAAAGAAATTAAAGAAAAATGATATGAGAAGGCAATTAATAGACTGTGTGCTGAAGGTAGACAGATGATTTTGAAGGGTTCAAGTTTAGCAACCAAAATGATTTTGAAGGCTGAGTAATTAGTAACTAAGATATTCTAGAGAATATATTTCTTGGGGAAAATGACAAAAGATAAAAGTGACTGTAAAAAGAGAAAAGGGACTACAGAATTACAGTGGTGCTTCCTGATTGAATCCTATTTAACGCAAGTTGAGAATAGGAATAAATAACGGACTTACTTTTGTTGCTTTCTGTTTTATCACAACACAAATGTTGCATAAGAATAACTCATAACTTTCAGAAAATGCAGCTTCACTTTTAAGTCTTCCACTGTTCATGTTAAACTTCACTCAATGGAAAGAGGTATTTCCCTGACATCAGACTAAAACTTAAAAATGCTTATGCAGTGGCTGGGCACAGTGGTTCATGCCTGTAATCTCAGCACACTGGGAAAGCTGAGGTGGGGGATCACGGGGTCAGGAGACTGAGACCATCCTGGCTAATACCGTGAAACCTTCTCAACAACAAAATACAAAAAATTAGTCTGGCGTGGTGGCGGATGCCTGTAGTTCCTCGGGAGACTGAAGTAGGAGAATTGCTTGAACCTGGGAGACACAGCTTGCAGTGAGCTGAGATTGCGCCACTGCGCTCAAGCCTGGGCAACAGAGCAAGACTCCATCTCAAAAGTCTATGGACTTTGAGAAAATGGCAGTTTAATAGTCATTTTGTCACACATACAGTCTCTATTCAATATCTAAAATGTGAAGTAAAACATATGAATCATAAATTTGAAGTTGATTTGACAGCAAAATCGTTCTTCTCACAGTTTAAATTTGATAGCAAATGGAAACTCATAGTGCAAAGAAAATAACACAGTTGGAGTCTTCATTCCTCCCCTTCTCCCCTTTCTCCTCCTCACCTCCCTTGTGGCTTACTAGCCAATTCTGAAGTCTACTAGGTAAGATTTATAGCTAAGGAAAGAAGAGTATACAAAAGATTTTTCTGTATTATTTCATCCCTGAGAATGGCTAATATTTAAATATCCCTCTCTCGCACTGGGTCTGACTATTGTGTCCTCTCTCCTGGGCAGAATAATCTCTATTCCAGAAGATCAATTGCTTTCTTTTTGCCCTAAGAAATCCATTCATTTTCACCTTTTTGATATGGGGTTTTCTTACTTCTCTAGGCAGTCATTTTATACAGAATAGTATATATAAGCTGACAGTTTTTTTTAGTATGGCTATACACTGATCCATTCTTTGCCCCATACAAATTCTGGAAGTGCAAGTTTATAACATTGTAAGTTCTTTTTTATTTCTTTTTTCTTTTTTTTACCTTAGCTTGTTTTGTCAGAATGGGTCTGGTACCAGTCCTCTGTTATTCTAGGCCACAGGAAAAATAAACTGTATGAAAGTTTCCATTACTAAGATGGAAGCAAAAGAATTAGCCTTCTGCATTCCTCCCCACATTGGGATGCAAATGGGGGAGAGATGAGGACTTATACCTACCAGTTGCTCTCTCCAAAATTGACTGGATATTCTGATCCAATCCATCTTTATAGCCTTATTTTTTTTTTAAAAAAAGAAGGAAAGGAAAAAAAAAATATATAATTTTTTTTTTTTTTTTTTTTTTGTAAATTTTACATACGGTGCTTTTTCCATGGAATTAACTTTTTTGTATTTTGAAGATGTGTTCACAGTTTCAATTTAGTATTGGGTTACCCGCTTACCTTGTTTCTCAGGTGTGAATCATTCAAATCATGTTAGTTAGAGCTTTAATAGCTATACCTGCAGAGAAGATTATACTTCGTAGAGGCATCTCCATTTACTATTAAAATTCTATTTGGTAAAATAGGGGAGGATTCTTGTATACAAGAGTGCAGTTAAGGAACCTGAAAACAGAGAAGTAAAGTGACATTATCAAAGTCAAACAGCCAGTACGTTCTAAGCACAAAATTCAATAGTGGAAAACACCAGCTCTTAGCAAGGTGGTATTTTTATTATACCACACAAACATATGGATGAATTTCAGCAATTATTCTATTTTTGTGGAGAATGGGTCAGTTCATTGGAGACATATATGAGAAAGGAAGAGAATGGGTAGAGTCTTGACATTCTATAACGTTAAAGTATTCACCTCATCGTGTATTCACCTTTAATTTATAGTTGATTAGAATTTTCCAGTCCAACTTTTCCCTAGTGAAATGTTGATAAGAATACTAAGAGAACATCTTACTCTATGAATTCATTTGCTCCATAGGACAATGGAATGCTCTAATACATAATGGAGTATTCAGCAATTCTTTCTTTTCTTCAGGTCTGTTACTCTAAATGGTTCATGGGGTCTCTTCAGAGACAGGATTAGACATTTTGATTTTATAATTTTGATTTAATTTTCTTGATTGGTTCAAAAGCAAATTGTGTGCCAGATAATAATAATATAATAAATCTTCCCCGTAGCTTTTGGTTTTATTTTTTCTCATTTTACTTTAAGAAATGTAGCAAAGAAAAAAAATGCAGTAGAAAAAAATGCAGTAAGAAAACGCTTAGCTTAAAAAGCTGACGTTTCAAGTTAAACATGTCTTTTTCTTCTACCTTATTTTTAAAAATTAAGTAATTTGGAGGAAGAGTTGCAGTAGAGTGTCAACTCCTTGTTCAATATAAATAATATATGTCCACAAGAGACTACACAGAAATATGAAAGATTCACGGGAATTTATATGGAAGAAGCCAAATAAATTAAAAAGTTAACAGCATTTCCCCAAGTTAGAAATTCATTTCCATATTAAGGTCAAAAAAAATCAGGACCTTTCCATTTAACAATCTGAATATATTTCCTACATGAGAAAATAACAGAAGAAATGGAGTTAGTGAGTTTGCAAAGAATCTCTATGTGAAGTTACTAATTCTATTCATCCTTTGCTCTTCTAAGTAAACTAGTCTAGTGACTTTAATCTCAGTGGACAGTAGATTGTCAAAGGAATGCATTCAATAGCAGGGGTGAAAGGGAGAAGGAGATACACTGATGTAAAAAGTCTTTGAAGATGTCTTAGCAAGACAGTAGGATCTTGTTACACAAACTTTGATTTTAAATACTGCCCGAATTAAGCTTAAATAAAACAGATTCATGTATCTAAAAATCATCATCTGATAAAAAAAAAAAAAGAGACCAGTATAGCAACTAAATGCTATTCATTCTTTTTTAATAAAAGGTAGTGATATTTTACTGTGAATCACTGTAAAACCTTGTGTAGGGTTCTCAATGTGCCTCTGATTATACACCACATGGAAGTTGAAAAACAATTTCCCTATGTAGTGTAATACTTCTTTTCCCAAAGAGCAAAGGAAACTATTTTCTATTTTTCTATAATATAAAGACAGTAACTTTTTTTTTTTTTTTTTTTTTTGAGGCGGAGTCTGTCGCCTGGGCTGGAGTGCAGTGACCAGATCTCAGCTCACTGCAAGCTCCGCCTCCTGGGTTCACGCCATTCTCCTGCCTCAGCCTACCGAGTAGCTGGGACTACAGGTACCTGCCACCTCGCCCGGCTAGTTTTTTGTATTTTTTTAGTAGGGACGGAGTTTCACCGGGTTAGCCAGGATGGTCTCGATCTCCTGACCTCGTGATCCACCCGTCTCGGCCTCCCAAAGTGCTGGGATTACAGGCTTGAGCCACCACGCCCGGCCGACAGTAACTTTTTTCTTGTCTTCAATAGGTCTGGATCATTTATATTTAGAAGGGATGTAAGTCTTTGTAGATTTCAGAGAAATGTATATATTATATATGTAAATTAAAACACATCAACATACAAACATATACAGTCAAACTTCATTTTTTGTGAATTCTGCATTTGAATTTTTTAGTAGCTAAAATTTACTTGTAATTCCAAAATCAACACTTGTGGTACTTTCTAGGCCGTTTGTAGAGATGTGCCTGTGCCTATCTGCACAAGATTTGAGATTCCCTATGAACACATTCCCAGCTGAGGTCGGACAAAATCCCTTTCGCATTTATTTAGTGCCACTTTTTTGCATTTTCCTTTTTGGTGATCTTATTGTTTAAAATGGCTCCTAAGTATAGCGTGTTAAAGTGTTTTCTAGTGTTTCTAAGTGCAAGAAACTGTAATGTGCCTTATGGAGAATATTTTTGTGTTAGACAAATTTCATTCAGGCATGATTTATAGTGCTATTCTCTGTTACTACAAAGTTAGTGAATTAACAATATATATTAAATGCAAGGTCTTTAAATAGAAATGCACATAAATCAAGGTTATATATAGATCAGTTTTTGAAAATGCTATGGCCAAAGGCTCACAGATATCTATCCCTGTATTTCTCCTAGGAAAAATGGGTCAATATTTGCCAGTTCAATGTTGATGGCTACTTTATAGAACATAATAAACTCAAATAACACAAATTGACTCTGTGTGTATGAATGTTGAAATACCTCTCCGTGATTTGTTGCTTCCTCTTTTTGATATCTTATTTTAGGAAAGTTCTGTAGCTAAACTGTGTCCTTTCTTTCATTTTTAGCATTTTAAAAAAGGAATGCTGGGAATGAAAGGGTTGGGTTGAGAAACTAATCTTGTAAGAGTTTTGACTTGTATCCCAATTAAAGTTAAGTTTCATCGTTAAAAAAAATAGAAACTAATTTAACACACTCATTTTTTAAAAACTTACTACATGCCAGAGACTATTCTAAACACCGAAGATACATAAATGAGAAAGGTGAGATTCCATATAGGAATCAGTCTGTTAGGAAAGATCAACATTTAAAAAGCTAATACTACATAATAAGTGTTATTCTAGTGGTGTAAACAAAATTCTAAGGTAAAACTAAGAGAGCAATCGATGATTAAGGGAACTTGGGAAATCTTCCCAGAGTAGGAGAGAAGGAGACAATTACATCATATTTTAAAGAATGAACACTTTTCAAAAATAATATGGAAATAGGAGTATTCTGGATATTAGTTAAGCCACTAGAAACACATGAAGAAATGAGAGGAAGTTCAAGGCCATGATAAGGAATACAAAGGTTACACAAAAGAGGCATGTCAGAAAAGCTAATAATATAAAGGTGGATTATCAAAGTTATCACTTTGCCCATTGGGTAAAAGTGCTAAATTTTGCTAGATATTCTCTATGTGTATGGAACATTTTCCAGGACAGTTCTGGCTCTCATCCTCCATTGGTTGAGGATTAACTCTATACTTCTGGGTTGTGCACACGAAATGGGACTCCTGTGACTTCGGATAAAGTCCTCCAGTTAGGATTTAGATAGAGACATAGCATTTGCTTTTAATGGGATACTCTCAGGATGATATTAGTTTGATTTTGCATGTACTTGTCCAACACAACTGTGGATGAAAGCAGAGATGAGCTATACCAAGTGACATGGGCACCAGAGGCAGGTGCTACACTATGTGAGCCTGAGATCTTAGATGTGCATATGAGTCAGGTGGGGTGCATATATATTATTAGGATTTTGTTTCCTACCAACACAATGAGTGGAGGTTTGAAGCTGAGTAATTTGGCTTGAAGTATTAAATGAATATAACAGCTTGGTTTTTACAGGTGAGCACTTACACTTGCTATAAAGGTAATACTTAAAATATGAAGTATGACACTGAACACAGCTGCATCTCGCAATATATTTTAGTTTCCCATTTCTATATTCTTCATTTGTTCTTGTTTGTTATATAAGGTGATCATGATAGAAGCGGCAGCCTGTCCGTAGCGGGCGCTGCAAAGAAGTCCGCTGCAGCCGGGGAGGTGTGGTGAGGATTGTGCCCTCACTGGATCCGGTGGAAGCCAGAAACAGGTGAGAGCCTTCCCTATGGAGTTGGAGGGTCAGGAGTCCGAGCTCTTGGGTGCAGCTGCAGCAGCCCAGCCTGGCTCTGGACCCAGGCATCCCCGTACTCTTCAGCTGGGAAGCCCCTAGCTCTTGCAGGCTTGGACGTACCTGCTCCCCCTCCCTGGCCTCTCCTTGCTCTGGGCACCCACTCCAGTGTGGAGCAAAGTGGTGGCTGAGCCCGAGTGCTGCTGCAACCCCAGCAGGTGTGTGTATGCTAGAGTTAGTGCTGACATGCCAGCCCACTGTCACCTCAGCCCCCGCTGGATTTTGGGCACCTATAAGCATGAGAGAGAGGCCAGGAGGGCTGAGGGTGCTTGGTGCAGGCTTTCAGGTGCCCCTCAGCATGAAAAGCCTGGGCGCTGAGGAGGGCATGTTGATTGTGAGAGGCAGACAGGTTATTGAGTGGGAAGGGGCAGGTCCCCATTGAGAGCCCACCTTCAAGCCAGGGATAGCCTGAAGCCTGGCAACCAGGTTGCCAGTTTCAGGTGGAGTCCACAACCTGGAGTGATAATTTGTGGTGCTTTTTCTGGGCCCACCCAAGGCCACCCATGGACAAATCAGCATGCACTTCCTCCTTTCTGTCAGCCAGACTCAGACGGCTGTCTGAGCTACCAGCTGTGGGAAGAAGCTACCCACGTTGGCTCTCCTTGACTCTTCAGGATGACTTGCCTGCAGAAAAGAGCTACCCACCACTGGTGTCCCCTCTGCTGAGAGCTGGACACTCATTGTGATGACTTGCCTGCAGAAAGGAGATATCAATTTTGGGTCTCCTGGGAGCTCCTACAGCTCTCAATGAAGAGCCTCTGCCTTGGTCACCTTCCAGTTGTCTGCCTACCTCATTCTTCCTGGACACAAGACAAGAACTTGGGACCCACTGAATGGCGGGAGTAAAAGAATTGTAACATAAACAGGGCTGAAACACACCCCCTACTCACCTAACTGCAGGTGACAAGAAAGAGAGAAGAGCTTCTGGCCTTCTGGGAGACCAGACTTTGGCAATCACCATGCCTGGGCTGTAACAGGCTGTAGCATTCTCTTTGGGGCTCTGCAGTTCCTGGTATCTCAGAGCTTTCAGATGCCACCACATTTCCTTTGTCTAGATGCTGGTGCCTGCTGCAGAAGCCGCTTGTGGTTTATCTGGCCCAGCTGCAGCCTCACATGGAGCAGGCACCTGTGCAGGTGCCCAGAGCTGCCTGCCCCACCACAGCCAGCATGCCTGGCTGTGCACAGTGGCTGGAGCCCTCACTACTCCATGCCTGGCTCACTTTGGGCAGGGATGGGATCCAGGCTTGGTAGAGTGAGTCGAGTGCAGCCTGCCGGGCTGAGTGGGCAGAACAAGTCCAGCAGGCACAAGCAAAACCCAAGCAGAGTCACTGCCAGCCAGCCACAGAGGTTTCTGGCCAATGAAATAGCACTTTAAAGATCCAATGACAATTCTTTAACTTCTACGTAAATGCATGAAAGAGTCTATCGGCTTGTCTTTTAATGATGATGTTAATGAAATTATCATTATTATCATTACTTGTTGAGTATTGCCATATTCTAGACATTATGAGGGGTTCCTTTTAAGTAGATTTTGTTGAATAGCTATAACACATTTATGGTGCAAGTAATTACATAGGTGCTAGTGATGCCACCTTTGCCATAGTAATAGACAGGCTGTAGAATCAGGATTTGAATCCAGTCTCTCTGACTCAGAAGGGTTTGATCTTAATCAAACTAAGTGGTTTTCTATTACATTGGTATATGTTATTAACTGAATGTGTTCCCCAAAAAATCAAAATGTGGAAGCATTAATCTCCAATTTGACTATATTTGAAGATAGGGCCTTTAGAAGGTAATTAGGTTAAATGAGGTCATAAGGGTAAGGTTCTAATCTAGTACTATTAGTGTCCTTATAAAAAGAGACACCAGAGAGCTCTCTCTTTCCTTCCCTCTATGTTCATCTCTGTGTGTTCTCTCCATGTGAGGACACAGTAAGAAGGCAGTCATCTGCAAGCCAAGAAGGGAGCCCTCACCAGAAATGAAACCCTGCTGGACCTTGATCTTGGACTTCCAGCCTCTGGAACTGTGAGAATTTACATTTCTGTTGTTTAAGCCACCCAGTCTGTGGTATTATGTTATAGCAGCTGAGCAGTCTAAATTGTATTTATAAGTAACAGTGTTCCTGACATTTAACAGGAAATAATTAACACTATAAGTATTGTTTCAATTCTTGAGAAACAACAATAACTATGAATTCAATACCTCAAATTGAGGACAAGAGTTTTGATATTTCTGGAGCTGTTGGCAAGTTTTTCTATACAATGGAAAAGTGTATTATACCTGGTATCTGAATTCGCTTTTTATTGAATAGCAGGTACCACTAAGAAACATTTGTGTCTTTATTCTTCTAATGTATAAATATTGAATTGTTTCTGAAATAGAGCAATTTTGCTTCCTTTTTCAGAACAAGAAACAACAGCATCGACTTGGAAAGATCTATAGTTTGTTTTATTCAAACAAACAGATTAAATCAGTATTTGGTGCTGGAGCTAAGGAAATGGATATTACAATGGTTTCACAATAATATTGTAACAAAATTTGTAAATCTCTGTTACTGCAAAATAAATGTGCCAAAATTCCCCAAATACTTAAGATAAATGGACAACAGGCACTTTCTCTGTGGATATTTCTGTATGTATGGCTTTAGACATACATAAACACAGTAGATTTCAAATTACATAAGGAAAATTGTTATTTCTGCTGTCTGTAGGTGTGTCTTTGGATAGAATGAGCATATTTTAATATTAAGTGAAAATTTCAGTAAGGCATATCCACTTAATACAAAATATCACTGAATGGATTATAACATTAGATAAAAATGATATTTTAGATTTTGTAAGCCATTGTTTCTCTCTGCCCTCCTGTCCAATTACTTTTGGTACCAAGAGTGAAGTCTTGACTATCTATAATGTTTTATGCATGTACAAGTTTGCCTGAATATTCCTACTGAGTTTTTAGACATATATGATTGAATTGGAATCCTAGCACTGTCATGCAAACACAACAGTGACAATGTTATCCCTAAATCATGTTTTAATATAGTGATATTTATTTTCTTGTAATAAGAGGAAAGAAAATCTGAAAAACAGTGTAGATAGATAGCATTTAGTTGCAAGCAAGTTTTTTCTTATAACACAAGTTAAAGAAAACAATAATAATAAACCTGGTAAAATATTTAAATATTTTACATGAAAAATTTCTAAAAGCAAGAAATAAAAATGATAGAATAAAGTACTTTTGGTCTATATAAAGTGACATATATATACTTACATAACTTTTAAAAAGGTAATATTTAATTAATATATAGATTGAAAATTTAAGAACAGATAGGACAAATAAGAAAATGTTAAAATAAATAAAATGAAAAAAATATAGATTTTATCTTGCTAAAACTTTTGAATGTACTTTTAATCAAACAATGATAAGGAATTCATAGTATAATCTGACACCCAGAATTTAATTTTATATAATACTTAGGAAACAGTGAAAGAAGAATTATAATATTTTAAACTTGTCATTTAGTAGGAGTCACTGAAAATATTAAATATTCTAGTTAAATGACTATATTTTCTAGAATATTATATGTATGTATATGTACTCACATTTACATATAAAACAGAAACAGTAAAGTACATTTTAATACTTTTTAAAATCAGATAGGAAATGAAACAGAGTCTCTGTATTATATTATAAGCAAAGTATAATTATGATAACTGTTACCACTGCTCTTATATAGTAACTTTATGTTGTAGATGTTATAGGTATATTACGGCTAATCCTTACAATGACGAACTTGAAATTATATTATTACCTCCACTTTATAAACAAGTCAGAATACTTAAGAAATCTACTTGAAGTTAAACCACTAGTTGAGTAGAGACCTTGGATTTTAAAATTCATGCTCCTAAATCCAAACTGTAACTTATTTAATCTATTCTTTTAAATTAATTTAATTTAATTATAATGTAAGAATTTAATTTAAGTATTTCTAAATTAATGTTGACTTATAGACTTGGAACTTCTGATATCTGCTCATAGAGAATGTCTCTATTTAAGCATCATGTGTACTGGAAATATGGTAATTGGGACAAGTCAATGGTTTCAAATAAAATATTTGTGTAAGTGTTTCTGCTTGGAAGTGGTATTGTTTGCCTCTTTTGTTCCTGGAACTGCTTCGAAAGGCAGGAGAACTCAGATTGAGTGAACTGAAATTTGGTTTGCTTATGAAGTGTGGGTAGTTAACAAGACGTTAGCTTAGGACTTAGTTTCATGACATCTACAATACATGGGTAAAAAGGCAGTCTTTGTATTTATTTCTAAAAGAATGAAAACAAAGCATGCCTTTAAATAGGAATTGCTGTAAGAACTTTTATTCTATAAAATAATGCTGCACTACAGACATCTATTTCTCCTTTTCTATATTCTCCTATATATATGGGAGCACATACACACACACATGCACCCTTGAAATTCGAATGTCTTTTTTGATATCATCGATTTTTTCTTTTTCCCATAACCGCTAATGTATCAACACGATTCTCTCATCTGTCTTTTCCGTAGTGTTCTTTGTCATATATTTTAATTATTTTCTTGGTCTCCTGTATTTTTTTCCTTTCTTTTAACTATCATCTATTACATTCTTTTTAAAGGAAACCAGACTAAATAAAGCTATATTTTATACTCGTGCAGCTCTCATTTGATTTATTTTCTGTGGATCAATGACCCTTAATAGGAAACAGTGCCCCTTAGAGTAGCATAGATTGTTCTTTTATAACATAAAAACGTCAACGCTGATAATCAATTTTCAAAAACGATCATTTCAGTGACAGAAAAAGATTAAACTGGTTTGGTGCTATTATAGAGACACAAATAACTCATTACCTTTAATTCTTTCAAAATTATTGTTACCTTTATAAGACCCAGAAATAACTATATTTATACATACTCATTCTCTTTCAAATTATATGTCAATGTCTTATGATACAAGTCTACTGTCTGAAACCCAGGAATACAAGTATTCTGATTGTGTTTGAAGGTAGGCAGATATCTAGTTGGAGAATGACACTCAAAACAATTTGATATTGGTTCTAGTGACAAGCTTAGGTCTGACAAAAATATTTTATAGCAACATTTGTAGAAGAAGGCTTTTCGGGTACCAGTGTACACATTGAAATTCTCTGAAGTAAAATGTTGAGTGGTTATGAGAGCTGCCTAATCATGTGGCAGCTGGGTATCAGAACTGGGACAAAAACTTGGGATTTTACAATTGAAGACAGAGTTATTGCAGATATACCGGCTCTGGTATGAAATTTCCTATGTTTGTGTTTTTATGTCTAAATACACAAAAGCGCTCAAGACACCCTTGTCATCCAATTAAATATTTTTTCTATGTTTATTGAATGTAGTGTCATCCAATAGAATCTTTGCAGTTTTTCTAGCAAATACTAATGCTAAACAGTTATCTATAATTCCTCATGAAAACTGTGATTGAGATATGCAAGAAGGAGAGAAGCTTTACAGAGCAATTTGGGAGCAAATGTGATTACACCCATTTATACTGACATCCCCACTTCCTCACAAACTCTTTTCATTTTGATATATTTCCATAAATCATGGTGCTGATTTGATTTGTCCATCTGTAATTCTCTAATATTAAAAACAATCACATTTTCTACAAATGGGAACAGAAACAATACAGAACTCTTAATGTAATCTCAGGTGGCATTGATCAGGTACAGAAGATTCATTGGACATGTAACTGACTTGGCAAGTGCAATTAAAACAAACCTTACTTTTTATTGTAACTTTCCTAGATGAAATCCCAGTCAGTCCTCACAGCTTTTCTTGTCATGTCTTAGTCATTCAGTAATTAAAAAGTCCACCACCAATATAAAATGAAACTTGAATCTCTATCTAATATAACTACCCTCCTTCCCCAATACATACAGTTTGTCCCTTCTTCAGGGTAGGAAATCAATAGGGCAGAAGGGAGAATAGTCAATCCTCACTTTCTGGCATGATAGTCTCTCACCCGCTTTTCAGTTGCAGTTTGTGGCCCATCAAGATTCAAGTTGAAACAGAAAGGAGGGAAAAAGGAAACTGACTTCAATACCTGATGTGGTTTGATTCTGTGTCCCTACTGAAATATCATGTTAAATTATGATCTTCAGGGTGATGGAGGGATCTGGCAGGAAGTAAATGGATCACGAGGGTGGATTTCCCTGTTGCAGTTCTTGTAATAATTCTCATGAGATCTGGTTGTTTAAAAGGGTGTAGAACTTCCCCCTTTGCTCTCTCTCACCTGCCACCATGTGAAGACCTGCTTGCTTCCCCTTTACATTCTGCCACGATTCTAAGTTTCCTGAGGCCTTCCCAGTCATGTCCCCTGTTCAGCCTACAGAACTGTGAGCCAATTAAACCTCTTTTCTTCATAAATTACCCAGTCTTATGTATGTCTTTATAGCTGTGTGAGGATAGGCTAATACAGTACCAAAGTTGTAGTCTAGTTTGAGTGATATCTTAAAATGGTGGATGCACAATAACTGGCCCTTTTCTGAGTTTCTCCAAGATTCCAGAAATGGTCTCTAATGGAAATGTTGTTGATGAAGACAGTGTCTTCACTGGTTGTCTGCTTTGAAATACCCCTCACATTTGCAATAGTTGGCTCTTTCAATGCTATACTGGAGCTGGTTCATGCTGGCTAGACAGAACTTGTGTTCATCTCTCCCCTATATGACATTACAAAAGTTACTTGACCTTATTTTTAAATAGAGGATACAAAATAGTACCCCCTTTGTAGTGTGTTTATAAAGAGAAATTGATAATACCTACAACATTGTAAGTATGCAATAAATGTTTCCTCATATACTGGGGATTAAGAGGAGGAAGATGTAATATGGTTGACATATTGCTGATCCATTCAACTAAAAGCCACAAACAATTTGGTGTTTTGTAATGTTATAAATAGGTTGTAGATTCCAGTGTTCAGATGTGATTGCCTTTGCTTGAATTTTTTCTCAGAAAATCCACACATGAAAGCTAAGTGTTGTTTGGAAGGAAATGAAGAAGACCTATCAAACCTCAATAAGATTATTTGTTTATCAGTTGGTAACCAAATTATAAAGAAATGTTCTATTTGATTTATAGTCATTGGTTATTCCCAGTCAACTCAAGGATATTTTGTTTTTTCTTAAAACATTGATCTGTATAAAAATGAACTCTAATCATACCATAAGTCAATAGTTTGTGTTAAAAAAGCAAGCCAAATAATGCTCAATCATTGTGTCTTTTCCTTAATATTTAGCAAGTAGTTTTTTCATGGATTGGACATGCTAATTCAGGCATCATGGCCAACAATGGGACCTTTTATTTGGGTTATATTTATCCTCATCACATTGTTAGAGTTCAGCTGTGGAAGTAAACGACATGACTCATGAAAAATAAATACTATGCAATTTTAAATTAACATTTAGCTGGCCTAGAACAAAAAAATAGCCAAAGATTTCTGTAATAAAACATAGACAAATTAGTAAGATTTACTTTTGAACTTCATTCTGTTATTTAGGAAGTAATGAAAGCCTAATCTATTTATTTCAATTATTTTTAAATTTTGTAATTATTTATTTGATAATAATTTTGTTTTATTCATTTCTTTATTCCACAAACACAAATGCAAATAAGAGCTATTTGGTCTTAATATGCATACCAACTGTAGACACGGTTTGGGGTTTGTAACTAGATAGCTAGATTGAACAGATCCCAAACTGGAAATCCTCCAAGCAATGAAGTTTTCAACTTTCACAATGGCAATTTGGAAATTGACTCATTTTTGTGCCTGCACTGAATTGATATTGAATTCTGATTTACATTGTTTTATGTAATTGAGTTTTTAAGGACACAGAATGTCTCTCTGTTTGTATCATAAATTCAATGTCAAATAAGAAAAATTACTGTTATTGAGCATCTTTCCACCATTATATTCTTTAAATGTTACCACAATTTTATGAAAAAAACTATTTTATTTCCAAACAGAAGCATCTCATGCTTTGGACCTTTTCCTGAAAAAAGTCTAATTCAAAATGGATTGTGGGTGGGTTCATGTGTGTATGTATCCTGTACCAGGTACAGTTACAGTCTCTGGTGTCCTAGACCTTAAGATTTCAAATGAAGACTCACTTGTTCCATTTCCATTACTGAGCAATCAATTTGCCTGAAGAAGGTAATGGCTACTGGTGGAATGTATTGTTGTCTCACCTGCTGGTTACATTTGAACATGGACTTCTCAAGGGACAGCTTCTATCCCCTCACCCTCCCCCAGAAAATACCTTATAGCAAAGACATGTTAAGTCAATGGGTGAGAGATTTGCTAACTCAGGAGTCCTGAGTGTAATATTAAACCCTAAAGTCTCTGCAGAATTGATTCCAGACACTTGACACTATTGGGCAGTTCATGTTCAGTTTCTTTCTTCTTCCTGACTGTTGGTAGAAGTTCCAGAGGATACAGTGGTTCTCAAATCCTAACGTGCTCATGAATCACCTGAGATCCTGCTACAGTGCAGATTCTGGTTCAACAGAACTGGGGTGGGGCTTCAGATTCTGCAATTTTAACAAGGCTTTTGGTGATTCTGCTTGTGTTAAACAACATAAAGTACAGCATATACTGCATAGATAGATGTACTCTATGCTGAACAGCTTGGCACTAGGAAATGAGCTAAATCCTGAAGGAAAAAGACAGGAAAAAAATGCAGTCTTTTCCTACAACAAACTGGGTATCGGTGTTCATTACCCATTCGGTAATACATGTGGTCATTCTAAGCCTAAAATTTGAACTTCCATTAACATTTTATCCTGCTCTATGGTGATTTTCTGTTTCTTTCTTATCTTCTTATCCCACATACTTTTAAATGGGATTAATAAAGTAGGTAATTTCTTTACATAGCTTAAACTCTTTTAGTATCCTTTTATTTAGATCTACACAGGCTATGCAGATTTTTCAACTATATTTGACCAGGTTTCTTAAGATTCTAAAATTACTAAATTTTTAAAGTAATATATAATGCTCTCAATAAATGTGTAAAAAAAGTTTTTTCAGAACAACTGAAGCTAAGAAAATGTAATAAGACCTGTTAAAGGTTATAGGTAACAAACTGCAGAGAAAACTCTACAACTCAGATCCGGTAGATACAAATTTCACTGTCCTACTTTTCACTATATAGACTGCACTCAATGTATATATTAAGTTAATGCATCCATAGGGAGATTATAATCATGTCATGGTTAAAAACATCCTGCTGTGAAATAAAATCAGTTTCTTTTACTATAGGGAGTCAGCCAAGTCAATCAGCTACTCAATTAAGTATAAATTAATGCCTTTCCCCAATGATCAAAAGTAAGAAACAGCCTGTGAATCTAAAGATATTATAAACCATTCTTTTGTATATGTCACTCATTTATACTGAAGAGGAAGAGTCTAAAACAATGATTCTTCACTTATGATGCACATTTTGAAGGCACTTGCTGGTGCATGCCATATGACATATCTAGATTTTGTTTATCTGCTATCAAGTAATTATGAGATTCATTTTTTGTAAAGTTCATTAGTTTTAACACTCCATTATAAATCTTGACAAAAACTTTTGTGATCTGTATTTTTTTCACCAACAGAATTGGTCTTTTTAGTGGAAATTTTGTCAAAATGGACAATAGTTTAAGAAAATGTGAAAACTAATGATCCTAAGGATCCACATTTAAACAAGGAAAATGTCTCATGCTGTGACTAACACCATGTTATAATCTGTTCTTTGATAAAACATCAATTGGTAAATAAATATGACATTAAAAAATTGAATGGATATCATTATTCCATGTGATGTATCAAATGTCTATCTACCTTTGCCTCTTCTCATTTTTATCTGAAAAAATTAATGAGGTTTACATGATCTGTAGGTATTTCTTTACCGTTATTTTAGGCTCAGGAGTGCACATGCAGGTTTGTTACATGGGTAAATTGTATGTTGCTGAGGCTTGGTGTACAAATGACCCCATCACCCAGGTAGTGCATGTAGAACCTGACAAGTAGTTTTTTAACAAACATCCCCCCTCTCAGCCTTCCACCTCAAGCAGTCACCAACGTCTATTGTTCTCAGCCCTGGGTGCATGTGTGCCCAATCTTTCCTCCTTATTATAAGTGAGAACACACGGTATTTGATTTGCTGTTTCTGCATTAATTTGCTTAGGATAATGACCTCCAGCTGTATCCATGTTGCTGCAAAAAACATTATTTCGTCCTTTTTATGGCTCTGTAGTATTCCATAGTGTATATGTATCACATTTTGTTTATCCTGTCCGCCTTTGATAAACATCTAGTTTGATTCCATGGCTTTGCTATTGTGAATAGTGCTACGATAAACGCAGGTGTCTTTATGGTAGAGCAATTGTTTTTGGGGGGTATATACCCAGTAGTAGGATTTCTGGGTGGAATGGTAGTTCTAAGTTCTTTGAGAAATCTCCGCACTGTTTTTCACAGTAACTAAACTAATTTACATTCCCACCAACAGTGTATAAGTGTTCTGTTTTCCCCACAACTTTGTCAGCATCTGTTATTTATTTTTTGGTAATAGCCATTCTGACAGATTTGATGTATCTCATTGAGGTTTTGATTTGCATTTCTCTAATGACTAGTGACATTGAGCATTTTTTCATATATTTGTAGGCTGCATTTATGTAGTCTTTTGAGAAGTGTCTGTTTATGTCATTTGCCCATGTATTAATGGGGTTGTTTTACGCTTGTTTAATTGTGAAGTTCCTTATAGATTCTGGACATTAGTCCTCTGTCACATCCATAGTTTGTGAATATTTCCTTCCGTCTTTCCTTTCTTCCTTCCTTCCTTCCTTCCTTCCTTCCTTCCTTCCTTCCTCCCTTCCTTCCTTCTTTCCTTCCTTCTTTCCTTCTTTCTCTCTCTTTCCTCTTTCTTTCTCTCTTTCTTTCCTTCCTTTCCTTCTCTCTTTCCTCTTTCTCTCTCTTTTCTTCCTTTCTTTCCTTCCTTTCCTTTCCTTTCCTTTTTCTTTTCTTTTCTTTTCTTTCTTGCTTTTCTTTCTTCTTTTTTTTTGATGGAGTTTCACTCCTGTTGTCCAGGCTGGAGTGAATGGCGCAGTCTCATCTCACTGCAATGTCGTGATTGTGACTCACTGCAACCTCTGCTTTCTGGGTTCAAGCGATTCGCCTCAGCCTCCTGAGTTGCTGGGATTATAGGCATGCACCACCACACCTGGCTAATTTTGTATTTTTAGTGGAGATGGGGCTTCTCCATGTTGATCAGTCTGGTCTCAAACTCGACCTCAGGTGATCTGCCTGCCTCGGCCTGTGGATATTTTCTCCAATTCTGTATGTTGTCTGTTTACTCTGTTGATAGTTTCTTTTTGTGTGCAGAAGCTCTTTAGTTTAAATAGGTCCCACTTGCCCATTTTTGTTTTTGTTCTAATTGCTTTTGGGGACTAAATAATAAATGATTTGCCAAGGCTGATGTCCATCATGATATTTCCTAGGTTTTCTTCTAGGGTTTTTATAGTTTTAGGTATTACATTTAAGCTTTTAATCCAGCTTCAGTTGATTTTTGTATATAGTAAAAGACAGTGATCTGTTCCAATTTTGGCATATGGCTAGAGAGTTTTTCCACCACCATTTATTGAATAGGGAGTCCTTTCCCCATTGCTTGTTATTGTGAACTTTGTCAAAGATCAGATGCGTGTAGGTGTGAAGCTTTATTTCTGGGTTCTCTAACCTATTCCATTGGTCTAAATGTCTGCTTTTGCACCAGTACTATTTTGTTTTGGTTTTACTACCTTGTAGTATAGTTTGAAGTCTGGTAGTATGATGTCTCTGGCTTTCTACCTTTTCCTTAGGATTGTCTTGACTATTTGGGCTCTTTTTGTTTCCATATGAATTTTAGATTTTTTTTCTAATTCTATGAAAAATGACATTAATAGTTCGATAAGAACAGCATCAAATTTGTGTGTTGTTTTGGGCTGTATGGCCTTTTTAATGATATTGATTTTTGCTATTGATGAGTTTGGAATGTTTTTCCACTTGTTGATGTTATTTCTCATTTATTCCAGCAGTGTTTTGGAATCTCCTTGCAGAGATCTTTAGTTTCTTTGGTTAGCTGTGTTCCTGGGTATTTTATACTTTTCGTGGCTATTGCGAATGGGATTGCTCTCAGCTTGAATGTTATTGCTATATAGAAATGCTACTGATGCATGTACATTGATTACATTGATTTTGTGCTCTTTAACTTTACCAAAGTTATTTATCAGTTCCAGGAGTCTTTCGACAGAGTCTGTGGGTTTTCCTACTTATAGAGTAATATCATCTGCGAAAAGAGACAGTTTGACTTCCTCTCTTCTATTTGTACACCTTTTATTTATTTCTCTTGCCTGACTGTTCTGGCTAGGGCTTCCAGTAGCATATTGAACGACAGTGGTAAGGGCGGGTATCCTTGTATTGTTCTAGTTCTCAAGGGGAATGCTTCCAGCTTTTGCCCCTTCAGTGTGATGTTGGCTGTGGGTTTGTCATAGATGGGTCTTACTATTTTGAGATATGTTCCTTCAATGCCTAGTTTATTGAGAGTTTTAAACTTGAAGAGATGTTGAATTTTATTGAAAGCCTTTTCTGCATCTTTTGAGATGATCGTGTTGTTTTCATTTTGTTTACGAATGACATTAATTGATTTGTGTATGTTGAATCAATCTTGCATCCAAGGATTAAAGCCTATTTCATTGTGATGGATTAGCTTTTAGATGTGCTGTTACTTTTGATTTGCTAGTATTTTGTTGAGAAGTTTTGCATCTATGTTTTTCAGGGATATTGGATGGAAGGTTTCTATTTTCGTTGTGTCTCTGCCTGGTTTTGGTACCAGCATGATGCTCGCTTTGTAAAATGAGTTATGGAGGAGTCCTTCCTCCTCATTTTTTGAGAATAATTACAACAAGATTGGTACTAGCTTTTTTTGGTATATGAGTAGAATCTGGCTATTAATCTGTCTGGTCCAGGAATTTTTTTGGTTGGTAATTTAATATTTTCATAGTCATATCCCTTACAGTGTAACAGTGAATCAAAATAATTTTAATTATTGAAATATGTGTTTATTTTCTCACATAATTTGGTGAAGAACATGCCTAATATATTTTCACCATTTTTTCTGTCTTTTATAGCTTTTGTTTCAGTATATGGTATATTTGGTAGCTGAGAAAATTCTTAGTTCTGTGTTATAAAAGATTACCTAGAAAAAATTTTCACAAAAAATGATTTGAAACATAGATATAGATATAGATATAGATGATATAGATTTTAGTGCCTTATTTTTTGCATAAGTCTGTTTTTCCAACAGCTTACCCTTCCCACCACCACCCACCTTCTTGCAGAGAATTGGAAGGAAATGGGCCATAGTAATATTTTATCTCTCAGTCTGGAAAATCAAAATTCAGCATTCTTTCTTTCTCACTGTTTCTATCACCTGTGATAAGAGAAGTTAATGCCTTCCCTTATTTGATTTCTTTAGCTATATCTAGTGAGATATTATCTCTTTTGAATATTTAATCATTATCAATTTCTTCTAATTTCCTACTTCTATTAGTAATGTGATCTTGAGAATAATTTTAGTCTTTCAATTTCAGTTTCCTAACCTGTAAAATAATGAGGTAAGACTAAATAATCTATCCCACTCCCCAAATTGAACAAAATCTAGACGAATTGATAGTGCAAGTATAAAATGATATTTAGTCAATAAATATATATTGTATATCCATTGTGTGCTTGGTATATAGTAGGTAAAGGAGCTCCTGGGATAATATGTGTTGTCTGTCCTCTACGGATTCAAAGTTTAGTGAAAAAGGCAGACACGCACAGAAATCTGTAGAGTAGAATAGATCCATATTTTTATGAAGGTGTATAATAAATCCTAAGACCATAACAGTGAAGTGATTTGTAGACACTAGAGATATACTAGTAAATGAGGCATCTGAGCTTTTTCTGGAAAGACGAAAGGATACTCTAAGCAGAGAAGAGAAAGAACAGCATTCCAGGCAAAGATTAGGAAGCTAAAAATGTAAAACCTATACTGAAGACTGCTCATGTTGCCAGAGGTCAAATAGGAAGAACGTGACAAATACGGCTAAACCATAAGTTAGGTGAGTATTGACAGCAATTTTGTAAATCCTGCTAAGGCAGATGAACTTCCTAAGAAGTTAGAATTATTGGAGGTTCTTGATTGATGTCATCAGAACTGCTTTTAGAAAGATAACTCTGCCAGTACTGTGGGAAATAAATTGGAGCAGGAAAACGCCAAAGAAAGTAGTTGATATTGGGCATCTATAAAAAGTTAATTATTACTTAATGCATATTACTTTGCAGACGACTAAGGTAGAAGTATTGACCTTTAGTGGACAATGAGTATGACATTCAGAACTCAGATTTTATCAAAATGTGCAATCACCACACGCAAAATTTGATGATTAGATGTGTTCTCTGCAGAGCAGTAAATTTTGGCTCTAGATATTATGAGAAATTCTCAAGGAAATTAGCCTGAGGGAGTTTTCCACAGAGGATGTATTATATCTACAGTGATTATGCTACCATTTATTGTAACCAAATAAGTTTTTTACCTCTGAAGACAGTTTACTTCCTTCTTTAACTTTTTCAACTCTATCATACCACTTTCCAATAGGACTTTGTATGCTATGGAATGTTCTAAATGTGCTGTAAATGTGGTAGCAACGAGTCTCATGTTGAACATGGAAACGTGGCTACTGTGACTGAGGAGATGAAAAGTTTATGTTATTTAATTTTAACCTGACTAGTGGTTACAAAACTGAATTACAAGACTCCAGCATATACACACACATGTTAATCAATTTTTAACACAAGGAATCATGATATCCCGTGATTGCTTTTGAGACAAGATAGCCTTCTATTATATATAATCATTTCATACAGTATTCACTTTCACATATACTTCTTTGAAAGTTGATGAACTCTCAATTCTGGCATTTTGGAAGATAAAAACTGCAGGTAAATATATGAATACCATGAAAATGAATTACTTTAGCTTTCTAACAATAACAACACAGATTTTGCTGTTATTGATAGAAAGTTACAGTAATTCATTATTAGTCTATGATTATATTGTGTTTTTAAGACTCTCCTCTTAGCCATATATATGCATTTATACAATATTAAATAATACTCATACTAACTCCCAGAGATTTAACTATTATATTCATTAGTTCCATGAGTCAGAAAAAAACATATACAATATGACAACTTTAAAAAGTGGCTTATTTGGATAATATAATGGAAAAGTCCAGTAGAGTGAGCATAAGACAAAATTTGATCAGACACATGAATAATGTCACTAAGGTCTTTTTTTCTCTTTGTTCCACTTTCTACATGTTATGGTTGTGGCATTTTTTTTCACATCTTGCCAAATTCAAGTACAATAGAAAGAGTGCCTACTTGTCATAAATCTCAGTAAAAGTCTCATTCGTTTCACTGGCTCTGGTGGAGTAATGACATAAACATCGTATAATGAATCTCTGTGGCCAGGGGAAATGTACATTCTTGAATTGTTTAAATCCAGGTTCTTGTTACTTTTAGCTACCTCACTTGAATAACATGAACTGAGAAGTAGAACTTCAGATAAGTGACCTTTTAGAGGGAAATCAGGAAACAAGAAACTGAGTTTCAGGTGGGATGGGTAATGAATGCTAGATAAACAAAAAAAATATATTCAAAAGAGGCCATGAGGGTATATGGTTTCCCTCATTTTTTACTGAGAAAATGAAAATGTCTACTTTTGTATTTAAGAGACAGTCATATTTTTTATGGGTTTTGTTATTTTAACAATCTTTTATTTTCAAATATATTTAGATTTGTGGAAGATTTGAAGAGAGAGTTGTCATGTGCCCTTCACCTTGCTCTCCGTAGCATTAGCTTCCTACACAATCATAGCATGTTTATCAAAACTAACAAATTAACAATACAACATTACTATTAACTGAATTACAGACTTGATTACATTTTTCCAGTTTTTTTTTTTTTTTTTCCACAAATCGGCTATTGATCTGTTCAAGGACCCAATATAGAATGACATAGTGCATTTAGTCCTTTAGTCTCCTCCCTAATCTCTAACATGTGACAGTTTTATGTCTTTCATGATCTTAAAGCTTTGCAAAATAGTGGTTGAGTATTTTGTAGATTACCTCTCAGTGTTTGATGTTTTCTCATAACAGTCGGAGGTTGTTTGATTTGAGGAAAGGAAAGTAAATTATAGAAGTGATGAGCCTTACTCTTTGAATCGTATTAGGGAGCATATAACATCAAGATGACCTGCTGTTGATATTCACTTCGATTACCTGGTTAATGTGATGTTTTCCAGGTTTTTCCATGTCAAGTGACTGTTTTTGTTTGTTTGTTTTCCCTTTCCACATGTCATTCATAGATGCCATTTACTAAGAGCTGTCTCACTTTGGAAGGGCGTTAAACTCTAACTCCTGCAAAAGAGAGTACCAAAAAATGTATGGCTATGTATTTAAACTACTACAGTAATCAGTAAACTTTTGAGGAGATACTGTAAGGCTATGCAAATATTCTGTTTCTTCTTAATGTCCACTAATTTTGACATTCATCAATATATCTTCCTTGTAACAACTATTAGTAAATTTTGACAAAATATTTTATAGGCTTCAGAATATTTCATCAAATATATAATATTTGTCAACTTTTATGTTTGAAATTATTGGCTTAAATAGCTTGAAAATTATTTAAAGGTTAAATAATTGCCAGGCAGAATAACCAGATTATGCCAAGTTATTGACTTGATTTTGTCAGTCAGTACTTGTGTAATTGAAAATACACGAGTATTTTTCAAGTAATACACTCATTAAGCAGGAAACAATCTAACAAATTCAAATCATGTTTTGAGTCTTTTCCCCTAGGGAAAAGTCGTAATTAGATTATACAATCACATTTGAAAAGACAAGTAATAAGTCAAGTGTTAGGTTCATAAAAATATGCATTTAACCATTTTTATTTTCCCCCAAATTATCTGGTTGTGCAGGGAATATATAATTGAAATAACTTATGTCAGTAACTGAGGCATAAACTCACTTATCTTTTGTTCACGTGTCTTTTGGCAGTGAAGATTATAGGTGAGTAGAGGCAAGCACCAAAAACAATGAAAAGAGGAGAGATTTGACCAGAACTTTCTCATTTTTATGGGTACATTGAACAAAATCACTGCATAATTTCATTAATCTTTGTAAAACATGCCTTGTAATTTTGCAAATGCAGACTTTTCCATAATGTTTATATTCTCAGACGCTGTTGAAATACTTGGATGTCTTAAAATATTTTCATTAAATTTAACAATATTCTTGAACAACATTCTAACACCTGCTTTACTACAAGCGTCCACTTTATCTTTCAGCTAATCGCTTCAATTAACTAGTTTTCTGTCTGTTGAAAAGTAAAATATCATTCTTCATATTCTCTGGACATCAGAAAGGAATAGTGATACAAAGTTGGTTATGAAGTCATTCAAAATTTCATTGTCTTTGAAATGCAGGCTATCATTGCACCCTCCTAAAAGACCTTTGGGGTTTGAATCTTTGGTGCCGAATATATTTTTGGCATGAGCATTTATTTGTTTAAGAAACACTCCTAGGACTTATACAAAGTAATAGGCATAATTATTATCATTTTATAATTACCAACTCATTTAATTTTTGTGTGTGTATGTTTGTGTGTGTGTGTTTGCTGGTGCACAGGTGTTAGTGATTGAGAAAGTGTACTGAGATAGAAACTTTCTTTTGAAGTATTTAATATTTAGATAGTCAATTTATTTTTTAGTTGCCCTGATCTAAATAGTTTGCTTTTGGGATATAAACCCTGTTATCATTGATCCATCAAACTTTCATAATGTACACAAATCCAAAAGGCTTAAAATGCACTGGAACCTACTATCTTTATTGAATCTGGATGATATTGAACTGTTTGAACAAATGTCTAAGGATTCTGAAAATTCATTTCTAAAAATAGAGTGAAGAATGGATAAATGCAAGATATTGGACTTTTATATAAAACAAATTCATAGATACTTGTCTTTAATATTATGTGCCTTAGAAAACTGAGAATTTAATATTCAAAATAAATAGTAAATCAGGAGCAGCTAAAAGTGTCTAATAAGTAATAATGAAGTTTCTAGGACTCACGTCTTGGGTTCTATGATAGAAATGTAAAATGAATAATTTCAATATCTGTGGCTAAATATAAAAGTATTTAATTTTTTACTATGGATTTTGCATATTACTAAAACATATGTAAAATGAAATAATGAGTAATAATATTAAAAGAAAGCCCCATATGTTCATAACTTAGCTAAACAAACCATAAATACCCCTTTTAGATTTTTTCTTTTTCTCTGAGCCACACAAAGTAACTAGTTCATTTCCTAAAATTATTATATGTTTTCTCTATAGTTTTAGTATATTTACTTCTAAAACAAAATAAGCTGGATTTTGCCCTCCTTTAAACTTTATATGACTTAATGTATATATGTTTTGTATATGCATAATTTTCTAAAAGTGTATTTTGAAATTCTAGGCTTAGTACATATTTAACCACTAATTTATATTTCATTGTCTGAAAATCCTATAATTTCAAATTGATGCACATTTGAGGGATTTTCTGGTTTTTAAAAATCATTTTTTAGGTTTGTGAGCATGTGTGTGTGAGTGTTTATAATGATGTAATGAACAGTCTTGTTCACATCCTTTTGTGCAACTGAGAGTAGAATTGATGGGCTTATTTCTTATGTGTATATCTTATTTTGCCAAGTAATGCAAAAAGGTACTGATTTATTCTCCCAACAGACTTTTATATTTTGTAAATATGGTGTTTGTGAAATGGCTTTATGGTTTTAATGATTTTGATTTGCACTTATTGGATTATCAATTAGGTTGAATATCTCTTTCCTGTTTACGTGAAATCCCTATTGTATTTTTTTTTCATTTTTCTGTTGGTTTGTCTCCTCGTATTAAATTTCAGAGTGCATTTTATATTCAGGACATAAATTCTTTGCTGAAAACATGTGATCTCTTCATCCACTTGTGAGTTATAACTTTGTGGATGTTTGATGGACAGAAGTGATTAATAGTAATACCACTAACTGTATGGATGTTTATCTTGATAGCTGCATGTTTTGTGTCTTGTTTAAAAGATTATTCCTTAACATAAGTTTAAAAATAATATTTTATTATATTAATTCCAAAATGTTTACTTTCATAGATAATACTTTCATTAATATGAAATTTGTTTTACCATTACAGTGTAAGGTAGAGATTTAATTTTGATGTTATTTTATTTGTTTCTGTATAAGCGATCAATTCCCCCAGAATTATGTATTAACTAGCTCATTCATTCCCACAGGTATGCAAAGACTGTTTTCTTACAAATAACTTTCACTATGGGTACAAAGTTCATTAATGAGCTTTATATTCTGTTTCATTTGTTAACTCATGTACCTGTGTACCAATATCACACTGTCTAATTAGGCCTTGGCTAACTATGGCTTGCAGGCCAAATACAAGCTGTCATCTGTTTTTGTTCTCTTTGTGAGCTAGTAATAGTTTTTGCATTTTAAAAGTGTTTTAAAAATCAAAATAAGGATAATATCTCATGGCAAGTGAAATTACATCATATTCAAATTTTAGGGTCTATCACAATAAAGTTCTGTTGTAACACAGTTATAATACGTGCATGTTGCCTATAGCTGCTCTACTGCCACAATGAATTATTGTGAATTACTATGAGAGAGATCCTAAATCTAAAATTCTTATTCTCTATCACTTTACAGTAAAAGTCTGCCAACTGCCACCAAACTTAGAGACAGACAAGTTTCTTTGTAGTTTCCTTCTTCCTGGCAAATTGATTTTTATTTCGCTCTTAATACAAAGCCATCGTGTAACCCTGTTGGTCCCAGCTTTATATGCAGATTTACTAATAGGCTCCCAAGTTAGTTGCGTTCTGACTTTTTCTCCTGTCTTCTCTACTTCGCCCAGGCATCAATGCTCAACTCAAATTACCCCGCACGCAGTGCAAAAACTTCTCAGAGTAGTAAAAGCTCTTCTGCCAGCATATTGCTTGCCCATCATTTAACCTATGTAGATTTCTTCTTTTTTTTGTGCCTCTCAGCACTTACACACACTTTAAAAAATTATTATTTAAATAAGACTTCAAACTGTTTTATCGGGAGGACTGTTCACTTCATCTAGTATGTCATACTGTCTAAAACGGAAGTCTATACTATGATCTTTAAGATTTTTTTAGGTTTCTTAATCAATTATATTGAGTATTAAAAAAAGTATTTATATTCATAAAATGAATGTTGTCATAACGTTTTTTAGGAGTGAAGTGGAAATAAAATTGGAACAGACTCTAGCACCTGGAAGCTGTAAGATATAGATTATTTATAAACTGTGAGAATCTGTCTGGGAAGAGTGGCTCACACCTGCAATCCCAGCACACTGGGAGGTGGAGGCAGGAGGATTGCATGAACCCAGGAGCACGAGACCAGCCTGGGCAACACAATGAGACCCCCATCTCTACAAAAAATCAAACATTATTCTGGCCTGGTGGCGTGTGCCTATAGTCCCAGCTACTGGAAAAGTTAAGGTGGGAGGATTGCTTGAGCCCACTAGGTTGAGCCTGCAGTGAGATGGGATAACACCACTGCACTCCAGCCTAGATGACAGAATAAGATCCTGTCTCAATAAGATAAGATACATAGATAAGATAAGATACAATAAAATGTGAGAATCTCTGAGTGCTTTTTGTTATTGTTTTTATTTTAACGGTAGAGTTCTATGATTCTGTGCTCCTTTAGAACTACATCCCCTTGGAAATATATTTTGTAGTTTGTTTAGAAAATGTTAACGCCGTAAGTCTTTGAGGTTGTAGATGCCACAGACTGATTCATGACAACATTGTTTACTTATTTGTGCCTAATATGTTTCCTTATAACTAGGAAGTAGCTTTCTCATAATGAATCTTATATTTAGAAAATGTGGTTGATGATTATGCTTTCATGCTAAATAGTCGATAGGATGGATCCTAATTTTCCTTGTGAAAAATTTTATTTTTCACTCATTTATTACACAAATAGTAATGAGAATACATGGGCTATATCTTTTTAACATTTACATGGAAGTGAAACCCATCAGATATACTGATATAAAAAATATAAATTACAATATACATTATTAATATTTTACACATAGCAGTTATAATGTTGATAACAATTGCTGTGATAATTTAGGGTGATTTCTAATGGTATTTTATATGAAAACTTTGGAAGATGTTTTTGCATATAAAGATCAACCAAAACTAAATTTAAATAAAACTGATGAGAATTTGGGCTGTCTTCAACCCCAGTTATTTTTTCTGCAGTGCCAGAAGACAAGACTTCCTATGAAATGGATATTCTTTAACAAGGCTGCTTCACTGCTCTGTCAGTCACAATCCTCCTTTAATGTATCACTAGCCTGAGATCTATGACTTTACCATCTCCTGGAATGATTCATTCATAGTCAGCGAACCTTGATTTCTTTACCATCTATGAGAATTCTCATGGAATGCCTAGTGTGTACACAGTGAGCCTTTTATTGCCAACTAACTCAATCCTGTACACAAGCATGTATTCACCTCTCACTTCCATGACTAGAATTCACTCCCTCCCTCCCCCACCACCCCGCTGCCTTTTTTTTTCTTTTCTGAGACAGAATCTTGCTCTGTAATCCAGGCTGCAGTGTCATGGCACAATCTCAGCTCACTGCAACTTTCTCCTCCCAGGTTCAAGCAGTTCTCATGCCTCAGCCTCCCAAGTAGCTGAGATTACAAGCATCTGCCACCATGCCTGACTAATTTTTGGTATTTGTTTTTAGTAGAGACAGGTTTCATCATATTGGCCAGGCTGGTCACGAATTCCGGCTCAAGTGATCTGCCCACCTCGGCCTCCCAATATGCTGGGATTACAGGCATGAGCCACCACACCCAGCCCATGACTAGAATTTCTACTAACCACTCAACTACTATACCAAACTAAGCAAGAGACTGTACTTCGCCTTGCAATTTTAAAATATGTAACTCTCTTTTTAAAGTTTTTCTCTGTGGACTTAAATCAGACATTGTCTTGAGCTACCATCTAAGTAAGTTCTGACTATTCAAGAGAAAGTAGCTCTTCATGAGTGTGCATATGTATTAATGATTGCAATAGTTAATGGATAATAAGTATTTGTAGTATTATGGCAACTAGAAATTTTTGTCAAAATTTATTCTATTCCTCCAGCTCAATGGTTCTCAAATTGCAATTCCCACATAAGCAGCATCAGCATCATCTTGTAATTTGTTAGAACTGACAACTTTCAGGCTCTACCTCAGACCTACTAAATTAAAAATGATAACTCTCTGATGTGCAGAGAGTTACTACGTTATTGTAAAAATGTAAGCTAGGAGAGAATATGAGACCTGGTTTGTGACCTCAAGAATCAGAAGGAGAGATAAGAAAATAAACAAGCCAACAGATAAACAGTTCTACAAAAGTAAAAAGATGTGGAGAAAGAATAAAATTGTAAACATGGTTCAAAGAGAAAGGATAATGTTGGGGAGTACACTTCAGATATGTTGGTCAAGGTACAGCTTTTCTCAGAAGATGACATTGAAGTGAGACCTAAATGATGAGAAGGAGTCAGCCAGAGTAAAAGGCCTCATTCGGAGGATTCTGCTAAGTAATATATTAAAATTTATTTTGTGATCTGTAAAGAACTATACAAATATTACTGCTTGGGATTATTGTTAAGGAAATGGAATATATATGTGTGTGTGTGTGTGTGTGTGTGTGTGTGCCTGAAGGTTATCATAATCAGTATGAAATATTCTAAGAGACAAGCTTTCATTCAGTTATTTACTAATTAGCCATTAATTAATTTACTTACATAGTGATTGCTTTAATGAATATTTATTAAATACTTGTTAAGTACCATGCACTATTCTAGGCAATGCAAGTAAGACAGTAAACACCAACAACAACCACCCAGGAATTTCTGTCCTCAGAGCTTGAGAGGTACAGACTTTTGCTAGGGAAAGATAGACAAAAGTCAGTAAACAAGCACTATTTGTACCAACGAGTGCCACACAAAATAAAGCAGATAGGTAGAGATTAATACCAGGTGCCATTTCAGAGTGGTTAGGGAAGGCTCTCTAAGGAGGTCAAATTTGGTCAGTGTCTTAAATGAAATGAATGATCTAGTCATTCATGTGTTGCAAGAGGGAATATCCAGTGTAAAGTCCATGAGGCAGAGATGTGCTTAGAAAGTCATAATGACGACAAGAATAGTCATATAGCTAAGGGTACACTGAGTGAGGGAATGAGTTAGTGGGAGGTGTAACCAAAAATTAAGTTTGTATCGAAGTTACCATGCTGTAACACGTGTTTCATGCAAGATGGATTAAACTTGTGTGGTGGAATTAGAAGGATAAAGTAACAGCTGATATTTACTTTGAAGGTGAAAGTAACTATGCTGTTGAAGTGTTAAGTGTGAGACGGGAGAAGAATAAAGGGATCAAGCATAAATCCAAATTATTCTGGTAAATTCTAGTGATATTAAATAACATTAGGAAATGTGAGAGAGAATCAGAATTTGTGGAAGTGATATCAAATATCTTAAAACATATAGATCAAATGCATGTATTAGACTTTCAAGTAATATGTAAAGTTGTGTTATGCCCAGACCGTTTATTCCCTGAAGAAGACCACCAGAGTCCAGAGTCAAAGCCAAGCGGCAAGGATCTTTAATGCAAATTTGAACTTGGTCCCCCCATTCTACAACATACAAGAGGGCCTCGAACAATGCGTGTGCTTGCTTTTTATAGCCTAATGTAAACAGGACCAATGCACCAAGTTGCAGAGGAACAAGGGAATTCTCTAGGTTACAGCATTACAATTGGTTAACATTTTAAGTTTATACATTTAGCAGTTTTTTTATTGTTCCGCGTCGTCACAAACGGCTGTGTTCTTATCGGGTGACTTCCAGGTGTGTCTTTCTAAAGTTGAGATATATGGTATCTTGAGTTGAAAGATATATGGTGGGAGACATAATGGTGGGGTGCCCAGGAAGTTGAGAGACATAGGAGGGAGACATAATGTGGTGGTATGGGTTTATGACGGTTCAGGAAGTTGAGAGATAATATGGGCAACCACTGGAGATTAGCCCCCCACAGAAAAAGAAAAGAACAGGGACTTTCACAATGGCTTGTCTATACAATGTTTGGGAATCTATAGATAACATAAATGGTTAGGTGGGTCGCATATTTAACTGAGGCTTCAAGGCGCCCGCTCCGGGCTGCCTGTGGAATTTCCATTTGATCCTCTTTCAGTTGCAGTTGGGTAAAAAGGGTCTGGAAAAGAGGGTTAATGTTTGAGGTATATATTGAGGTTATGAAATATAGAACAATTTATACAGCTTTCAGATTGAGATCATCTGGGAATGAGTCATGGAATATAAGAGGTCCAAGGACTGAAGCTCTGGGTTATCTTAATATTAAAGGTTAGAAACGAAGATGTACATTATACTAGTAAATGTTTCAGAAACCAGAATCTCAAGATAGGGGAGGGAGCTGATTTGGATTAGTTTTATTTTTTATGGTGTAAATACTATTTACCACGATCTGGTTGAGCTTTCAGCATCACAGCAATCAGCATTGCAAAATTCTTTGACTAACAATTCATTCTTGCAGGTTGGGTTGGTGGGTTTTGGTGTCCCTACTTAAAAAGAGAATCTAGTAAATGGAAACAAAGACAGCCTCCAGCAGGTGTAAGAAAATTATCATGTGTCAAATAAATGTAAAAAAGGGATTTGAGAAAAGAGAGAAATCAAATTATGAACAAAGCGTGCTTTGGATTCGAGTACATACAATGACAATACTGGTGCCTTTGGAATTACCAACGTGGAGACCACTGTTGGATCCTTTTATAGAAGGGATTTCTGTTCGAGTGGTGATTCTCGAAACGTGAATTAGAATAAGGTTCAAAAGGTACTGTGGTATGGAAGTGTAGCAGGAAATCAGCAACTTTTTTTGGGGGGAAGTTCTTTTTTTAAAGAAGACAAATAAGATTCCAGAAATGACCTAAACAAATTTTGTTTGACAGCAGGATTTTCTTGTCTAATTCAGGCCTCCTCAGCTGCAAATACTAAAATGTTTAGAGACAAATAAGGCCTCTGCTTTAGTGAATGGTTTGTCAAAATGTTTCAGTAGTACAGAATGTCCTGTGAATTTTTTAGGATAAGTAAGTTAGCATCTAATACAAATTAATTCCAAATATTAGTGGCTTACTGGCAAGTGAGAACAGTGGAGAATTGGGTGAGGAAAATGTACCTAATTTTAAGATATTATAAGTAATTCCATGCACTAATTTACATTCTATTCCATGCATAATTTAAGATATTATAAAATGGAAACATAATCTTCTTTAACTATGGCAATTCACCATATCCTAGGGCCCTCAGAGTTCTCTTCTGGTATCCCCTAATGCCAGAACTGTTGTCTAGCTATGAGCCAGAAAAGAAAGAATGCTTCAAGAAGCATGTAGCTCAGTCATTCCCATGCCAGATTTTGTTTATAAATCACTAACTTCTTTTGCATTGATAGAATTGTTAATAGAAAAATATTAACTTCTGATATATATAGCAGAGAGAATTTTGGAAGTTTTCTGTCTTTGCCTGATATGACCTCAATTCCAGCAAATAGCCGAGTTCAGTGTAATTCTTGAGCTATTTTTTTGTTTTTTTTTTGAAATTCCAAATTTCTTATTTAATAAAATGAAGGGCAAAACAAATCATTTTCAGACATTCCATATGAATCTAAGTATTCTAAAACTGAAATAAGAAATGTAATACCCTAGTTTACTTCAAATGTATTTTCTTCAAACCATTTAGAAAATTAACAATGTCTGTAGACATTTGATAGATTCAGTAAATACAAATTAGCTTGCAGTCCACTGAAAAGCATTCATTGAAATTCGTGGTTGCTTTATGTCAGATTGTCCTGCAAATGCCACCAGGTCAGGAAAAATTGTGTCCAGCTCCAGAGTTTTAAGATGTTGTGATCCAGTGAAAACTTGCTCTCCTAATTTTTTTATTTTTCTGCTTACTAAGTATGTCTTGCTAAACATTGAGCTGTATAAAATTCTTCTGAACTCTTAAGGGGTCTAATATAACAGAGAGTATACTCTTAAATTTCATGTATGGCATCAGCCATTCCCAATGAATAACTTGGGTTATTCAAAGTGCTAGAAGTCTAGCACTTTGCAGAAATGTCACATCTCAACCCTCTCAATCTTTCAGCTCAGCTATGTCCAGTTCATAGCTTCACCAACTAGAGACAGATTATTTTCTCCCAAAACTCTTTATCAGTAGACACATGTATTAATCAGGTGATAAATCACAACTTTGAAATGGTTTATTTATATTATTTTCTGCTAGAATGCTGATTGGACCATCAAGATTACACCAACCACAAATATATCATGAGCTACTCTGTCAACACCATGGCAAGTGAACGTGGCAGCAGGATTGTGCAAATATCAGTGCTATTAACTTATCAGTCAAACCCACTGCCAGGAAGCCTGGGAGACATATTTCAATGAAAGAAGATGGAATACATTTCAGTCCCACTGACATTAATAATTTATGATTAATCAGTTTATGAAGACTTGCTAACAGCAGAAGGAAACTTAGAGGAAGATGGATTCTCTGTCTTTGGACTTAACATTACTTTCCTCCCAGGCTAAATCTAATCATTTTTTTTGCTGAAAACCAGATAATTGACTAGCCATTTACTTAAACTTCCTCAAAGGGCATCCATAATCTTTCCAGGGGTTCATCTTTGATTAAGGGAGGTTACGTTAAATTGACTCCTAATTCTGTTGGTTAGGAAGCAGCAGCCAGGAGACAGCCACCTAGAATGGAGCAAGCCTTCTTCAATGAAGAGCACAGGGAGCTTTGTGAAGGTTTAGGGGACACTGGTGAGGCCCCATTAATTTGTACAGTCATAAACTTAGTGGGATAAGAATAGCAGTGGAAAGAAGAAATACATTTGACAGTATTTTGATTTGCAGAAACTATTTTTTTATCTTTGAAGTCGTAACACACTTTTTCTAAATTGTGATTTCTGAAGTTACAAATGCTATTTCCATTTTCAAATAAAGGCAGAAATATGGAAAAGAGTTTAGATAGTTAAAGGCATTTTAATTTTTATTGTGCTTTTTATGACAGTAATAAAATACAATTACAATGAATTTTTTTAAATAAGAAAAATAACCATCGAACCGTTTTACTTTCTTATGCAACTACTTTTTTTTTTTTTTTTTT